>NC_041384.1:384637760-384795450 GCF_002162155.2 Triticum dicoccoides
CACCTGCGCCCCAGCGGCGCCCGGCCCCTGCTGATACGTCCATTTTGCATCATGTTTTCTTACTGTTATTTATAATGTTTTTATCCATAATAATGCTTTTTGGAGTAATTATAATGCCTTTTCTCTCATAACTTGCAAGGAGCACACAAAGAGGGAGAATTCCGGCAGCTGGAAAAGCTACGTCAGGCCACCTATTCCGCACAACTCCAAATGAGCTGAAACCTTACGGAGATTTTTATAGATTATTTAAGGAATACTGGAGCCAATAAACACTAGAGGGGGGCCACCAGGTGGGCACAACCCACCTGGGCGCGCCAGCCCCCCAGGCACGCCCTAGTGGGTTGTGGCCTCCTCGGCCCACCTCTGGTGCCCATCTTTTGGTATATAAGTGGTTTTGACCTAGAAAAATAAGAGGAGGACTTTCGGGATGAAGCGCCGCCGCCTCGAGGTGGAACTTGGGCAAGAGCACTTTTGCCCTCCGGCGGAGCGATTCTGCCAGGGAAACTCCCCCCCCCCCCGAGGGAGAAATCATCGTCATCATCATCACCAACAACTCTGCCATCTTGGGGATGGCAATCTCCATCAACATCTTCAACAACACCATCTCCTCTCAAACCCTAGTTCATCTCTTGTGTTCAATCTTGTTACTAGAACTATAGATTGATACTTGTGGGTGACTAGTAGTGTTGATTACATCTTGTAGTTGATTACTATATGGTTTATTTGGTGGAAGATTATATGTTCATATCCATTATGCTATTTAATACTCCTCTGATCATGAACATGTTTATCATTTGTGAGTAGTTACTTTTGTTCTTGAGGTCACGAGAGAAATCATGTTGCAAGTAATCATGTGAACTTGATATGTGTTTGATATTTTGATAGTATGTATGTAGTTATTCCCTTACCGGTGTCATGTGAACATCGACTACATGATACTTCACCATATTTGGGCCTAAGGGAATTCATTGTGGAGTAGCAATTAGATGGTGGGTTGCGAGAGTGACAGAAGCTTAAACCCCAGTTTATGTGCTATTTCGTAAGGGACCGACTGGATCCAAAAGTTTAATGCTATGGTTATAATTTATTCTTAATACTTTTCTCATAGTTGCGGATGCTTGTGGGAGGGTTAATCATAAGTAGGAGGTTTGTTCAAGTAAGAACAACACCTAAGCACCGGTTCATCCACATATAAAATTATCAAAGTAGCAAACACAAATCAAACCAACATGATGAAAGTGACCAGATGAAAATCCCGTGTACCTTCAAGAACACTTTGCTTATCATAAGAGACCGTTTTGGCCTGTCCATTGCCTCAAAAGTATTGGGCTACCTTGCTGCACTTTTTTTTACTATTATCGTTACTTGCTCGTTACAAATTATCTTCCTATCAAACTACTCGCTACTTACAATTTCAGCACTTGTAGACAATACCTTACCGGAAACTACTTGTCATTTCCTTCTGCTCCTCGTTGGGTTCGACACTCTTACTTATTGAAAAGAGCTTCAATTGATCCCCTATACTTGTGGGTCATCAAGGCTATTTTCTGGCACCATTGCCGGGGAGTGAAGCGCCTTTGGTAAGTGGAATTTGGTAGTGAAGCACCAGGGAGTGAAGCGCCTTTGGTAAGTGGAATTTGGTAGTGAAGCACCAGGGAGTGAAGCGCCTTTGGTAAGTGGAATTTGGTAAGGAAACATTTATATAGTGTGCTGAAATTTATTGTCACTTTACTATGTAAAACAATCCTTTGAGGAGTTTGTTCGGGGTATCTTCACCTCGTTCGGAACCACAATTAGCAACCCCTCAACCTACTGCACCTACTGAAAATATTGAATATGAAATTCCTTCTGGTATGATAGAACAACTGCTAGCTAATCCTTATGCAAGAGATGGAACCGAACATCCTGATATGCACTTAATATATGTGGAACAAATCTGTGGATTGTTTAAGCTTGCAGGTTTACCCAAAGATGAAGTTATGAGAAAGGTTTTCTCTTTATCTTTGAAGGAAAAAACATTGGCATGGTATAGGCTATGTGATGATATTGGATCATGGAATTGGAATCGTTTGAAATTGGAGTTTCACCAAAAAAAATTACCCTATGCATCTAGTTCATCATGATTGGAATTATATATATAATTTTTGGCCTCGTGAAGGAGAAAGTATCGCTCTAGCTTGGGGGAGACTTAATTCAATGTTATATTCATGCCCCAATCATGAGCTCTCAAGAGAAATTATTATCCAGAATTTTTATGCTCAGCTTTCTCGTAATGATAAAACCATGCTTGATACTTCTTGTGTTGGTTCATTTATGAAGAAGACTATTGAATTCTGGTGGGATCTTTTGGAAAGAATTAAATGCAACTCTGAAGATTGGGAACTCGATGAAGGTAAAGAGTCAGGTACTAAATTTAAGTATGATTGCGTTAAATCTTTTATGGATACCGATGCTTTTCAAAAGTTTAGCACTAAATATGGGCTTGACTCTGAGATAGTAGCCTCCTTTTGTGAATCATTTGCTACTCATTTTGAACTCCCTAAGGATAAGTGGTTTAAATATCACCCACCTATTAAGGAAGAAATTAAAGAATCAGTACCAGTTAAAGAAGAAACTATACTTTATAATGTTGAACCAGTTGTTCCTTCTGCTTATATTGAGAAACCACCTTTCCCTATTAGGATAAAGGAACATGTTAAGTTTCAATTGTTGTTAAAAAAAGCTATATTAGAACACCTAAACCTGATGAACAAATTAAAGTTGAACCTAGTATTGCTATGGTTAAAGATCTCCTGGAAGAAGATATGGATGTGCATGTTATTTACTTCTGTGAAGAAGCTGCTAGAATTGCTAAACCTGATAAAAGAGATACACATAGACCTGCTATTGGCATGCATGTTATTTCAGTTAAAATAGGAGATCACTATTATCATGGTTTATGTGACATGGGTGCTAGTGTGAGTGCTATTCCTTACACTTTATATGAAGAAATCATGAAAGACATAGCACCTGCTGAGATAGAAGAAATAGAGGTTACTATTAAACTTGCTAATAGAGACACCATATCACCAGTTGGGATTATTAGAGGTGTTGAAGTCTTGTGTGGGAAAATAAAATACCCTACTGATTTTCTTGTTCTTGGTTCCCCACAAGATGACTTTTGTCCCATTATCTTTGGTAGACCTTTCTTGAATACAGTTAGTGCTAAGATAGATTGTAAGAAACAAACTGTTGGTGTTAGCTTTGGTGATGAGTCTCATGAGTTTAATTTTTCCAAGTTTAGTAGAAATCATCATGAAAAAGAATTGCCTAGTAAGGATGAATTAATTGGTCTTGCTTCTATTGCTGTTCCACCTACTGATCCTTTAGAACAATATTTGCTAGACCATGAAAATGATTTACATATGCATGAAAGAAATGAAATAGATAAGGTTTTCTTTGAACAACGTCCTCTGCTTACACACAATTTGCCTATTGAAACTATAGGAGGTC
The DNA here is from genome assembly GCF_002162155.2 of Triticum dicoccoides. Taxonomy (NCBI): domain Eukaryota; kingdom Viridiplantae; phylum Streptophyta; class Magnoliopsida; order Poales; family Poaceae; genus Triticum; species Triticum dicoccoides. Next base: position 384,641,253 of record NC_041384.1, read on the forward strand.
CTCCTCCACCTAAAGGTGATATTGTGTTTGAATTAAAACAATTGCCAGACACTTTGAAATATGCTTATCTCGATGAAAAGAAGATATATCCTGTTATATTAGTGCTAACCTTTCAGAACATGAATAAGAAAGATTATTGGAAGTTCTAAGGAAGCACCGAGCTGCTATTGGATATACTCTTTGTCGGTGTACTAGAATAGGGGTACCCTAGAACCCCGAACTTGTGCACGGGCAGTTGCAGCACCCCGCGGCAAGGCTTGCCGGGCGAACGCCAAGATCCTCCATGGTCCCCTTGGAGCCATTCAAGAACAAAGTATTTAAGCTCAGGAGACAAGGCCCCGGCAAGAGGAGCTTGCCGGGAAGGCCAACCAAGGCACGCTAAGGAACTTGCTGCGACGCGCCACGCGCTCCGGCAAGGCAACAAGGCCCCGGCAAGAGGAGCTTGCCAGGAAGACCAGCCCAGGTACCTCGAGGCCCGGTGAGCGACAACCTTCCGGACCCGACAAGATAACAGCAGCGGCTAGGCGCTCGCCGCGGCAGGCGGCCACTCTGTGCCCACGCTCCAGCACATCCACCAACGTGTCGCCCTGAGGGCCTCTCCAGGCGCGCGTGGCGGGAGGCTGTGCAACCAGCGGTGCGCAGTGGCATGCGAAGCTGACGAGATCGCCATCGTGGCGAACGGTGGCGCCCCTAATGGTCCTTTTCTGCACTGTTTGGGTGACTCAGACGGGCATTTAATGCCCTTGTCCCATGCCGTCAGGGTTAGGTAGGGTACACTGTACAAGCAACTGTACCAACCACCTCACTTTTTACATTTGTACCCTCCTCTGCGTTGCCACCTGTCGGTGATCCCTTTAGCGTATAAAAGGAGGCCCATGCGCAATGTAGAGGGGGTTCGGACAGTTCGCTTCGATTCATTCGTAGCCCAGAAAACACCACGCTCTCTCTCGAGAGCAAGAACACAAGATAATACAACCAGACAAGCAGCAGTAGGAGTGTTATCTCTTCGGAGAGCTCCGAAGCTGGGTAAACTGCTCGTGTGCTTCGCCTTGATCCGCTCTTCGTGCTATCTCCGCCCCCCACCGAACCGAAAGGGGCCCGGTCCGCCGGCCCCATAGGTGTTCGTGGATCAGTTTCCCCCGACATCTTTGGCGCGCCAGGTAGGGGGGCGTCGAGATTGTGTGAACCTGATCCGGCGTTCACACAAGCTAGATCTTCATTCCCTTCATCAACATGCCACCGAAGAAGAAGACTTCGGCGGCAGCCGCTCCGTCCACGTCACTTCCACCACCGTTGGAGCAAACGGGTGGTGGAATGGACGCCAGCGGAAGAATGGATGTCGACGAGGAAGCTCATGATGCCGCCAGGTCCAAGAACAAGGCTGCACAAACCTCGGCGGCTGTACATGTTCCACGCCACTCTCAGGAGGCGCAAGATCAACAGCGTCATGGCACTAGCAGTGCCATACGCATGATAGGCCAAGACCAAGCTGGTGGATCTCAGGGCGCTCAAGACCAGCATGCACGCCAGCATGCTGGCACGAGCGGGGCACGGTCGCCTGGACGTGATACTGCTCCTTCTAACATAGTTAGAAGTTCGAGCACGTCCCGCTCCTCGCGCCGTCCGCCACTGCCACCCACCACTCCAGCAGAAGCTTTGGCGCAAGCTCAACTTCTCCTAGATTACCCTCCGACGTCGGACAAGATCGACGAATGGAGGGCCACCGTTCAGAGTCTCATCGGCTACGCCAACGGCGACACTCCGCGGCAGCCGAGCGCGTCGCCGCCGCGGCAGGGTTGCCGGGCGCGAGCCGGTGGCGACGAAACGGGTGGAGGTGCAACTACCATGCAATCACCACCCCGAAGGCCAAGATCGCCGACTCGCCGGATCCACCTCGACAACGACTCCACCGCATCTTCGGATCCACGAGCTCGTCGCGATCAGCGCCAAGTTCTTCATGATCGACAACAAGAAGACGCTCGAACCCGCATCGAGCGCCGAAGAGAAGCGCGACGTCAATCCGACAAGCGCGCTGGGCCCTCTATTGACATGCATGAGCCAGGGGAACCAGGCGATCTGCCGTACGCGGTAGGTTGCCCTGCGTTCACTCGTGAGCTGCGACAAGTCCAGTGGCCCAGCACAAAGAACTTCAAGCCAGACGTACCGGAGAAGTACGACGGCAAGACGCATCCGTCGGAGTTCCTCAGCATCTACACCATTGCGGTGCAGGCTGCCGGGGGACGAGATGACAAGATCCTTGCCAACTACTTCCCACTGGTGCTCAAGCCCAATGTCAGATCCTGGCTCATGCACTTGCCGGACAACTCCATATCCTCTTGGGCTGATTTGTGCCATCAGTTTGTCGGCGCCTTCATAGGCGGACACAAGCCTCATGGCCAGGAGAGTGATCTTCATCTGCTCGCCTAGAAGGAAGGAGAGCCCCTGCGCAAGTACATTCAGAGATTCAGCAGTGTGCAGCACAACATCCCAGACGTCCACCCCGCCGCGGTGATCAGCGCGTTCCATCAGAACGTGCGAAACCGCAGGATGCGGGAGGAAATGGCGATGTGCAAGATCAGGGACGTCAGTGAGTTATATGCACTGGCCGACAAGTGTGCACGTGCTGAGGAAGGGAGGAGACTACCCGGAGAAAATATAGGAGCGGGAGGATCTAACAGTGAAGATGCTGCCCCGGCAAGAAAAAACCGACGGCGGAACAACAGAAAGAGGAAAGGCAAAGAAGTGCTAGTTGTTGAGCAGTCCGGCAACGGTGGTGGCGCCAAGGAAGCCAAAGCTGGTGACTCCGGCAAGGAGGTTGCCGTGGAGGTGGCGGTCGCCGACAAGCAGGACGTCACCAACAAGTAGTATTGCAAGATCCACCGCACCAAGGGCCATGATCTCCAGAACTGTAAGAAAGTCGAACAGCTTGTTGAGCAACAGAAAGCTGAATACGAGCGGCGCGACAAGGAGAAGGCCCAGGAAGGTGCTGGGGGATCCGGCAAGAAACGTCCCGGCCGAGGAGGACGCCGCGGCAAGGCCAAGCAGCGGCAAGGAGACAGACCTCCTCGCGGCCACGACAAGGATGAAGATGACGACGACGATGAAGACACGGATGATGAGGAGACTGATGAGCAGGAGTTCCAGAAAGCCACAGAGGTCATGTGCGTTGACGGTGGTGCTTCTCTGCATGCCTCGCACCGCCAGCTCAAGCAGTGGGTGCGGGAAGTTAATGCAGCAGAACCACCCGTCGAGTCACGCAAGCCTCTGGAATGGTCCGGCACGCCTATCATCTTTGACATTGAGGACCATCTTGATCGCATAACTGCGGTCGGGTGCTTGCCGATGCTGGTTTCACCAACAATCCGCAACCTCAAGGTCACTAAGATGCTAGTTGACGGCGGGGCCGGCTTGAACCTGATCTCCTCCGCGGTGCTTCAGAAACTCCAGATCCCTGACAGCAAGCTCGAAGAGACCGGTACATTTCAAGGAATCAACCCGGGAAGGAGCAAGCCGAAGGGAAAGATCACGTTGCCGGTAACATTTGGCAGCGAACTGAACTTCAGGACTAAGAGGGTCACGTTTGACGTTGCCGACTTTCCATTACCTTACAATGGAATCCTTGGCCGACCGACACTCGCCAAGTTCATGGCAGCCTCTCACTATGCGTACAACATACTGAAAATGCCAGGCCCGATAAGTGTCATCTCTGTCCCTGGTGACAAGAAGGATGCTCTTATCTGTGCCGACAAGATCTACCGGGAAGCAACAGCCGCAGCAGAACGCAAGACACTTGCCACTAAAGCTCCCGGGGGGAAGAAGAAGACCAAGTCCGGCAAGAGCTCTGATGCCCACTCCGGCAAGCGCACCTCTTCGGAGTGCTGCGCTACCGTCGAGGACGCACCATCGAGCTCCACCGGCAAGTGTAAGAAGGCAATGGCAGCTCCACCTGAGACCAAGAAGGTGTCCGCCAAGGAGGATGGCGCTGGTGGTACCTTCACCATCAGCGCCACTCTTGACCCCAAATAGGAAAGCCCGCTCGTTGCTTTCCTGCGGGCGAATGTCGACGTGTTTGCATGGCAACCGTCTGATATCCTGGTGTTCCCAGGAAAGTAATTGAGCACCACCTTGCCGTATGTCCTCATGCGCGGCCCGTCAAGCAGAGAGTCAGGAAGCAGGCAGTGGAGCGCCAAGAATTCATCGCAGAAGAAATCAAGAAGTTGGAAGCAGCAAGCCTTGTCAGAGGAGTGCTCCATCCCACGTGGTTGGCCAATCCTGTTGTTGTGCGCAAGGCTAACGGGAAATTGAGACTTTGTATTGACTTCACTGATGTTAATAAAGCTTGTCCCAAAGACCCATTTCCCTTGCTGCGTATTGACCAGATTGTTGACTCCACAGTCGGATGTGATTTGCTTTCATTTCTTGATGCATACTCAGGATACCATCAGATCTTCATGGCAGAAGAAGATGAAGAGAAAACCGCATTTATCACCCCGTGTGGCACGTACTGCTTCGTACGGATGCCTTTCGGTTTGAAGAATGCCAGTTCAACATTCGCAAGGGTAGTCCACCATGCTTTTGAGCCGCAGATGCACAGAAATGTGGAAGCCTACATGGATGACATAGTGGTCAAGAGCAAGAACAGGGCGACCCTGATTCAAGATTTAGACGAGACATTTGCAAATCTGCGCAAGATCAACCTCAAGCTTAACCCCGAGAAGTGCGTGTTTGGAGCCCCTTCCGGCAAGCTTCTCGGGTTCTTCATGTCTCAGCGGGGAATTGAAGCCAATCCCGACAAGATCAAGGCCATTGAGCAGATCGAAGCACCAAAGCACGTCAAGGATGTACGAAGGCTTGCCGGTTGCGTGGCTGCTCTCAGCAGGTTTATCTCTAGATCTGCTGAGCGCGCCCTGCCATTTTTCAAAATTCTGAAAAAGGCAGGTCCAATGAAATGGACTCCGGAGGCGGAGGCTGCGCTGCAGGACTTGAAGAGATACCTGTCCTCCACTCCAACACTTGTCGCACCTAAGCCACAAGAGAAGTTGCTGCTGTATATAGCGGCGACCAATCAAGTGGTTAGTGCTGCGTTAGTGGCGAAGAGGGAGGCGGATGACGAGCCAACAACCATGGCAGATGCATCCAGCGACAAGCAGGGGGCTTCGCCGACAAGCTCTGGTCCCGACAAAGATGGATCTGCGCAGGAGCATGATAAAATGCCGAAGAGAATGGTGCAGCGCCCAGTTTACTTTTTGGCCTCAAGTTTGAGAGCACTTCAACTATCCAAAGCAGGGCATTGGCAGAGTTCATAGCAGAATGGACGCCAACACCAGATGAAGAAATTCCAGAGACGAGCATCCCCGTCAAAGAGGCAAGCAAAGAGTGGCTGATGCACTTTGATGGTGCCTTCTCACTGCAAGGCGCCGGCGCGGGCGTGCTGCTTGTCGCACCCACCGGAGAGCACCTCAAGTACGTAGTCCAGATGCACTTTCCCAAGGAGCAAGCAACCAACAATACTGCAGAGTATGAAGGATTGCTTGCTGGTCTCAGAATCGCAGCAGACCTTGGGATCAAGAAGCTCATTGTCAGGGGTGACTCACAGCTCGTCGTCCGACAAGTGAACAAGAACTACCAGAGTCCATTGATGGAAGCATATGTTGATGAAGTGAGGAAGCTAGAAGAGCACTTTGACGGCCTACAAATGGAGCATATCCCAAGAGCCCAGAATGACATTGCTGATGGCCTGTCAAAGTGCGCCGCACTAAAGTTACCTGTGGAACCAGGGATCTTTGTGCTCAAGTTGACTCAACCATCCGTAACACCATCAACTAGACAAAGCAAGAAGAGGAAGTTGATTTTTGGTGACTACTTTCCGGCAGAGCTCCCCGAAGCCGCCGCCAAGAAAGTCCCCAAGATCAACACCAAGGTTGCTGAGGGGCAGTCTGCTCCAGCAAGACTTATGGTTTGTTCCGTTGAAGCAGACGCTCCCGACAAGTTTTGCTCCGGCAAGCTTGCCGGGGAACATGAAGCTCCGGCAGGGCCGCAAGTCCTTGCCGTGGAAGCGGATGTTCCCGCAGCAACAGATGTGCCTTTAGTCCTTGTTGTCGAGCCACGAGCTCCAGCATGGGCACAGCAGATTGTCCATTTCCTTCAGACAGGAGAACTTCCCAAAGAGCAAGAAGAAGCGGGAAGAGTAGCCCGGCAGTCAAGTATGTACCAGTTTGTCGATAGCATACTGTACACAAAAGACTCAACGGTGTGAAATTGAAGTGTATTCGCCGGGAAGATGGACAAAAGCTGTTGGCAGAGATACATGGAGGCATATGTGGCCACCACATTGGCGCAAGAGCACTTGCCGGCAAAGCTTTCCGGCAAGGTTTCTTTTGGCCGACAGCCCTCCAGGATGCAACTGCACAAGTAACCAAGTGTGAAGCGTGCAAGTTCCACTCCAAACAGATACACCAGCCAGCTCAAGCTCTCCAGACGATCCCTTTATCCTGGCCATTTTCGGTCTGGGGGCTCGATATCCTCGGCCCCTTCCCCCGAGCTGTCGGGGGCTTTGAGTACTTGTACGTCGCAGTCGACAAGTTCACAAAGTGGCCGGAAGTGCAGCCAGTGAGGAAGGTGACAGCACAGTCAGCAGTCAAGTTCTTCAGGTCAATTGTTTGCCGTTTCGGGATCCCTAACAGGATCATCACCGACAACGGCACGCAATTCACGAGCCGCACCTTCATGCAGTATGTCCAAGACCTTGGCGCCAAGGTCTGCTTCGCTTCTGTTGCTCATCCGAGAAGCAACGGTCAAGCAGAGAGGGTAAATGCTGAAGTGCTGCGCGGGCTCAAGACCAGAACTTTCGACAGGCTGTGTAAGTGCGGAAGAAACTGGATCGAGGAGCTGTCGGTGGTTCTTTGGTCGATCAGAACGACGCCAAATCGAGCCATTGGCCAGACACCTTTCGCTCTAGTCTATGGAGCAGAGGCAGTTCTCCCCACGGAACTCGTATACGGATCGCCTCGAGTGCTCGCTTATGATGAGCTTGAGCAAGAACAGCTGCGACAAGACGACGCGCTGCTCCTTGAGGAAGATCGTCTTCAGGCTGCTGTACGAGCTGCTCGATACCGGCAAGCTTTGCGCCGCTATCATAGCCGCAAAGTTAAAGCCAGAAGCTTCAAGGAAGGCGACCTTGTTCTTCGGCGCGTTCAGTCCGCCAAGAATTCCAGCAAGTTGACGCCGAAGTGGGAAGGCCCTTATCGGGTGAAACGAGTCACAAGGCCCGGCGCTGTCCGCCTTGAGACCGAAGATGGCATTCCGGTGAGCAACTCCTGGAACATAGAACATCTTCGTAAGTTTTTCCCGTAGGGCGCGGTTGCCGGAACCCGTTCCGGCAACCACCTTTTGTACAAGTCTTGCCGCTGTTGCATGTAATCCTTTGTACAAAGCCGGGCGCAGATCCCGTGCATAAGTAAAACCCCATGTGCTCCGCACAACTTGTCCATTTCATGCATTAGTTTCTTTCTCGCATGTGTAATCTGACACTTTGTGCAGCACCTACATCCGGTAAGCAATAACGAGCCGAAGGGCTCCATATTATTATTTTCTCTTCTTTCTTCTTTTCAACAAAGGAATAGGAGGTTCCCTCGCACACAAGTTTGCCGGGGGGGGGGGGAAGGAGAAGATTGTGCTATGGACCAGGCGTCGTTCAAGTGAAGTCTTGCCTTGCCGGGAAGCAAACGACAGAAAAGCTAAGTTGCCAAAGTTTGAGCAATCACTTTTTAAATTTTTGAGTTATCTTCCTCGAACGACCCTGCTTTGTATGGAAAACCTGTGTGCGGAGGAACCAACTCGTGGCTAGTTGCGCCCTTACTTTGTTTCGAGTCCACTCAACAACTTAAGTGTGCTGCATCTAGTCGCGACAAGGTTCCTTGTCGGAAGAGGCACCGCCAGCAGGCTACTGAAGTTCCACACTCAGCGCTCGCGGCTCGGGTGCCTGCACCGACAAGTTCCCTAGAAGCGTAGGGTAAAAACATACAAAGAAAGGAATCTAGTAGAGGAAATAACATAGCAATTGATAACAGAAATAAAGTTATATTACAGGATAACTTGTCGCAGCTCTAATAGAATGTTTCCATAACATGATTAGCAGCGGCAAGGGAAAAGAAGAAATGGACGGCCTAGTCTACGCGTCCGCCCTCGACTCTCTTGATCTCGCTCACCTTGTCCACAATGGGTGCGACAAGGGTCTTGAGTGCATCCAGATCGGCGTCAGGCGGCAAGGACCTGAGGACGTTGGTGAAGCTGAGGCCTGGATTGCGGAAGGCCACCTTCATCAGCACCTTCTGGAGAACCCCGGCGCAGATTTTGCGCGACTCGTCGGCCAGCTGCTTCGGGATCCTCTCCCGGAGCCGCTGGAGTGCCGTTGCCACGCCCTTGAAGAACAGGCTGAGCTTGGCGCTGGGTTGAAGACTCTCGTCGGAAGGATACCCAAAGTCATCCGTCCCCAGCTGCGCCAGCTCCTCGTTGATGACTGCGGCAATGTTCACCAGACCCTCGGTCCAGTGCTCCACAGTGTCTCTGAACAGGTTCTGGGTGACTGCAATGCTCTCCAACAGCGCCACGTCAGCCTTGACCTTCTCCGACAAGGTCCTCTCCCGCTCCTTGGCGGCCTCCAGCATCTGCGTCAGCGTGGCCAGCTTCAGCTCCAGGTCTGCTTTGGAATCCTTGGCGGCGCTGAGTTCCTTGCCCCTCTCAGCGAGAAGACCTTGCAGCTTACCATGGGCGGCAACATCCTTCTCACGCTCACGCTTGAGCGCGGCAAGCTCCTCGCCGCTCTTACCAATGTTAGCCTCCAGCTACGCCACCTTCTCCTCCAGCTCTTTCATGGCGGCCTCTGCAATTGCCGCAGCGTCCTTTGCCTCCTTGAGCGCCCCGCCAAGTGCTTGCTCGCGCTCGGCGAGCTCTTCCTCGTAGCTGTCGAGGTTGGCCTTCCGCTGCACTAGTTCACCTTCCCGCGCGGACTGCTTCTCGGCGGCCAGCCTTTGCTCCTCCTCAGCTTCGGCCTTCTCGAGAAGGAAGGCCGTGCGCTCCTCGTCGAGTCGCTCCTGCTCCTGCGCCAGGGACCGGAGAGCTTCTTGATTTTGGCCCCGGAGCTCCTCCGCGCGCTTCTCCATGTCAACTCCCGCCTTCGCGACAAGCGCTTCCCGGGAAGCCAGCTTGGCTTGCCGGGCGCGGTAGAGTGACAGCAGCTTCCGCAGCAGCTGCTCCTCCTCAGGCTCACCGCTGCTGCTGCCGGGCGCGTCAACCAACGACAGTCCGGCGGAGGCGAGCACCTCCTCATCAAAAGTCTCCCCCTCGACCGGCGCCCTGGAGCTCGACGCCCAGGGTAGCTTGATGAAGATACCGTCGCCGGCCTTCAAGTAGGCGCTGGGCTGGGGCTCCTCGGAGCCCGGTTCCGCAGAAGCGGCAGAGGGATCGGCGGTTGGCGCAGCGCCTGGCGCTCCTGCGGCCTCAGGGTCGTCAGTGCGATCGCCCGACCCCTCGCCGTCTTCTGCAGCGGCAGCCCTGGCGGCCTCCTCGCCGGCGGTCTCATCAGCATCGGCCCCTTCCTCGCCGGCGCCCTCTATCTCCATTGGCTCAGTAGCAGAGGGGTCTGAAGAACGAAGAAGGGAGAAAAATCAATCAAAAATCCAAGAGAAGAAAATCAGAAGAAGAAGAACCCAAGGGAAAGTTTTTGGGCAAGTGAATTACCTGTCCCAAGACCAGCAATTGTGGTCTCGATCGCCGCAGGGTCATTGGTGCTGACCCTTGCCAGAGAGTTCTCCCTTGCCGGAGAGCGCTCCCTTACCGGGAACCCCTCCCTTGGCGGCGTAGTCGAAGCAGATGGCACTTCAGGACCAGCTTCCAGGTGCTCCTGACGTGGCTGCTCTGCTCCTACACAAATTAACAAGCAAGATATCAAACAAAGGAAAAAGCACTCATGCGCCCCCGACAACAAAGAAAAAACTATGAACTTACGCTGGGGGCTGCGCTGGGGGCTGCTTTGAGGAGTGATTGCCGGGTCCATCAAGGTGGTCTCGGGCCCACCCCCTACTGACACGGCGGGGTCATCTTCGATGACGATCACTGCGGCCTTGGCCCTCTTCGCCGCTCTCTGGGCCAGCGTCCTGAAAAGAAAGGAGTCCAGAGTGAAGCAAGTCAGATACAAGATAAAAACAGCAAAATTGAAGAACTATAAGAGCACCAAAGAAGCTTACTCTTCTTCCTCCTCGTCGGATCTGAGTGCGGAAAGATCGAAGTCCGGCTCCCCTCTGGTGCGGCGAGGCGGAGGAGTAGGATCCCTTGCCCGCTTGGCGGGGGCGGTGGCGGTGGCCCGGGAAGATCCCGCTCCAGTTGCCGCTGCTGCGTGAGGCGCTCCCGCGGCAACATGACTTGCCACGGTAGAGCGTGTCGCACGCCTTGGCGGCTGTTGAGCCAGCTGCCGCCCCGCTACGTCCGTGGCCCTGCGAAGATGCCTTCTTGGCGGGCCCGGGGGCTCCGCCTGCGGCAAGCCTTCTGAGGGCTCGGGCTCTTCCTCGCCGGCCTCGCTCGGCTCGTCTTCAGAACCGGCAAGCTCTTCCTCGCCAATGAACTCCGCGCGCTCGGCAAGGTTTGCCGCCTCTGCAGCCTCCGCCTCCTCCACAGTGAACCCAAGCACGCCCGCGGCAGCTGCGGCCGCAACCTCTTCCACCCTAGTGGCAATATGCTGTAGCTCCTCATCGGTGGTGTCACGGGTGAGGCTCTTCTGCTCGTCAGCATGGACCGGCACTTCCTCCAAGGTGTCGAAGAACGCTCGCACAACGTCATCAGCAGGCTCTTGCCAAGTTGGGACAATTCTGTGTGAATCGCACAACGGCATCATGGCGCGAATCCGGTCAAGCGAAGAGTTATTGCACAAAGGAACTACGCCCCTCGGCAGTGTGAATGGGTGCTGGGGGTCGCGTTTGAACAACTCCATAAGCATCGCATCCAGCTCCAGGATGGTGAAGTTGTAGTTGAGGCCCGGCCGCAGCCTCATGATGTCCACCGAATTCTTGAATTCCCAGGCGGGCCTCCCCCTCTCCTGCAGGGGGGCAATGCGGCGGCGGAGGAAATCTGCCCCGACAGCACCTACAGTGAGCCCGGCAAGCCTGAGGCGAAGAATCCTAGTGATGGCAATCTTCAGCCTCTCATCTTCCGGGGCCACGTTGCTCCAGTCATTGCCGCGCACTATTGGAGTTTGGCGCACGGCGGTGAAGGGCTGCGGATTCTCCTCGACAATCCAGCACCACTCCGCTCTCCACCAATTCCAATTGCTGCGGAGCTCACCCTCCAAGTACGCCTCCTTCTTGCCGACTCTCGAGATCCAGGCAATCCCTCCGGCAAGCGGCTCTCCTCTCTCTACCCGAGGTATGAAGTAATGGCGGAAAAGGGCAACACTAGGGTGGACTCCGACAAAGTTTTCGCACAAATGTGCGAAAACTGCCATGGTCAGGACAGCGTTAGGGGTGAAGTCAAGGAGGCGGAAGCCATATGTGTTCATGATATCACAGAAGAACTCCGAGAAGGGCGGGCAGAGCCCGCAATAGAAGAATAGCGCGAAGAACGGGTACCCGTTTGGAGCCAGCTCCGAAGCAGCGGCTGGGAGTACCCTCGTGCGCGGATGCGCACGCGTCTCCGTCGCCCAAAAGAGGTAGAAGTACTCCCTCAGCTCCTGCACGCCGAGCTGAGGGGAGAAGATCGCCCGCTCCTTCCGCAGCGCCGCGAGCCGCTGCGCCTCGGCCAACTTCATGCCCTTTCCCTTGTCGGCTTTCGGGGCCATGGCGGAGGTGGTGAGGGAGGTCGACGGCGTGGTGATGCTGGTGGCAATGGGGGGGCGGAGCGCTCTCTCTCGGCTTCGAGAAGAAGGGGGAGCGGCGGAGTTTCTTGAAGATGGAGTAGTAGCAACCAGCGAGGGGGAACGAACTGCCCCTGTTTCCTCTGCTTATAAAGAGGGATGGGGCGGACGTTTCACCCTTCCGAATAAACAACCACCCACGATCTCTCCCACGATGCCGCATTCAACGCGTGCCGTTATGGGAGAGCGCGGTGGATACGGAGCGAGATTCGGCATGGCCCAGTCCGCGTGTGCCCGTGCTCTGTCTTGGGCCTGGCCCAACAGCGCTCGGCATCGTGTCTGGCCCAGGCCCGGGGGCTCCTGTCGGTGTACTAGAATAGGGGTACCCTAGAACCCCGAACTTGTGCACGGGCAGTTGCAGCACCCCGCGGCAAGGCTTGCCGGGCGAACGCCAAGATCCTCCATGGTCCCCTTGGAGCCATTCAAGAACAAAGTATTTAAGCTCAGGAGACAAGGCCCCGGCAAGAGGAGCTTGCCGGGAAGGCCAACCAAGGCACGCCAAGGAACTTGCCGCGACGCGCCACGCGCTCCGGCAAGGCAACAAGGCCCCGGCAAGAGGAGCTTGCCGGGAAGACCAGCCCAGGTACCTCGAGGCCCGGTGAGCGACAAACTTCCGGACCCGACAAGATAACAGCAGCGGCAAGGCGCTCGCCGCGGCAGGCGGCCACTCTGTGCCCACGCTCCAGCACATCCACCAATGTGTCGCCCTGAGGGCCTCTCCAGGCGCGCGTGGCAGGAGGCTGTGCAGCCAGCGGTGCGCAGTGGCATGCGAAGCTGACGAGATCACCATCGTGGCGAACGGTGGCGCCCCTAACAGTCCTTTTATGCACTGTTTGGGCGACTCAGACGGGCATTTAATGCCCTTGTCCCCTGCCGTTAGGGTTTGGTAGGGTACACTGTACAAGCAACTGTACCAACCACCTCACTTTTTACATTTGTACCCTCCTCTGCGTTGCCACCTGTCGGTGATCCCTTTAGCGTATAAAAGGAGGCCCATGCGCAACGTAGAGGGGGTTCGGACAGTTCGCTTTGATTCATTCGTAGCCCAGAAAACACCACGCTCTCTCTCGAGAGCAAGAACACAAGATAATACAACCAGACAAGCAGCAGTAGGAGTGTTATCTCTCCGGAGAGCTCCGAAGCTGGGTAAACTGCTCGTGTGCTTCGCCTCGATCCGCTCTTCGTGCTATCTCCACCCCCCACCAAACTGAAAGGGGCCCGGTCCGCCGGCCCCATAGGTGTTCGTGGATCAGTTTCCCCCGACACTCTTGATGATTTAAAGGGCATTAGTCCCACTCTATGTCAGCACAAAATTAATATGGAACCTGATGCTAAACCCGTTGTTTATCACCAACGTCGGTTGAATCCGAAAATGAAGGAAGTGGTAAGAACGGAAATCTTTAAACTTCTGGAAGAAAGTATAATCTATCCTATAGCTGATAGTAGATGGGTAAGTCCTGTTCATTGTGTCCCTAATAAAGGAGGTATTAGTGTTGTTCCTAATGATAAGAATGAACTTATTCCACAAAGAATTGTTACAGGCTATAGAATGATAATTGATTACAGAAAATTAAACAAAGCAACTAGAAAAGATCATTACCCCTTGCCTTTTATTGATCAAATGCTTGAAATATTATCTAAGCACACACACTTTTGCTTTCTAGATGGATACTCTGGTTTTTCACAAATACTTGTTTCTCAACCTGATCAAGAAAAGACTACTTATACTTGCCCCTTTGGAACTTATGCTTATAAACGTATGCCTTTTGGTTTATGTAATGCACCTGCTACCTTTCAAAGATGTATGACTGCTATATTCGCTGACTTTTGTGAAAAGATTGTTGAGGTTTTCATGGATGACTTTTCTATTTATGGGAAGTCTTTTGATGATTGTTTAAGCAATCTTGAGCGAGTTTTGCAGAGATGTGAACAATCAAATCTTGTCTTGAATTGGGAGAAGTGCCACTTTATGGTTAATGAAGGTATTGTCTTGGGTCATAAAATTTCTGAAAGAGGTATTGAAGTGGAGCAAGCTAAGGCTGATGCAATTGAGAAAATTCCATGTCCTAAGGACATCAAAGGTATCGTAGTTTCCTAGGTCATGCTGGTTTCTATAGGAGCAAGCTAAGACTTTTCTAAAATTTCTAGGCCTATTACTAATCTTTTAGAAAAGTATATTCCTTTTGTTTTTGATGATGATTGTTTAGAACCTTTGAAACACTCAAGAAAGCCTTAATATTTGCACCTATTGTTCAACCACCTGATTGGAACTTGCCTTTTGAAATTATGTGTGATGCTAGTGATTATGCTGTTGGTGTTATTCTAGGACAAAGAGTTGATAAGAAACTAAATGTTATTCATTATGATAGTAAAACTCTAGACAGTGCTCAAAGAAATTATGCTACTACTGAAAAATAATTCTTAGCAGTAGTGTTTGCTTGTGATAAATTTAGACCTTATATTGTTGATTCCAAAGTAACTGTTCACACAGACCATCCTGCTATTAAATATCTTATGGAAAAGAAATATGCTAAACCTAGACTTATTCGTTGGGTTCTCTTGTTACAAGAATTTGATTTACATATCATTGATAGAAAAGGAGCTGAGATCCCCGTAGCTGATAATTTGTCTAGGCTTGAAAATGTGCTTGATGACCCGCTACCTATTGATGATAGTTTTCTTGATGAGTAGTTAGCTGCAATAATTGTTGCTAATAGTACTCCTTGGTATGCTGACTATCCTAAGTACATTGTTGCTAAATATTTACCACCTAGCTTTACATACCAGCAAAAGAAAAAAAATCATCTACGACTTAAGACATTACTTTTGGGATGACCCACATCTTTATAAATAAGGAGTAGATGGTATTATTAGACATTGTGTACCTGAGCATGAACATGGACAAATCCTACGAAAATGTCACTCCGAGGCTTATGGAGGGCATCATGCTGGAGATAGAACTACTCACAAGTTATTGCAATCTGGATTTTATTGGCCTACTCTCTTCAAGGATGCCCGTAAGTTTGTCTCTTCTTGTGATGAATGTCAAAGAATAGGTAATATCGCTAAGCGTCAACAAATGCCTATGAATTATTCACTTGCTATCGAACCATTTAATGTTTGGGATTTGATTACATGGGACCTTTTCCTTCCTCTACTGGGTATACACATATTTTGGTTGATGTTGATTATGTTACTAAATGGGTAGAAGCTATTCCAACTAGTAGTGCTGATCACAACACCTCTATTAAAATGCTTAAGGAAGTTATTTTCCCAAGGTTTGGAGTCCCTAGATATTTAATGACTGATGGTGGTTCACACTTTATTCATGGTGCTTTCCGTAAGATGCTAGCTAAGTATGATGTTAACCATAGAATTGCATCATCCTATCATCCTTAGTCAAGTGGTCAAGTTTAACTTAGCAATAGAGAAATAAAATTAA
Source organism: Triticum dicoccoides (assembly GCF_002162155.2). NCBI lineage: Eukaryota > Viridiplantae > Streptophyta > Magnoliopsida > Poales > Poaceae > Triticum > Triticum dicoccoides. The sequence continues at coordinate 384,656,597 of NC_041384.1, forward strand.
TTTTGCAAAAGACTGTTAATAGGTCCAGGAAGAATTGGTCTAAGAAATTAGATGATGCCCTTTGCGCTTATAGAACAACATATAAGAATCCTATGGGTATGTCTCCTTATAAAATGTTTATGGAAAAACTTGTCATTTGCCTCTTGAGCTAGAACATAAAGCATATTGGGCAGTTAAAGAACTCAATTATGATTTCAAGCTTGCTGGTGAAAAGAGGTTATTTGATATAAGCTCCTTAGATGAATGGAGAACCCAAACTTATGAGAATGCAAAATTATTCAAAGAAAAAGTTAAAAGATGGCATGACAAAATAATTCAAAAACATGAGTTTAAAGTTGGAGAATATGTTCTTTTGTACAACGCTCGTTTAGATTTTTTGCAGGAAATCTCCTCTCGAAATGGGAAGGCCCATATGTCATCGAGGAGGTTTACCGGTCTAGAGCCATCAAAATAATTAACTCCGAAGGTACTAACCCGAAGGTTGTCAATGGGCAACGAATAAAGCATTATATCTCAGGTACGTCTATCAATGTTGAAAGTAATATTATCCAAACCATGACACCGGAAGAACACATAAAAGAGTCCTTATGGAACACTCCAGAATCGTGAAAATAAAGAGGTACGTGATACGGTAAGTAAACGGACTCCGAAAAATCCGCAAAAATATTTTTTATCAGTTTTGGAATATTTTAAAATTTTGGAAATAAAGAAACTTCTAGGAAGCGTCCCCTGGTGAGCACAAGACACCAGGGCATGCCAGGCTTTCCTGGCGCGCCCAGGTGGGTTGTGCCCACCTGGGACATCTTCCGTACTCCGTTTTCCGTCTGTATACTTGTCCTCCAAGATAAAAAATCTATATATACTTCCCGAACCTGTTGATCACCATATCACGGAGAAATTCTCTGTTCTCTCTTCTTGTTGTTTTCTGTTTAGATCCGACAATATGTCCTTCAAATACTCTAAGGTTGAGAGCTATGTTGTTGATCTCATCGCAAACCCCAAGTTCTATGGGGATGAGGAGCACTATAGCTGGACCTCCGAGGAAGAAGAAGATGAATCGGTTCCTTCCCGATTCAAGGATGAGAGCATGGATGCGTTATGCAAGAGGATAATAAAACTCGAGATAGATAATTGTGAGTTGATGACGGAAAATTTTATTCCCCATCAGAAGCTGGAGGAAGCAAAAGGGAAACCCCGCACTTTCTCACCACCACCACTGCCAGGGAAATCCGAGGACAAAATCTCTCCTTCATCACCACCATCATCTTCTTCACCACCTAAAGAGAATTGAGTATCGGGTATGGGCACTCCCCTTGGATTCTGCCAAGCTTGGGGGAGGTGCCCCGGTATCGTATCATCCCACTATCTTTTTTCTTTTACTTATTTTAGTTTGATATTTCGCTTTAGATGAATAAAAGTTTAGTTTGATCCTTTCTTCTTTGAGAGTTTTCTTAGTGATCTATCCTTGTAATCATGTGCAAGTTATATAATAAAGTTAGTTTGAGTTTTTGCTTTCTTTACTTTCATGTTGCAAATAAAGAAAATAAATAAAGAAAGAAAAAGAGAAAGGAAATAAATGAAGAAAGGAAATAAATAATGAAAAGATTATATACTAATCCCATGGTAGGTGATAGCATCACATAAGGAAAAGTATAAGTAGAAATTTTTATTAGAGATTGACAAACATAGGATTAGTCAATGATGCAACTCATGAAAGAATTAATAAGGGAAGGAAGATTCACATATAGATATACTATCCTGGAAACCTTTTGTGATTGTGAGACCTCATCAAAATATTATATGCCAAAATTGTTGACGTTGGAAAAGGAAGACAACTTAATGGTTTATGTTTGTTTATATTCACATAGAAGTGGTCATATTGTGATAGATCCTTTAACATGTGATGCATGCCCCCTATCTTTGCTAGCCAAAAATTCTGTACTAAGTAGAGATACTACTTGTGCATCCAAAAACCCTTAAACCCAAATCTTTTTCAGGTGTCCACCATACCTACCTAGGGATTGAGCAAGATCCCTCAAGTAAGTTGTCATCAGTGCAAAAAGGCAATAAAAATTTCTTCTAAAAGTGTGAGATCATTTAGTGTAAGAGAAAATTGAGCGTTGTACAAACTTAGATGACAAAGAATAAAAGCGACAGACTGCATAATAAAGGTTGTCTTATTAAGGGGCAATACAACGTGACGTTCTCTTTCACTAAGGGATTGAGCATACAAACAAATAAGCGCATGGCAACCTCTACTTCCCTCTACGAAGGACCTATATTTTACTTTTATGCAAAGAGTCAAAGTTTTTCTCTCTATTTCTTTTATTTTTCTCTTTTGTCAAGCATCATGTGGTGAGGAAAGATATAGGCACATATGTCCAGCTGAATATAGATAACATGAGTTATTATTGTTGACATCACCCTTGAGGTGAGTATGTTGGGAGGCGAAACTATAAGCCCCTGTATTTCTATGTGTCTGGTTGAAACGTTTTGTTCATGGGTACGAGGTGAGTGTTAGCAATCATAGAAGACTATATGATGGTTGAGTATGTGGACTTGCCTAAAGGCTCCAACATGTGACCCTTCCTGAAAAGATGATGAATTGTAGTTGCAAAGTTGACTGAGAACATAGTTTGTTGGTTTCTAATAGAGCTTTTGCTTTATACTTCGATTGTGTGATGAAGAATTACTTATTCATGAGAAGTATATGATAAAAGTCCTATGTTAAATTTTGTTGTTGTTATAATAATCAACATGATGCTTCTATGTCCATATTTTGTTTTTGTCATCACCTCTCTCTCTCAAAGCATGTGAACATGTTTTTCGATTTCGGTTTTCGCTTGAGGACAAGCAAGATCTAAACTTGGGGAAGTTGATACGTCCATTTTGCATCATGTTTTCTTACTATTATTTATAATGTTTTTATCCATAATAATGCTTTTTAGAGTAATTATAATGCCTTTTCTCTCATAATTTGCAAGGAACACACCAAGAGGGAGAATTCCGGCAGCTGGAAATCTGGACCAGGAAAAGCTACGTCATGCCACATATTCTGCACAACTCCAACTAAGATGAAACCTTACGGAGATTTTTTATGGATTATTTGAGAAATACTGGAGCCAATAAACACCATAGGGGGGCCACCAAGTGGGCACAACCTACCTAGACGTGCTAGGCCCCCCAAGCACGCCCTGGTGGGTTGTGGCCTCCTTGGCCCACCTCTGGTGCCCATCTTTTGGTATATAAGTGGTTTTGACCTAGAAAAAAATAAGAGGAGGACTTTCTGGACGAAGCGCCGCCGCCTCGAGGCGGAACTTGGGCAAGAGCACTTTTGCCCTCCGGCGGAGCGATTCTGCCGGGGGAACTTTCCTCCTGGAGGGGGAAATCATCGTCATCATCATCACCAACAACTCTCCCATCTTGGGGAGGGCAATCTCCATCAACATATTCAACAGCACCATCTCCTCTCAAACCCTAGTCCATCTCTTGTGTTCAATCTTGTTACCGGAACTATAGATTGGTACTTGTGCGTGACTAGTAGTGTTGATTACATCTTTTAGTTGATTACTATATGGTTTATTTGGTGGAATATTATATGTTCAGACCCATTATGCTATTTAATACTCCTCTGATCATGAACATGTTTATCATTTGTGAGTAGTTACTTTTGTTCTTGAGGTCACGGGAGAAATCATGTTGCAAGTAATCATGTGAACTTGATATGTGTTTGATATTTTGATAGTATGTATGTTGTTATTGTTGGAAATATGCCCTAGAGGAAATAATAAAATGGTTATTATTATATTTCCTTGTTCATGATAATTGTCTATTGTTCATGCTATAATTGTGTTATCCGGAATTCATAATACATGTGTGAATACATAGACCACAACATGTCCCTAGTGAGCCTCTAGTTGACTAGCTCGTTGATCAATAGATGGTTACAGTTTCCTAACCATGGACATTGGATGTCGTTGATAACGGGATCACATCATTGGGAGAATGATGTGATGGACAAGACCCAATCCTAAGCGTAGCAAAAGATCATGTAGTTCGTCTGCTAAAGCTTTTCTAATGTCAAGTATCATTTCCTTAGACCATGAGATTGTGCAACTCCCGGATACCGTAGGAATGCTTTGGGTGTGCCAAACGTCACAACGTAACTGGGTGGCTATAAAGGAACACTACGGGTATCTCCTAAAGTGTCTGTTGAGTTGGCACGAATCGAGACTGGGATTTGTCACTCCGTGTGACGGAGAGGTATCTCTGGGCCCACTCGGTAAGACATCATCAAAATGAGCTCAATGTGATCAAGAAGTTGATCACGGGATGATGTGTTACGGAATGAGTAAAGAGACTTGCCGGTAACGAGATTGAACAAGGTATAGGGATACCGACGATCGAATCTCGGGCAAGTATCATACCAGTAGACAAAGGGAATTGTATACAGGATTGATTGAATCCCCGACATCGTGGTTCATGCAATGAGATCATTGTGGAACATGTGGGAGCCAACATGGGTATCCAGATCCCGTTGTTGGTTATTGGCCGGAGAGATGTCTCGGTCATGTCTGCATGATTCCCGAACCCGTAGGGTCTACACACTTAAGGTTCGGTGACGCTAGAGTTGTTATGGGAAATAGTATGCAGTTACCGAATGTTGTTCGGAGTCTCGGATGAGATGTCAGACGTCATGAGGAGTTCCAGAATGGTCTGGAGGTGAAGATTTATATATGGGAAGTCATCATACGGTCACCAGAAGTGTTCGGGGGTTTATCGGTATTGTATCGGGACCACCGAAGGGGTTCCGGGGGTCCACCGGGAGGGTCCACCTGCCCCGGAGGGCCCTATGGGCTGTATGTGGAAGGGAACCAGCCCCTAAGTGGGTTGGGCGCCATCCCCCCTAGGGCCCATGCGCCTAGGGTTGGGGGAACCCTAAAGGGGGCGCCCCCCTTGGCTTGGGGGGCAAGCCCCCTCCCCTTGGCCGCCGCCCCCTTCTAGATCTCATCTAGAGGGGCTGGCCCCCTTCCCCCTTCACCCTATAAATAGAGGGGTGGAGGGAGGGCAGCAACACCACATCCAAGGCGCAACCCTCCCTCTCCCAACACCTCCTCCTCTTCCATTGAGCTTGGTGAAGCCCTGCCGGAGAACTGCGAGCTCCACCACCACGCCGTCGTGCTGCCAAAGCTCTTCCCCAACTTCTCCTTCCCCCTTGCTGGATCAAGAAGAAGGAGACGTCCCCGGGCTGTACGTGTGTTGAATGCAGAGGCACCGTTGTTCGATGCTTAGATCAGAATCAACCGCGATCTGAAGCGCTACGAGTACGACTCCTTCATCCGTGTTCTTGTAACACTTCCGTTTCGCGATCTTCAAGGGTATGAAGATACACTCCCTTCTCTCTCGTTGCTAGTCTCTCCATAGATTGATCTTGGTGATGCCTAGAATTTTTTTAATTTCTGCAACGATCCCCAACAGTGGCATCATGAGCTAGGTCTATGCGTAGTTTCTATGCATGAGTAGAACACAAGTTTTTGTGGGCGTCGATTTTGTCAATTTACTTGCCGTTACTAGTCTTATCTTGATTCGGCGGCATCGTGGGATGAAGTGGCCTGGACTGACCTTACACGTACGGTTACGTGAGACAGGTTCCACCGACTGACATGCACTAGTTGCATAAGGTGGCTAGCGGGTGTCTGTCTCTCCCACTTTAGTCTGATCGGATTCGATGAAAAGGGTCCTTATGAAGGGTAAATACAAATTGGCATATCACGTTGTGGTTTTGGCGTAGGTAAGAAACGTTCTTGCTAGAAACCTATAACAGCCACGTAAAAACTTGCAACAACAACTAGAGAACGTCTAACTTGTTTTTGCAGCATATGTCGTGTGATGTGATATGGCCAAAAGGATGTGATGAATGATATATGTGATGTATGAGATTGATCATGTTCTTGTAATAGGAATCACGACTTGCATGTCGATGAGTATGACAACCGGCAGGAGCCATAGGAGTTGTCTTAATTTATTAATGACCTGAGTGTCAACTTATACGTCATGTAATTACTTTACTTTATCGCTAACCGTTAGCCATAGTAGTACAAGTAATAGTTGATGAGACAACTTCACGAAGACACGATGATGTAGATCATGGTTTCATGCCGGTGACGACGATGATCATGGCGCCCCGAAGATGGAGATCAAAAATGAGCAAAATGATATTGGCCGTATCATGTCACTATTTGATTGCATGTGATGTTTATCATGTTTTACATCTTATTTGCTTAGAACGACGGTAGCATAAATAAGATGATCCCTCATAATAATTTCAAGAAAGTGTTCCCCCTAACTGTGCACCATTGCTAAGGTCCGTTGTTCCGAAGCACCACGTGATGATCGGGTGTGATAGGTTCTAACCTTTGCATACAACGGGTGTAAGCCAGATTTACACACGCAAAACACTTAGGTTGACTTGACGAGCCTAGCATGTACAGACATGGCCTCGGAACATGGAAGACCGAAAGGTCGAACATGAGTCGTATAGAAGATACAATCAACATGAAGATGTTCACCGATGATGATTAGTCCGTCTCACGTGATGATCGGACATGGACTAGTTGAATCGGATCATGTATCACTTTGATGACTAGAGGGATGTCTATCTGAGTGGGAGTTCATGAAATAATTTGATTAAATGAACTTAATTATCATGAACTTAGTCTAAAATCTTTACAATATGTCTTGTAGATCAAATGGCCCACGCTAATGTTGTGCTCAACTTCAACGCATTCCTAGAGAAAACCAAGCTAAAAGACGATGGTAGCAACTATACGGACTGGGTCCGGAACTTGAGGATCATCCTCATAGCTGCCAAGAAAGCATATGTCCTTGAAGCACCGCTAGGTGAAGCACCACCCCCAGCAAACCAAGACGTTATGAACGCTTGGCAGTCCCGTGCTAATGTTACTCCCTGGTTCAGTGCGGCATGCTTTACAGCTTAGAACCGGGGCTCCAGAAGCATTTTGAGCAACACGGAGCATATGAGATGTTCCAAGAGCTGAAAATGGTTTTCCAAGATCATGCCCGGGTCGAGAGATATGAAGTCTCCGACAAGTTCTATAGTTGTAAGATGGAGGAGAATAGTTCCGTCAGAGAGCACATACTCAAAATGTCTGGGTTGCACAACCACTTGTCTCAGCTCGGAGTGAATCTCCCGGATGATGCGGTCGTTGACAGAATCCTTCAGTCGCTCCCACCTAGCTACAAGAGCTTTGTGATGAACTTCAATATGCAGGGGATGGAAAATACCATTCCTGAGGTATATTCAATGCTGAAATCAGCGAAGGTGGAAATCAAAAAGGAACATCAAGTGTTGATGGTGAATAAAACCACTAAGTTCAAGAAAGGCAAGGGTAAAAAGAACTTCAAGAAGGACGGCAAGGGAGTTGCCGTGCCCGCTAAGCAAGCTGTCGAGAAGAAGCCAAAGAATGGACCCAAGCCCGAGACTGGGTGTTTTTATTACAAGGGAAGTGGTCACTGGAAGCGAAACTGCCCAAAGTACTTAGCGGACAAGAAGGCCGACAACACCAAAGGTATATGTGATATACATGTTATTTATGTGTACCTTACCAGTACTCGTAGTAGCTCCTGGGTATTTGATACCGGTGCGGTTGCTCATATTTGTAACTCAAAATAGGAGCTGCGGAATAAGCGGAGACTGGCGAAGGACGAGGTGACGATGCGCGTCGGGAATGGTTCCAAGGTCGATGTGATCGCCGTCGGCACGCTGCCTCTACATTTACCTACGGGATTAGTTTTAAACCTCAATAATTTTTATTTAGTACCAGCTTTGAGCATGAACATTGTATGTGGATCTCATTTATTGCGAGATGGCTACTCATTTAAATTCGAGAATAATGGTTGTTCCATTTATACGAGAGATATGTTTTATGGTCATGCCCCGCTGGTCAATGGTTTATTCTTGTTTAATCTCAAACATGATGTTACACATGTTCATAGTGTGAATACCAAGAAGTGTAAGGTTGATAATGATAGTCCCACATACTTGTGGCCCTGCCGCCTTGGTCACATTGGTGTCAAACGCATGAAGAAACTCCATGCAGATGGACTTTTGGAGTCTCTTGATTATGAATCATTTGACACGTGTGAACCATGCCTCATGGGCAAAATGACCAAGACTCCGTTCTCCGGAACAATGGAGCGAACAACCAACTTATTGGAAATCATACATACTGATGTGTGCGGTCCAATGAGCGTTGAGGCTCGTGGTGGCTATCGTTATGTTCTCACCCTCACTGATGACTTGAGTAGATATGGGTATGTCTACTTAATGAAACACAAGTCTGAGACCTTTGAAAAGTTCAAGGAATTTCAGAATGAGGTTGAGAATCAACATGACAGGAAAATAAAGTTCTTACGATCAGATCGTGGGGAGAATATTTGAGTCACGAATTTGGCACACACTTAAGGAAATGTGGAATTGTTTCACAACTCACGCTGCCTAGAACACCTTAGCGTAATGGTGTGTCTGAATGTTGTAATCGCATTCTATTAGATATGGTGCGATCTATGATGTCTCTTACCGATCTACCGCTATCATTTTGGGGTTATGCTTTAGAGAATGTCGCATTCACTTTAAATAGGGCTTCGTCGAAATCCGTTGAGATGACACCGTATGAATTATGGTCTGGGAAGAAACCTAAGCTGTCATTTCTAAAAGTTTGGGGATGTGATGCTTATGTCAAGAAACTTCAACCTGAAAAGCTCGAACCCAAGTCGGAAAAATGTGTCTTCCTAGGATACCCTAAGGAAACTATTGGGTATACCTTCTATAGATCCAAAGGCAAGATCTTTGTTGCCAAGAATGGATCCTTTCTAGAGAAAGAGTTTCTCTCGAAAGAAGTAAGTGGGAGGAAAATAGAACTTGATGAAGTACCGCCTCTTGAACCAGAAAGTAGCGCAACTCAAGAAAATGTTTCTGTGGTGCCTGCACCGACTAGAGAGGAAGTTAATGATGATGATCAAGGAACTTTGGATCAAGTTACTACTGAACTTCGTAGGTCCACAAGGACACGTTCCACACCAGAATGGTATGGAAACCCTGTCCTAGAAATAATGTTGTTAGACAACGGTGAACCTTCGAACTATGAAGAAGCGATGGCGGGCCCAGATTCCAACAAATGTCTTAAAGCCATGAAATCGGAGATAGGAACCATGTATTGAAACAAAGTATGGACTTTGACAGACTTGCCCGATGATCAGCGAGCCATAGAAAATAAATGGATCTTTAAGAAGAAGACGGACGCGGATGGCAATGTGGCCATCTATAAAGCTCGGCTTGTCGCTAAGGGTTATTGACAAGTTCAAGGGGTTGACTACGATGAGACCTTCTCACTCATAGCGAAGCTGAAGTCCGTCCGAATCATGTTAGCAATTGCCGCATTCTATGATTATGAGATATGGCAAATGGATGTCAAAACGACATTCCTTAATGGTTTCCTTAAGGAAGAATTGTATATGATGCAGCTAGAAGGTTTTATCGATCCTAAGAATGCTGACAAGGTATGCAAGCTCCAGCGCTCAATCTATGGGCTGGTGCTAGCATCTCGGAGTTGGAACATTCGCTTTGATGAGATGATCAAAGCGTTTGGGTTTACGCAGATTTATGGAGAAGCCTGTGTTTACAAGAAAGTGAGTGGGAGCTCTATAGCATTTCTCATATTATATGTGGATGACATACTATTGATGGGAAATGATATAGAACTCTTGGAAAGCATAAAGGCCTACTTGAATAAGTGTTTTTCAATGAAGGACCTTGGAGAATCTGCTTATATATTAGGCATCAAGATCTATAGAGATAGATCGAGACGCCTCATTGGTCTTTCACAAAGCACGTACCTTGACAAGATATTGAAGAAGTTCAATATGGATCAGTCCAAGAAGGGGTTCTTGCCTGTATTGCAAGGTGTGAGATTGAGCATGACTCAATGCCCGACCACAGTAGAAGATAGAGAAAATATGAGTGTCATCCCCTATGCCTCGACCATAGGGTCTATTATGTATGCCATGTTGTGTACCAGACCTGATGTAAACGTTGCAGTAAGTTTGGTAGGAAGGTACCAAAGTAATCCTGCCATGGAACACTGGACAGCGGTCAAGAATATCTTGAAGTACCTGAAAAGGACTAAGGATATGTTTCTCATTTATGGAGGTGACGAAGAGCTCGTCGTAAAGGGTTATGTCGATGCTAGCTTCGACACAGATCTGGATGACTCCAAGTCACAAACCGGATACGTGTATATTTTGGATGGTGGGGCAGTCAGCTGGTGCAGTTGCAAGCAAAGCGTTGTGGCGGGATTTACATGTGAAGCAGAGTACATGGCAGCATCGGAGGCAGCACATGAAGCAATCTGGATGAAGGAGTTCATTACCGACCTAGGAGTTATTCCCAATGCGTCGGGCCCAATGGCTCTCTTCTGTGACAACACTAGAGCTATTGCCCTGGCCAAGGAGCCCAGGTTTCACAAGAAGACCAGGCATATCAAGCATCGCTTCAACTCCATTCGTGAAAATGTTCAAGATGGAGACATAGATATTTGTAAAGTGCATACAGACCTGGATGCCGCAGATCCGTTGACTAAACCTCTTCCACAAGAAAAACATGATCAACACCAGAACTCTATGGGTGTTCGATTCATCACAATGTAACTAGATTATTGACTCTAGTGCAAGTGGGAGACTGTTGGAAATATGCCCTAGAGACAATAATAAAATGGTTATTATTATATTTCCTTGTTCATGATAATTGTCTATTGTTCATGCTATAATTGTGTTATGCGGAAATCGTAATACATGTGTGAATACATAGACCACAACATGTCCCTAGTGAGCCTCTAGTTGACTAGCTCGTTGATCAATAGATGGTTACGGTTTCCTGACCATGGACATTGGATGTCGTTGATAATGGGATCACATCATTGGGAGAATGATGTGATGGACAATACCCAATCCTAAGCATAGCACAAGATCATGTAGTTCGTCTGCCAAAGCTTTTCCAATGTCAAGTATCATTTCCTTAGACCATGAGATTGTGCAACTCCCGGATACCGTAGGAATGCTTTGGGTGTGCCAAATGTCACAACGTAACTGGGTGGCTATAAAGGCACACTACGGGTATCTCCAAAAGTGTCTGTTGAGTTGGCACGAATCGAGACTGGGATTTGTCACTCCGTGTGATGGAGAGGTATCTCTGGGCCCACTCGGTAAGACATCATCGAAATGAGCTCAATGTGATCAAGGAGTTGATCACAGGATGATGTGTTACGGAACGAGTAAAGAGACTTGCCGGTAACGAGATTGAACAAGGTATAGGGATACCGACGATCGAATCTCGGGCAAGTATCATACCGGTAGACAAAGGGAATTGTATACGGGATTGATTGAATCCCCGACATCGTGGTTCATCCGATGAGATCATTGTGGAACATGTGGGAGCCAACATGGGTATCCAGATCCCGTTGTTGGTTATTGGCCGGAGAGATGTCTCGGTCATGTCTGCATGATTCCTGAACCCAAAGGGGCTACACACATAAAGTTTGGTGATGATACGTCTCCAACGTATCTATAATTTTTGATTGCTCCATGCTATATTATCTACTATTTTGGACTATATTGGGCTTTATTTTCCACTTTTATATTATTTTTTGGACTAACCTATTAACCGGAGGCCCAGCCCAGAATTGTTGTTTTTTTGCCTATTTAAGTATTTCGGAGAAACATAATATCAAACGGAGTCCAAACGGAATAAAACCTTCAGAAACGTGATTTTCTCACCGAACGTGATCCAGGAGACTTGGACCCTACTCCAAGGATTCAAAGAGGCGGTCACGAGGGTGGGGGCACGCCCCCCTAAGGCGCGCCCCCTGCCTTGTAGGCCCCTTGGTGCTCCACCAACGTACTCCTTCCTCCTATATATACCTACGTACCCCCAAACGATCAGAAGGGGAGCCAAAACCTAATTCAACCGTTGCAACTTTCTGTATCCACGAGATCCCATCTTGGGGCCTGTTCCAGAGCTCCGCCGGAGAGGGCCGTCATCACGGAGGGCTTCTACATCATCATAGCCCTCCGATGAAGTGTGAGTAGTTTACCTCAGACCTTCGGGTCCATAGTTAGTAGCTAGATGGATTCTTCTCTCCTTTTGGATCTCAATACAAAGTTCTCCCCCTCTCTCGTGGAGATCTAATTGATGTAATCTTCTTCTTTTTGTGGTGTGTTTGTTGAGATCGATGAATTGTGGGTTTATGATCAAGTCTATCTATGAATAATATTTGAATCTTCTCTGAATTATTTTATGTATGATTGGTTATCTTTGCAAGTCTCTTCGAATTATCCGTTTGGTTTGGCCAACTAGATTGGTAGTTCTTGCCATGGGAGAAGTGCTTAGCTTTGGGTTCGATCTTGCGGTGTCCTTTCCCAGTGACAGAAGGGGCAGCAAGGCACGTATTGTACCGTTGCCATCGAGGATAACAAGATGGGGTTTATTTCATATTGCATGAATTTATCTCTCTACATCATGTCATCTTGCTTAAAGCATTACTCTGTTTTTAACTTAATACTCTAGATGCATGCTGGATAGTGGTCGATGAGTGGAGTAATAGTAGTAGATGCAGAATCGTTTCGGTCTACTTGTCACGGACGTGATGCCTATATACACGATCATGCCTAGATATTCTCATAACTATGCTCAATTCTATCAATTGCTCAACAATAATTTGTTCACCCACCGTAGAATACTTATGCTCTTGAGAGAAGCCACTAGTGAAACCTGTGGCCCCCGGGTCTATTCTCATCATATTAATCTCCATCACTTTAATCTTCTTTTGCTTTTTTACTTTGCCTTTACTTTTTACTTTACATCTCTATACCAAAAATACCAAAAATATTATATCTATCAGATCTCACTCTTGTAAGTGACCGTGAAGGGATTGACAACCCCTAATCGCGTTCGTTGTGAGTAGCTATCGTTTTGTGCAGGTACGAGGGACTTGAGCGTGGCCTTCTACCGAATTGATACCTTGGTTCTCAAAAACTGAGGGAAATACTTACGCTACTCTGCTGCATCATCCCTTCCTCTTCGGGGAAATCGAACGCAAGCTCAAGAGGTAGCAAGAAGGATTTCTGGCGCCGTTGCCGGGGAGTCTACGCAAAAAGTCAACATACCAAGTACCCATCACAATCCCTATCTCTCGCATTACATTATTTGCCATTTGCCTCTCATTTTCCTCTCCCCCACTTCACCCTTGTCGTTTTATTCGCCCTCTCTCTATCCTCCCTCTCCTTTCCGCCTGCCTTTTTGTTTGCTTGTGTGCTAGTTTGTTTGCTTGTCGTCATGGCTAGTCTCATATCTTCTCTGTTGTCTCCCAAGAGTGAAGTTCTGAATTTTAAACAAAGGGAGGGAGAAAATCTAAAAGATGCTTGGTATAGAATTTTCAATGCTCAAAATAGATCTACCAGGAAGCAATCTACCTTAGTTCTTCTCCACAATTTTTATGTAGGTGTTAATCCTTGGTATAGATATATCCTTGATACCATTACCGGAGGGAACTTCTTGGGCAGCCATACTTTTGATTCTTATAATGCTATGTTAGATTTATTTGGCTCACCACCTCTTTTGGTTAATGGAACCATGTTAACTTTGGAGCATGTTATGCAAAGACTTGAAATTATTGAAAATAAAGTTGCTACTATTGAATTAATTGAAAATCTAGATAAAAAGATCCACAATCAAATTACTCAATATGGATCTAAGGTAGGAATGACTTTGAAAAATATTAAGGAAAAGGAACCCATAGTTAATGAGAAGATAAACTTAGATTCTACTAGAATTGATAAACTTGAGGGTATCATTACAAACTTGGGAACCACTTTTTCTTCCGTAAAGAATAATCCAAGTCCTCCTACTAAAATTTCCAAGCTTATGTATGTTCCTAAAAATAATGGTGAATCATCTAGTAAGGAAACTGCGGATCTTAAATCTATAAGTACTCATCCCAATCTTTTTGCTATCATTAAGGAACCAATTGCTACAAATGAATTTTTCGATCTTGTGCCTAAAAGTTTGATAATCACTAGAAAGAAAGAAATTCCTAAGGGAAATAGATGCCTCATCGAAGAATTGCCTACCAAATATGGCAATACCTAGATCTATCCTCGCTTTTATGCCTAGCTAGGGGCGTTAAACGATAGCGCTTGTTGGGAGGCAACCCAATTTTATTTTTATTCCTTGATTTTTGCACCTGTTTAGTAGTAAATAATTTATTTAGACTCTTTTTGGTTGTGTTTTTTGTGTTTAATTAGTGTTTGTGCCAAGTAGAACCGTTGGGAAGACTTGGGGAAAGTGTTGTTGAACTTGCTGTAAAAAACAGAAACTTTAGTGCTCAAGAGAACTGCTGTCATTTTTATTTGAAGAGTGCTATTTAGTTAATTCTTTTTTCATATGATTAATAGATAAATTACTCACGTCCAGAAATATATTTTAGAATTTTTGGGGTTCCAGATATTGCGCTAGCTACAGATTACTACAGACTGTTCTGTTTTTGACAGATTCTGTTTTTCATGTGTTGTTTGCTTATTTTGATGAATCTATGGCTAGTAAAATAGTTTATAATCCATACAGAAGTTGGAATACAGTAGGTTTAACACCAAAATACATAAATAATGAGTTAATTACAGTACCTTGAAGTGGTCTTTTGTTTTCTTTCGCTAATGGAGCTCACGAGTTTTCTACTTTAAGTTTTGTGTTGTGAAGTTTTCAAGTTTTGGGTGAATTCTTTTGATGGATTATGGAACAAGGAGTGGCAAGAGCCTAAGCTTGGGGATGCCCATGGCACCCCCAAGATAATCCAAGGAGACCAAAAAGTCAAAGATTGGGGATGCCCCGGAAGGCATCCCCTCTTTCGTCCACTTCCATCGGTAATTTACTTGGAGCTATATTTTTATTCACCAACATGATATGTGTTTTGCTTGGAGCGTCTTGTATTATTTTTGTCTTTGTGTTTTAGTATGCCACAATAATCCTTGCTGTACACACCTTTTGAGAGAGCCATACATGAATTAAAATTTGATAGAATACTCTATGTGCTTCACTTATATCTTTTGAGCTATGTAGTTTTGCTCTATGTGCTTCACTTATATCTTCTTGAGCTAAGTAATTTTGCTCTATGTGCTTCACTTAGATTTTTTTAGCACGGTGGTGGATTTGTTTTAAAGAAACTATTGATATCTCATGCTTCACTTAAATTATTTTGAGAGTCTTAATAGCATGGTAATTTGCTTAATAATAACACACTTGGTATTCAAGATTTGTGAAACTTTCTTTTGAGTGTGTTGAATACTAAGAAAAGTTGGATGCTTGATAATTGTTTTGAGATATGGAGGTAGTAATATCAAAGTCATGCGAGTAGAGTAATTGTGAATTTGAGAAGTGCTTGAGTTAAAGTTTGCAAGTCCCGTAGCATGCACGTATGGTAAACATTATGCAACAAATTTGAAACATGAGGTGTTATTTGATTGTCCTCCTTATGAGTGGCGGGCGGGGACGAGCGATGGTCTTTTCCTAGCAATCTATCCCCCTAGGAGAATGCGCGTAATACTTTGGTTTTTGATGGCTTGTAGATTTTTGCAATAAGTATATGAGTTCTTTATGACTAATGTTGAGTCCATGGATTATACGCACTCTCACCCTTCCATCGTTGCTAGCCTCTACGGTACCGTGCATTGCCCTTTCTCACATCGAGAGTTGGTGCAAACTTCGTCGGTGCATCCAAACTCCGTGATATGATACGCTCTTTCACACATAAACCTCCTTATATCTTCCTCAAAACAGCCACCATACCTACCTATTATGGCATTTCCATAGCCATTCCAAGATATATTGCCATGCAACTTTCCACCATCCAGTTTATCATGACACATCCATCATTGTCATATTGCTTAGCATGATCATGTAGTTGACATAGTATTTGTGGCAAAGCCACCGTTCATAATTTTTCATACTTGTCACTCTTGATTCATTGCATATCCCGGTACACCACCGAAGGCATCCATATAGAGTCATACTTTGTTCTAGTATCAAGTTGTAATCATTGAGTTGTAAATAAATAAAAGTGTGATGATCATCATTTAATAGAGCATTGTCCCAAAAAAAAGGCCAAAGAAAAAAAGCCCCCCCCCCCCAAAAAAAAGAGAAAATAAATAAAAAGGGGCAATGCTACTATTCCTTTTTCCACACTTGTGCTTCAAAGTAGCACCATGTTCTTCATATAGAGAGTCTCTTGAGTTATCACTTTCATATACTAGTGGGAATTTTTCATTATAGAACTTGGCTTGTATATTCCAACAATGGGCCTCCTCAAGTTCCCTAGGTCTTCGTGAGCAAGCAAGTTGGATGCAGACCCACTTAGTTTCTTTTGTTGAGCTTTCATACATTTATAGCTCTAGTGCATCCGTTGCATGGCAATCACTACTCCTTTCATTAACATCAATTGATGGGCATCTCCATAGCCCATTGATTAGCCTTGTTGATGTGAGACTTTCTCCTTTTTTGTCTTCTCCACATAACCCCCACCATTATATTCTATTCCACCCATAGTGCTATATCCATGGCTCACGCTCATGTATTGCGTGAAAATTTATGAGTTTGAAATTATTAAGGTATGAAACAATTGCTTGGCTTGTCATCGGGGTTGTGCATGATGAGAGCATTCTTGTGTGACGAAAATGGAGTATGACTAAACTATATGATTTTGTAGGGATGAACTTTCTTTGGCCATGTTGCTTTAAGAAAACATAATTGCTTTGTTGGTTTGCTTGAAGTATTATTATTCTTTATGTCAATATGAACTTTTGTCTTGAATCTTCCTAATCTGAATATTCATACCACAATTAAGAAGATTTGCATTGAAATTATGCCAAGTAGCACTCCGCATCAAAAATTCTCTTTTTATCATTTACCTACTCGAGGCGAGCAGGAATTAAGCTTGGGGATGCCTGATACGTCTCCAACGTATCTATAATTTTTGATTGCTCCATGCTATATTATCTACTGATTTGGACTATATTGGGCTTTATTTTCCACTTTTATATTATTTTTGGGAATAACCTATTAACCAGAGGCCCAGCCCACAATTGCTGTTTTTTTTGCCTATTTCAGTATTTCGGAGAAACAGAAAATCAAACAGAGTCCAAACGGAATAAAACCTTCGGGAACGTGATTTTCTCACCGAACATGATCCATGAGACTTGGACCCTACTCCAAGGAGTCAAAGAGGCGGTCACAAGGGTGGGGGGCACCCCCCCTAGGGCGCGCCCCCTGCCTCGTGGGCCCCTCGGTGCTCCACCGACGTACTCCTTCCTCCTATATATACCTACGTACCCCCAAACGATCAGAAGGGGAGCCAAAAACCTAATTCCACCGCCGCAACTTTCTGTATCCACGAGATCCCATCTTGGGGCCTGTTTCGAAGCTCCGCCGGAGAGGGCCGTCATCACGGAGGGCTTCTACATCATCATAGCCCCTCCGATGAAGTGTGAGTAGTTTACCTCAGACCTTCGGGTCCATAGTTAGTAGCTAGATGGCTTCTTCTCTCTTTTTGGATCTCAATACAAAGTTCTCCCCCTCTCTCGTGGAGATCTATTCGATGTAATCTTCTTCTTTTTGCGGTGTGTTTGTTGAGACCGATGAATTGTGGGTTTATGATTAAGTCTATCTATGAATAATATTTGAATCTTCTCTGAATTATTTTATGTATGATTGGTTATCTTTGCAAGTCTCTTCGAATTATCCGTTTGGTTTGGCCAACTAGATTGGTAGTTCTTGCCATGGGAGAAGTGCTTAGCTTTGGGTTCGATCTTGCGGTGTCCTTTCCCAGTGACAGAAGGGACAGCAAGGCACGTATTGTATCATTGCCATCGAGTATAACAAGATGGGGTTTATTTCATATTGCATGAATTTATCTCTCTACATCATGTCATCTTGCTTAAAGCATTACTCTATTTTTAACTTAATACTCTAGATGCATGATGGATAGCGGTCAATGAGTGGAGTAATAGTAGTAGATGCAGAATCGTTTCGGTCTACTTGTCACGGACGTGATGCCTATATACATGATCATGCCTAGATATTCTCATAACTATGCTCAATTCTGTCAATTGCTCAACAGTAATTTGTTCACCCACCGTAGAATACTTATGCTCTTGAGAGAAGCCACTAGTGAAACCTATGGCCCCCGGGTCTATTCTCATCATATTAATCTCCATCACTTTAATCTTGTTTTTCTTTTTACTTTGCCTTTACTTTTTACTTTACATCTCTATACCAAAAATACCAAAAATATTATATCTATCAGATCTCACTCTCGTAAGTGACCGTGAAGGGATTGACAACCTCTAATCGTGTTGGTTGCGAGTAGCTATCGTTTTGTGCAGGTGCGAGGGACTTGAGCGTGGCCTCCTACTGGATTGATACCTTGGTTCTAAAAAACTGAGGGAAATACTTACGCTACTCTGCTGCATCATCCCTTCCTCTTCGAGGAAATCCAACGCAAGCTCAAGAGGTAGCAGGTGACGCTAGAGTTGTTATGGGAAATAGTATGCAGTTACCGAATGTTGTTTGGAGTCCCGGATGAGATCCCGGACATCACGCGGAGTTCCTGTATGGTCTGGAGGTGAAGATTTATATATGGGAAGTCATCATACGGTCACCGGAAGTGTTCGGGGGTTTATCGGTATTGTACCGGGACCACCGAAGGGGTCCCGGGGGGTCCATCGGGAGGTTCCACCTGCCCCGGAGGGCCCTATGGGCTGTATGTGGAAGGGAACCAGCCCCTAAGTGGGCTAGGCGCCATCCCCCCTAGGGCTATGCGCCTAGGGTTGGGGGGGAACCCTAAAGGGGGCGCCCCCTTGGCTTGGGCGGCAAGCCCCCTCCCCTTGGCCGCCGCCCCCCTCTAGATCTCATCTAGAGGGGCCGGCCCCCTTCCCCCTTCACCCCATAAATAGAGGGGTGGAGGGACGGCAGCAACACCACATCCAAGGCGCAACCCTCCCTCTCCCAACACCTCCTTGTCTTCCATTGAGCTTGGCGAAGCCCTGTCGGAGAACTGCGAGCTCCACCACCATGTCGTCGTGCTGTCGGAGCTCTTCCCCAACTTCTCCTTCCACCTTACCCAAAAATACTTGTCATTTCCTTCTGCTCCTCGTTGGGTTCGACACTCTTACTTATTGAAAAGAGCTACAATTGATCCCCTATACTTGTGGGTCATCGCCCGCCGCCCCACCCCGGTGCCCGCTGCCTCCTCCACCACCGCCGGAGCCAAGGTGATTTTTTGACTGTTATTTGTGTTTAGGTTTAGGTTATAGTGGTAGGATTAGGTTAGTGCTAGATTTAGGTTTAGATAAAAGAACAATAAGTATAAGAAGAGGAAATGCCATCTTTGTTAGGGGGTTCCTCGTTGTTGATGGAACACTAAACAGCAAGTATTGTCGGTGCGAGATACATGTGGTCGTCGGTGCCGAACACTACATCCACGTCTCACAAGTGACGCCGGCGTCTGGCGTCCCACAACAACAGTTCTCGGCGTCGATGGCAGTCGAACACCATTACGAATTTGTCTGGCAGCCTCTGCGATGACGATTAAAAGGCAAGTGTTGAAACTTGAAACATCCAAACTGACTCAAGTTAGTTTGGTTATTTGAAATTTCAAAACTTGGCTTTAATCCTCATCGCAGAGGCTGCCAGACAAATTCTCCAAGGTGCTCGACCGTCATCGGCCACCAGAACTATTGTTGCGGGACGCCGGGCGCCGGCTTCACTTGTGGGATGTGGATCTAGTGTTCAACGCCGAGCACCACATGTATCTCGCACCGATGATACTTGCTATTTAGGGTTCCATCAACGCCAAGGAACCCCCTAACGTGCTCTTCCTGTTGTAAATATTTAGTTAGGTCGACAGAAAGAACAAAATTGCGATGTTACTCATCTTTCGATCTAAATGTGCAGTTATTTCGTCATTGTGAGGGTCTAGTGTTCGACGAGCTCTGCCCCTGCGTTCATGGGTGAGCACTTATGGCATCTCCTCCTCCCCCTTCATTTGCTCTATTCCGGTCTTCATGCCGATGAAACTTTTGTGCCTCCCGTTCAAAAGTATGTCTTCAATCATCAGTATGTGTGACCACTATGCATCTCCCGTTCGAAAGGGTTACATCTATAAATATGCATGCATTTACATATTTATAACCGTGAGTCTTTTGAATTGTCCAACGTTATCCATGGACAACCCGAGTATATGTAGATTGGGTTAGTTTTCCCATATGCTCTGCTCTGGATCCGATGCAGAATTTCCTTAGTGCCTCCCTATTGTTCTTTGGGTACACATCCTCTCTACTTATTGCTGAGACGTGTATCAGGAGAACAACGGGGAGGTGCTACCGAAATTTTGCATCGGATCCAGAGCAGAGCATGGGAAAACGAACCCAATCTACACATACTCGGGTGGGATTAGGACCTATCTTTACCTATTAGCGTCTAGGTTGCATGGACGTAATAAAAGTGACAAACTCCATTTCTTATGTGTCCAGTAGCTAGGCAAGATGACTGATTGTGCGTGGATGTACACCAATCACACTAGTCAGAAAGACATGACCATTGAATGGTTAACGAAAACCAAGGGGTTTTTGAGAGCCGCATTTGCAAATGGCCAGAGGACAACATGGTGCCCTTGTGCCGGTTGCAACAATTGGCACAAGAGGACAAAGGATGAAATAGGCAAACACCTGTAGAAGTGGGGTTTTACACCATATTATACAGTGTGGACATTTCATGGCGAGTCTGCCCAATGTGCCAGAGCTGAGGTGCTTCGTCGTCCCACCGACGAGCATGGTACCGGGATGCAAGACATGGTGCAAGACTTTGATGATGCTCGAGACTCGGACTATGAGATGGTGGAATCTGCAAAGGCCTTCAATGAAATGTTGGAGTCTTCAAAACATCCTCTCCATGAGCACACCGAGTTTTGTCAGCTGGATGCCATCTCACAAATAATGGCTCTGAAGGCTCAATTCAACTTGGGCAGAGAATGCTACGACGCAATGATGACAGTATTTGGACGTTTCTACCCAAAGGCCATGTACTGCCTGCAAACCTGTACCAGTCAGATAAAATCCTCCGTGCTCATAAGATGCCCTATGAGAAGATACATGCCTATGATAGAGGATGTGCCTTATTTAGGCTTCAATATGCGGACTTGAACTATTGTCCCATTTGCAAGTCATCCAGGTATGTTGTGGTAGACAACGGTACGGGTGAGAAGACGCAGACTAAAATCCCTGTTAATGTTCTTCGGTATATGCCAATCATACCAAGACTCCAACGTCTTTTCATGGTCGAAGATACGGCCAGACAGATGACATGGCACAAAACGGGTAAAAGAACCCAACTAGATCCAGATGGGAAGCTGATGATGGTGCACACATCGAACGGTGAAGCATGGAAGAGCTTCGATGCATTACATGATGAAAAAGCGGTAGATCCGAGGCATCCTCGAGTCGGCATCAGCACGGATGGGTTCAGTGTGTTTGGTCTCACGGCAGCCCAATACAGTTTTTGGCCCGTATTTGTCTTTCCACTCAATCCCCCTGGACAGATTATGCAAAGAATTCCTGATGTTGATAGTTCCAGGGCCCAACTACCTGGGGGAAAATATGAATGTGTACATGCAGCCGTTGAAGGACGAATTGCAAGAAGCCTGGGATAATGGGTTCAAGACATACGACGCCTTTAGCAAACGGAACTTCATAATGTGTGTCTGGTACAAGTACTCGACGCATGACTTGCCGGCGTATGCACTATTCGTTGGCTAGTTTGTGCATGGAAGGTTCCCATGCCCCACATGCAAGGGAGCTCTTGTGTTTCGTTGGCTTCAGGCCGGTCGCAAGTTTTCTTGCTTCGACATGCATAGACAGTTGCTGGATCCTCGCCATAAGTTTAGGAAAGACAACAAGAACTTCATCAGAGGCAGATTTGTCAAAAACTCTGCACCAGCTGCGTTGACAGGCCAAGAGACCCTAGACCAGTTAAACGCTCTCGAGTCAGATTCAAAGCGTCCATGGTATTTCAAGGGGTATAATTTGAAACACGCCTGGACTCACAAGACATGCTTGTGGGATCTGCCTTACTTTAAAGACCTCCTTTGCCCACACAACATCGACGTGATGCACACTGAGAAGAATATCGCCGAGGCACTTTTTGGTACATTGTTCGGCATAGATGGGAAGTCAAAGGATAATACTAAGGCTAGAGTTGATCTAGAGGCGCTATGTGATAGGCCGTTACAAAACATGAAAGAACTGAAAGGAAAGAAGAACTGGACGAAGCTAAAGGCATGGTTCAATCTTGGAAGGCCAGCTATGAGGGAAATTATCTTGTGGGTGCAACAGCAGTTGATGTTCCCCGATGGGTATGCGGCGAAAAGAGGGGAGCGAGTCTTGATAAATTGAAGATATTTGGTCTCAAGAGTTATTATTGGCACATATGGATTGAGCGGGTAATGCCGGTGATGTTGCGTGTCTTCATCCCAGATGATGAATGGCTAGTACTGGCAGAGCTGAGCTATTTCTTCCGTGTTCTTTGTCCGAAAGAACTATCGCCTGGCCTGCTAGAAGAAATGGAAGAGTTGGCACCGGAGTTGATCTGCAAGTTAGAGAAGATCTTTCTGCCGGGCTTCTTTAATCCAATGCAGCACTTGATTTTGCATCTCCCAACCGAGGAAAGATTGGGGCGGGGGGGACGTGCAAAATCGTTGGTGCTACGCCACTAAGAGGATGCAGAAGATGCTACGAGAAAAATGTAAAAATAAACATAGAATTGAAGCATCGATGGCTGAGGCATTCATTACTTAGGAGGCAGCAAACTTCGTGACAGCACACTACGAAGCCAAAAATCATCATTTGCATAATCTGAAGCCTTGACACAATGCTGACGAACCTAAAAAGGGTGGATCCAACCTCAGCCTATTCAAAGGGAATCTCGCACTAGCCGGTGCTTCTAATTCCTTAACATTGGATTTTGAAGAATGGTAGATCATTTCGTTGTATATCTTCACCAACCTAACACAAGTGCGGCCGTACATCGAGTAAGTTCTCGGTACATTGTTTCGCAACTTCTAATTCCTTTGAACTACTCTTATTCCTGGATAAATTTGATACAGTCAATACGTCGCCAAATTCTCATATGGAGTGGTGATCCAAAAGGATTCCATCGAAGAGTATGAGCTTCTAGCAAAGCATGGAGGCGGCTATCCCGGTTTTATCTCTTGGTTCAAACAAACGGTAATTTCCATTAGACAATTTCATTTCTTTGTCTAATTTGTGGATAATGCAACAATCCCTTTCGTATTAAACTTGTAGGCTAATTCAGAGTTAATGGACGCTGAACTGAGACAAGTCGCTAGTGGTTTTGACTTTAAGGTCCGTTCATTTGACAAATACGACATCAATGGGTATCGCTTTCGTACCTATGGCAAAGAGCTATCTATGGCCGACCGAAAGTCTACAAATTTTTGTGTCTCCGCTATCAGCGAAGGAAATACTGAGTATTATGGAAGAGTTGAAGCAATTTATGAATTTCAATTCTATGGTGCAAACCCACCAAACGTCATAGTCTTCAATGTTATTGGTTCCAGCCGAAGGAGACTAGAAGGACTCATGAACACTTAGGGCTAGTGGAAATCAAACAAAGCACCCATTTGAATGTTCACGTTGTCTATATTATGGCTCAACAGGCAACCCAAGTTTTCTATCTACCGTGGGCATGTCAAAGTGATCCAAATCTCAATGGTTGGGATGTCGTTTATGAAGTGCCGCCACGTGTTAGACCACCTCCCCACAATGAAGAGGATTATGAACCTCACATTAACCTAGACACATATGAAGGAGAATTCTTCCAATAAACACGTCTTTCGAAAAATCGTTTCAAGAACCGCTCTACTTCATCCTAGAACATTGAAGTAGACAGCGACAATGAACCCAACTTCACCCTTGAGCCGGAACAAGAAGAGCCTGAACTAGAAGAGGTTACTGCTGCGGATGACCTGGCAATGCTTGACCGATTACGTAAAGGTGGCCTTCCACATGATGATGCATGCATTTATTAATGATGATGAGGAGAACGTCATTACCGATAGTGATGATGATGCATTTATTGATCCCGGAGCATTTATTGAACCCGATGATCTAGATTATTATTAGGTGTTCAATTTTTTATGTTGTACTTGATTTATATAGTTACTTGTATGATTGTATGATTTATATAGTTGGTATGTATAATTTTCTTACATTGTATGATTGTTTCTTATACATAGTGCCATGGTCTTGATGTCCGGCCCCGTCGGCCCTCGCCCGCTTTATGATTTAGATGTGGTAAATTCTCTTTCATAACTATTTGTTGCATTTTGCATTTATGACAATTATGGCCATCAAGTTGACATAGAGATCACTTAATCTAGGAGGTATGTGAACCGGAATTTGAAACCGACCCTCTTGTGGAGAAGTTCAATTTAGTTGAAAGAGAAAATGAGTATTCGAAAGGAAAAATTAAAAGAATTGAAGAAGAGAAGATGACATTGGAGTTGTATCTTGCCGATGTCGTCAATGATCACAAGATCAAGATGCATACAATGCGCTTGAAGATGAATGCAATGCGCCTGAAGCTTAAGAAGATTAGAAAACATGCCATTGATACCGAGGCTTGGTATCATTATGCCGTTGGATCAATTGTTACCTTAGTTGCGATCTTCATCACATTTGTTGTGATGACGGTAAGTTTTCTCTAGTGTTTTGCTTTACAAATGGATACTTAGCTCATTTTCCTCCTAAATGGCATAATTACCTAAGTTAGATAAAAAATGAGCTATACTTAGCTTCTTCAGTTCATTTATGACATACTTAGCATACGTAGGTCAAAAATGGCATGATAATCTTATTACCTCCAAAAGGATATAGACTTAGCTTATTTTCCTCGAAAATGACATAATAACCTTACTAAGCTCCAAAATGACCTATTTACCTAGCTTAGCTCTAAAATGACGTACACTTGGCATTGTTACCTAGCTTAGCAATAAAATGGCGTTTTTACCTACCTTAGTTAGAAGAAGAAGAAGAAGAAGAAGATAGAGAAGAGGAGAGGAGAAAAAGAAAGAGAAGAAAAAAAATCTTCTTCTTCTTCTTTTTCTTCTTCTTCTAACTAGTCTTCTTCTTCTTCTTCTTCTTCTAACTTTCTTCTTTCCCAATTTGCAAATTTGCTTTAGATGAGGAAGCTTGCGTTGATGGAGTCTACTCTTCTCTTTATGCTTCCTTCTTGTTTTGATTTTGTAGGATGAACAATGTGAAACTTGCCACCTATATATGTATGTATGGATGAAACCATTGTATGTTTGTTGTTGGATATGTAGGCTAGCTATATATGTGTTCGGCGATAAAATTGCACATGCTAAGGTACACAAAGAATATACATGGAAAAATGAACTGTACATAGGCATATGCGCATGTTCTAAAGATGCCCATGCCCCATGTATATGTATGTGCTATGCTCATGCCGGTTCGATTAAACTAATACATCACAATGCTACTAACGGCTTTTTGATGTATTAGCTAGCTCAAATTTTCTACGATGTGTACCTAAGGGAACAGTTGCACTGCATGGCTCATGCATAGCTGGGCACGTACAGATGCTTGGCAAAACTACCCACTTATTAGCACATGCATGCATTAAGCTTAGTACAGCTACATATTACTAGCATATGCACGCAACAAGATTTGATGCAGCTATCTAATAGCGCGTGCGAGACGGAGACTTGGTGCAAGACCTGGTTCGATCCTTATGTGGCTCCAATATTGCTACGTCGGTGTATGAAAAATACATACCCGAATACCCGTGGCGGCCGGAGATGGGTGTATACGTACCCGAAGACCGGTCTAGTCAATACGCTTTGGAGATGCCTGAGCATTCGCACATTCAGAAAAGGAACCGGCCCACGTAACTAGGTATGGTTTGAGATAAGTATTTGTTTTCCTTGATGTGTGCAGACGTGTGCTTCAAGAAGAACAGCCGGATAAGCATCCATATGAGATAGATAGAAGGAATTTAAACGAACAAGACTAGAAGATCGGACGTTCCACCTATCACGCAGCAAGGGGTCGGGCTCCTGCCTATAAATAGAGCAGTCCCTGTGCAGCGCAGAAAGGGACGAGGATCGATCCACCACGCATCAGACGGAACGGGGAAGCACCACTACAAAAAAAGACACATCCATGACATTTTGGGACGAACGAATTTTTTTCCTGTCATGCTTATGACACTTCTATGATGATAACTGTGACAAAATCCGGTATCATCATAGATGTGGTGGGGTCCTACTTCTCTGACAAAAAATCATGACAGAATATGGGCTTTTCGTCCTGGGCGGGCCGGAGACACAACTGCATGACATTCTTTGGGCCGTCCATGACAGAAAAAACTGTGGTAGAAGCGAGGGCAAGGAAAATATCGGGGAGTTCCCGGTTACGGTGGGTGGTCGGGGGTCGAACGATGCGCGTTTCTCTTGTACATGTGTGCGAGGCGTTGGGCTCTAACTGAACCCGAGCGATTGCACTGCAGGCTACGCATTACTGAACCTGAGTGATCGATCGATCCCTTGTTGTTAACTGAACCTGAGTGATTCCTTCGCTACTGCTGCTAACTGAAGCTGATCGAACATTGCTGCCTCCATCCCTTGATAAACAGTGAGCGTTGTTGAGGGGGTTTGGATGAACAATTCCCGGTGGGGGGTTGGATGAACAGGACGCCGTGATAGTAGAGGTCGTTGCCGCTGCATGAATAGTACCCCGATCGATCGAGCCGGTGGATGAACAGGACCCCGTGGAGGGCTGGATGAACAGGACCCCGTGGAGGGCTGGATGAACAGGACCCCGTGGAGGGATGGATGAACAGGACCCTGTGGAGGGTTGGTTGAACAGTAGCCGGTGGAGGGCTAGATGAACAGTAGCCCGTGGAGGGGTGGTTGAACAGGACCCTGTGGAGAGGGCTGGGTGAACAGTAGCTGGTGGAGGAGTGCACGGTGGAGGCTGGATGACAGGAGCCCGTGGATGAACAGTCGCAGGTGGAGGCTGGAGGAGGTCGACGGTGGATGAACAGGAGCCCGTGGAGGCTGGAGGAGGTCGACGGTGGAGATGAACAGTATCCCATGGAGTCCCGTTTTGCGGTACGCCACACCCCTCCCGATGAACAGGACCCCCGTTTCGACCATAGCGCTCCAACACAAGTCCGTTTCCTCTGTTTTGCGGTACGCCACACCCCTCTCGATCAACAGGACCCCGTTTCGACCGTAGGAGGTCCGTTTCCTCCGTTTTGCGGTACGCCAGACCTCTCCCGATGAACAGGATCCCGTTTCGACCGTGGCCGGTCGAACACAAGGCCATTTCCCCCGTTCTATGGTATGCTAGGCCTTGTTTCCATCGTCTATTCCATCCAAGCCGATTGGCTCCCGATGAATAGCACGCGTTCCGTTGCCTCCCGATAAACACGATGCATTCTGTTGCCTCCCCATGAACACGGCGACGACGTAGTTTCTCTGTTCTGACCTAGCCATGTACACGAGCCCTGGCCATACTTATGCGGGAGTAGGCGTTCGAGACCCCGCCCATATGTACGTATGTGGCTGTATTTTCTTTCTTGCACCCTGGCCTTGTTCGGGATCGTAGCAGAAATTTAAAATTTTCTACGCATCACCAAGATCAATCTATGGAGTAATCTAGCAACGGGAGGAAGGAGAGTGCATCTACATACCCTTGTAGATTGCTAAGAGGAAGCGTTGCAAGAACGCAGATGAAGGAGTCATACTCGTAGCGATTCAGATCGCGGTTGATTCCGATCTAAGCGTCGAACCACGGCGCCTCTGCGTTCAACACATGTGCAGCCTGGTGACGTCTCCCACACCTTGATCTAGCAAGGGGAGAAGGAGAGGTTGGGAAGACTCCGTCCAGCAGCAGCACGACGGCGTGGTGGTGGTGGAGGAGCGCGGGACTCCAGCAGGGCTTCGCCAAGCACTACGAGAGACGAGGAGGAAGAGGGGTAGGGCTGCGCCAACAGGGAGATCGAATCGTGTGTTGGGCTGCCCCTTTGCCTCCACTATATATAGGGGGAGAGGGAGGGCTGCACCCCCACCTAGGGTTCCCACCCCAAGGGGTGCGGTAGCCCTAGATCCCATCTAGGGTGGCGGCCACAAGGGGGAGAGGGGGAGGCGCACCTAGGGTGGGCCTTAGGGCCCATCTGCCCTAGGGTTTGCCCCCTTCCCCCTTGGAGGTGCCTTGGGCCTTGGTGGGAGGCGCCCCAGCCCACCTAGGGGCTGGTCCCTTCCCACTATTGGCCCATGTAGGCCTCTGGGGCTGGTGGCCCCACCTGGTGGACCCCCGAACCCCTCCGGTGGTCCCGGTACACTACCGGTGATGCCCGAAACACTTCCGGTGGCCAAAACCATACTTCTTATATATCAATCTTTACCTCCGGACCATTCCAGAACTCCTCGTGACATCCGGGACTCCGAACAACATTCGGTAACCGCGTACATACTTTCCCTATAACCCTAGCGTCATCGAACCTTAAGTGTGTAGACCCTACGGGCTCGGGAGTCATGCAGACATGGCCGAGACAACTCTCTGGTCAATAACCAACAGCAGGATCTGGATACCCATGTTGGCTTCCACATGCTCCATGATGATCTCATCGGATGAACCAGATGTCAAGGATTCAATCAATCCCGTATACAATTCCCTTTGTCTAGCGGTACGATACTTGCCCGAGATTCCATCGTCGGTATCCCGATACCTTGTTCAATCTCGTTACCGGCAAGTCTCTTTACTCGTTCCGTAACACATCATCCCGTGATCAACTCCTTGGTCACATTGTGCACATTATGATGATGTCCTACTGAGTGGGCCCAGAGATACCTCTCCGTCACACGGAGTGACAAATCCCAGTCTCGATTCGTGCCAACCAAACAGACACTTTCAGAGATACCCGTAGTGTACCTTTATAGTCACCGAGTTACGTTGTGACGTTTGGCACACCCGAAGCACTTCTACGGTATCCAGGAGTTGCACAATCCCATGGTCTAAGGAAATGATACTTGACATTAGAAAAGCTTTAGCAAACGAACTACACGATCTTGTGCTAGGCTTAGGATTGGGTCTTGTCCATCACATCATTCTCCTAATGATGTGATCCCGTTATCAACGACATCCAATGTCCATGGTCAGGAAACCGTAACCATCTATTGATCAATGAGCTAGTCAACTAGAGGCTTACTAGGGACATGGTGTTGTCTATGTATCCACACATGTATCTGAGTTTCCTATCAATACAATTCTAGCATGGATAATAAACGATTATCATGAACAATGAAATATAATATAATAATAACTAATTTATTATTGCCTCTAGGCATATGTCGGAGTAAATGACCACGGGTAGCCTAGCCGGCACCCCCTGGCTCTTCTGAAAAATTACGAGCCGATCCGGCCCTCAAGAATCCAAGATGTGGGGCCGCCTTCCCCTTGCTGGCTGTCTCCCAGGCCGGCTATCGAAGGCGACCCGACTTTAGCCCTCATGAAGAAAGCCGCGGGAGGGCCGGCTCCGAGAAGCCGGCCGCGAGAAGGCCGACTACAAGAAGCCGGCTCCCACAAAGCGGTCAAGATCGTACCCTCGAAGTCTGCATCCACATAACAGCGATGTGACGGGGCGTGGCTACAGTAAAGCCTGCCACTGCCGAATCCCGGAGCACGCCTGGCACAGTGCGCCGTACGGGTGGCCATGGCCCGTCCGGCACGACACTGTTGCCACGTTGACCCTGATGTCATCCACGACGGGCTACCAGTGCGGCCCATGGGCGGTGGGCCCCTTCGGGCAGAGAGACACCCGAAGGCGGCTAGGCCTACCCCAGTCGGCCCAAGACAAAGCCGGCTCTCCATAGCCGGCTTGCCACCTCGCTCAAAGGAGACGCCCCATTAAGGAGACAAGATGCGGTGAGGCTACAGCGATCACCCGCCGGACGGCGGCACTGTAGCCACGCCCACCTCGACGAAGCCCTCGTCACCAGGATTGAGCAACAGTAACCAGCCACCAACAAGGCCCTGGACAGTGGGACCTGCCTATCGACCAAGGAGCCGGCAGCCGGCGGGACCCACCAGCCGGCGGGCCCCAGCAGCCGGTGCAGAAGCCGGCGAGTGTAGACACAGACGCCTGGGCCCCACGCCCAGCCGGATTACCATTGTACCCTCGGGGGGTAGGCCTATATAAACCCCCCGAGACACCCATGCAAAGGGTTGATCCAAGCTAGTTCTAGACACCACATAGAGAGGGGAGAAGGGCTAGCCGTGCTCTTCTTCTTCTTCTTCTTCTTCTTCTTCTTCTTCTTCTTCTTCTCACAAACAGCTCAAGGAGCATCGTGTAGCTACTTGTTCATCTAGTGATCATGCGGAGACCCCGCAGAGCAGCAGTAGGGGTGTTATCTCCACGGAGAGCCCCGAAGCTGGGTAAGATTCGCCGACGTGCATGTCTTCACCTCATCCCGTTTCCAGGCACCGGCGACGTCTTACTGGCTCCCACAATGATAAGCCACCCATTGGCATATGTCGCACCTACCACCCGACATTTGGCGCCCACCGTGGGGCCAGGTGCACCGTCGCCGGGAGACCTGTTCTGGACGGGAACCCTCTTCCTCCCCAGCGAGCGTAGCCAGCCCGGCACGCCCGAGGGCGCTTGCCACGACGCGCTGCAAGGCGTCACCAACGTCTCCGCAGCGAGCGGCCTCACCGACCTCCTTGACAAGACCCTC
Organism: Triticum dicoccoides; assembly: GCF_002162155.2. Classification (NCBI taxonomy): domain Eukaryota; kingdom Viridiplantae; phylum Streptophyta; class Magnoliopsida; order Poales; family Poaceae; genus Triticum; species Triticum dicoccoides. Next base: position 384,687,556 of record NC_041384.1, read on the forward strand.
ATCTCCGACGAGCTCTCCTCTGACGCGGGCACCGACCACCTCGTCAACCACCTCGGCCAGCTCCGCGTCTCCGGCGAGCCTACTGTGGACTTGGAGTCGGTTGGCTCCACCGATCTGATGCCTGTCGACTCCGACACGGCCTCACTCGACACTTTCCCCACCGACGTCACGATCTACAACGACCCACTTCCCCAGGGCGATGGCTGCGACTCTGTCACCACCGAGGTGATGGTCATCGGCCATGGCGACGCTTCTGACGAGAGCGCCCACGATGCCCCGCATGCGGCGGTCCACGACTTGTCCATCCCCCTCCCGGCCGATGCCGATGCCAAAGCACTAGAGGCTCGTCGCCTCGCCCTCCTCGCGGAGGGCCGGAAGTTGGCTTCCATGAGACGCCTCATTGAGGCCCACCGGCGCGAAGCCGACCGCGCCGCCTTTGGACGCCGCCCCCAGGCGGGCCCAGCCGGGCCGGCGTTGTCAGATAGCGCGGCGCTGTCGTCGCCGACACGCTAGGAGTCGACCGCCCAGTCTACGCCACTCCACTTGAGAACCTGCATGCCGCCCAGGCGGCCGTAGACGAGCTAGACGGATTGGGGGCCGAAGAACTCCCCCACATGACCAGAGGCATCCAGCAGCTAATCGATGCGGCCGCGCAGCGGCACGAAGCCGACGCCCGCGCAGAAAGCCCTCCCCCGCGCCAAGATCACGGCGCGACGTCCCGGACGCCAACTGCGGGTAAAACCCGCACGCGGCACGAGAAAGAGCCGGCTGCCAGCCGAAGCCGAACCCGAATCTCCATCGAGCGAGACGCAGAAGGCCATCCCCGGGCCGTGGAGTGGCGGGGCAACCCGCCTCCACCTCGGCCTCGTGGGGAGAGATATCCCACCCCACCTCCTGTTGCGCATCCGACTCTCAGCGGCCGACTAGGTCGCCGCGAAGGGGTTGGCGAGAACGACGCCCGCCATCGGATCGACCGCCTAGCGCGATCCCTAGCGCTGGAAGAAGAAGATGATGTCGGCCGCCTTGCTTCGGCCCCCGCATCCGCGACGAGCCTTTCCCCAAAGGGTTCTCGCTCCCAAGAGACACGCCCAAGTACAACGGCTCCGTGAAGCCGGAAGATTGGTTCATCGACTACTCCATGGCAATTAGTATAGCAAATGGCAATAGGCGCGTTGCCGTGAAGTACATGCCCCTCATGCTGCAAGGCACGGCGCGGACCTGGCTCAACAGCCTCAAGCCATACAGCATCAACAGCTGGCTAGACTTCACAGAAGCCTTCGTCCGCAACTTCACCAGCACTTACAAGCGGGCTCCCAGGCCCAGACAGCTCTCCTTGTGTGTACAAGGCCCCGCTGAGTCCACTCGCGACTACCTCACGCGTTGGGCCGAGCTCCGCAACTCTTGCGAAGGGGTGCACGAGGTGCAAGCCATAGAATACTTTACTGCCGGGTGCCGAGAAGGCACCCTCCTCAAGCACAAGCTTCTCTGCGACGAGCCGACTACCCTCGACGAGCTTCTGGACATAGCGGACAAGTACGCCACCGCCGAATCCTCAATGAAGACGGGGCTCTAGGTAGACGCGTCCGGGAAAGTACTCAACCCGGCGCCCAAGACGCCGGCTAGGGACTCCGACCGACGCCCACACCAGAACGACCACAAGCGCAAGGGCCCCGTGCCGCCCTCCACCAGTCGGCAGGTGGCCACAGTCGAAGACGAGCAGCCCGAAGGGCGGCCCGCACCCAAGAAGCAGAGGGGCGGCAAGCCGGCTTGGCAGCCGGCCTTCTCCTACGAGCAAACTCTCGACGCCCCATGCAAGTTCCACAGCGGCGCGAAGCCGTCCAACCACACAACCCGGAAGTGCCACTGGCTCACCCGAATCTCCAAAGGCGAAGGGCTCGCACCGCCTCCGCCTGCCGGTCCGCCGCCTCCGGTTCTGCCGCCGCCGACCGCTCGGCCTGCAGTGAGAGCCGTGCACGATGAGTTCCCTGACGAGCATGCCGCTTATATCGTCTTTACAAGCCAGCCCGAAGACCGGCGCAGCAAACACCGAGAGCACCAGGAAGTCAGCATAGTCGCTGCCAACCCCGCCGAGCACATGCACTGGTCAGAAAAACCTATCAGCTGGAGCCGGGCCGACCACCCAGAGGTGATGCCATCTCCCGACTCTTATGCGTTGGTTTTGTATGCCACCCTTGCAACGGATAGACGCGCCGCCTATTTCTCCCGCGTGCTGATAGACGGCGGGAGCAGCATCAACATCCTGTACCGTGACACCCAGGAGAAGCTGAACGTCAAGACGAAGCAACTCATGCCTACTCGGACTGTGTTCCATGGCATCGTACCCGGCCTGTCCTGCGCCCCCATTGGCAAGATCAAGATTGACGTACTTTTTGGGGACAAGGAGCATTTCCGCCGGGAAGCGATCTGGTTTGAAGTGGTGGACCTGGAGAGCCCCTACCATGCATTGCTTGGCCGACCTGCCTTGGCCAGGTTCATGGCTGTTCCCCACTATGCTTACCTCAAAATGAAGATGCCGAGCACCAAGGGCGTCATCACCATAGCCGGCGATTACAAGAAATCTTCTGAGTGCGCAGCAGCCAGCAGCCGGCTGGCCGAGTACCTCGTGATTGCCGAAGAAAAGAAGATGTTGGACCGAGTTGTGGCCATGGCCGGCAAACAGTCGGCCTTGTCCCCCGATCCCAAGGAGTATGATGCCCAAGGAACTTTCCAGCCGGCCAAGGAGACGAAGAAGATACCTCTTGACCCCGAGCACCCAGAGAGGTTTGCCGTCATCGGGGCAAACCTAAACAGCAAATAGGAAGGCGAGCTCGCCGATTTCCTCCGTGAGAATCGGGACATCTTTGCATGGTCCCCCAAGGACATGCCGGGTGTTCCGAAGGAATTCGCCGAGCACAAGCTACACGTTCGAGAAGACGCAAAACCAGTCAAACAACCCCTCCGCCGACTGTCGGAGGAGAAAAGAAGGATTGTAGGAGAAGAGATAGCCCGGCTTCTGGCAGCTGGCTTCATTATGGAAGTTTTCTTTCCAGACTGGCTCGCCAACCCGGTCCTCGTGCTAAAGAATAACAACAAGTGGCGCATGTGCATAGACTACACGAGCCTCAACAAGGCCTGCCCCAAAGATCCCTTTGCCCTACCGAGGATTGATCAGGTGATAGACTCCACGGCCGGATGCGAGCTGTTGAGTTTCTTGGATGCTTACTCAGGATACCACCAGATAAAGTTAGATCCGGCAGACCGCCTGAAGACCACCTTCATCACGCCATTCAGAGCCTTCTGCTACCTGACTATGACATTTGGCTTAAGAAATGCCGGTGCCACTTTTCAGCGTTGCATGCAGAAGTGCCTCCTCAAGTAGCTCGGCAGAAATGCCCATGTCTACGTAGACGACATTGTGGTGAAGACGGAGAAGCGCGGCACCTTGCTGGAAGACCTCAAGGAAACATTTGAGAACCTGCGCCGGTTCCAAATCAAGCTCAACCCTGAGAAATGTGTGTTCGGAGTGCCAGCCGGCCAGCTCCTAGGCTTCTGGTCTCCGAACGTGGCATCGAATGCAACCCAGTAAAGATCAAGGCCATTGAGAGAATGGCAATTCCCACAAACTTCGAGACATCCAGAAGTTCACCGGATGCTTGGCCTCCCTGAACCGCTTCATCAGCCGGCTCGGAGAGAAAGCTCTCCCCCTCTACCGCCTCATGAAGAAGACCACTCACTTCGAGTGGAATGACCAAGCCGACCAAGCTTTTCACGAGCTAAAGAAGATGCTGGCCACGCCGCCTGTCCTGGCGGCGCCGACTGAGAAAGAGCCCATGCTCCTCTACATTGCCGCAACCAGCCAGGTGGTCAGCACCGTCATCGTAGTCCAACGCCCAGAAGAGGGCCGAGCCCAGCCGGTCCAGAGGCCGGTGTACTATTTGAGCGAGGTGCTGTCTACCTCGAAGCAGAACTACCCGCACTACCAGAAGATGTGCTACAGCGTGTACTTCGCTGCCAAGAAGCTGAAGCCCTACTTCCAAGAGCACCCCATCACGGTTGTATGCACGGCCCCGCTGGCCGAGATCATAGGCAGCCGGGATGCATCCGGCCGGGTGGCGAAATGGGCCATCGAGCTGGCCCCCTACACGATCTTCTACCAGCCTTGCACTGCCATCAAGTCCCAAGCATTGGCCGACTTCCTCGTCGAGTGGGCCGAGACCCAGTACCTACCGCCAGCTGCCGACTCCACTCATTGGCGCATGCACTTCGATGGGTCCAAGATGCGCACCGGCTTGGGAGCCGGCATCATCCTCACCTCTCCCAAAGGCGACAAGCTTAGATACACGCTGCAAATTCACTTTGCCACCTCCAACAACGTGGCCGAGTACGAGGCGCTCATACACGGGCTCCGGCTTGCCAAAGAACTCGGCATTCGCCGGATCCTATGTTATGGCGACTCGGACTTGGTGGTCCAGCAATCATCCGGCGATTGGGATGCCAAGGACGCAAATATGGCAAGCTACCGCTTCCTCGTTCAGCAGATCAGTGGGTACTTTGAAGGATGCGAGTTCCTCCACATACCAAGAGCCGACAACGAGCCAGCTGATGCCCTGGCTCGAATAGGCTCCACTCGGCAAGCAATACCAACCGGTGTCTCTCTACAATGCCTCCTCAAGCCGTCTATTAAGCCGTCTCCAGAGTCCGATTCCATCTTCGTGCCGCCTGACCCCGATACAGCCGGGTCCGGCTCAAAGAACCAAGCGGGTGACCCGGGAACTTCGATAGTTGGCCCGGGGACATCAGCAGGTGGCTCAGGGACTTCCGTAGTTACGCCCGACCCGGGGACCGCCACACCCGGCTCGGGGACTGCGGTAGTCGGCCCGGAGGCTGCACCAACACAACAGGCGGCGCCGACTCCAGCATTTCACCACCCAGCCCGCCCGCCCTGGTCGCAGTAGCCGTGTTGGCCCTAGAAGAAGTTGCAGCTCCATCATGGGCTCAGTCCATCCTCAACTTCCTAATAAACCAAGATCTGCCGGCTGACGAAACAGAGGCAAGACAAGTCCAACGCCGAGCCGGAGCATACATAGTCGTCAACAGAGAGCTCGTCAAGCGCAGTGTCACTGGAGTCCTCCAGTGATGCCTCGAGCAAGAGAAGGGCATTGCAATCCTCATAGACATCCACCAAGGAGAATGCGGCCACCATGCGGCCTCAAGATCACTCGTCGCCAAAGCTTTCCGCCATGGTTTCTTTTGGACGACTGCTTTGGATGACGCCAAGGAGTTAGTTAAACATTGAAAAGGGTGCCAACTCTTCAGCTCCAAGCAACACATGCCGGCTTCTGCACTCAAGACCATTCCCCTCACTTGGCCCTTCGCCGTTTGGGGACTGGACATGGTGGGCCCATTCAAGACGGCGCGCGGCGGCATGACACATCTGCTTGTCGATGTGGACAAATTCACCAAATGGATTGAGGCAAAGCCGATCAAGAAGCTGAATGGGCCGACTGCCGTGACATTTATCGCAGAAATAACAACTCGGTACGGCGTGCCACACAGCATCATCACCGACAATGGCACGAATCTCGCCAAGGGAGCCTTGGCACGTTTCTGCGCGACGCAGGGCATCCGGTTGGACTTAGCGTCCGTTGCCCACCCGCAGTCAAACGGCCAGGTCGAGCGAGCCAATGGCCTCATCCTTTCCGGCATCAAGCCCCGACTGGTCGTACCACTGGAGCGTTCGGCCGGCTGTTGGCTCGATGAGCTGTCGGCCGTCCTCTGGAGTCTGCGCACTACCCCAAACAAGTCAACCGGCTTCACTCCTTTCTTCCTCGTGTATGGTGCCGAGGCGGTCATCCCAACTGACTTCGAGTTCGACTCGCCTCGGGTAACCATGTACACGGAGGCGGAGGCCAAGGAAGCACGAGAAGACGGTGTCGACCTACTGGAAGAAGGCCGGCTGTTAGCCCTCAGCCGGTCCGCCATCTATCACCAGGGCCTGCGCCGCTACCACAGCCGGAAGGTCAAGACAAGATCCTTCCAAGAGGGCGATCTTGTGCTCCGGCTGATCCAGCGAACAGCCGGCCAGCACAAGCTCTCGGCCCCTTGGGAGGGCCCCTTCATCATCAGTAGAGCTTTAGGCAATGACTCCTACTACCTGATCGACGCGCAGAAGCCGAAGGCACGAAAGAGAGACGACTCCGGCAAGGAGTCGGAACGACCATGGAACGCCAACCTCCTTCGAAGATTTTACAGTTGAAATGCAGTATGTATCACACTAACTTTTGTACTAAGTACGAGACAATAGGCCCCCCGAGGAGAGCTCGGGGACTGCCATCTTTTATCTATAAATTAAGAGTATTATGCTTATGACCTTGTCATTACATTCACTTTTTTCGTCCGGCACCGGGTTCGACTAGTCGGCCCGGGGACTGGCCGCCTGGAGTTATATTAGAAGTCCTACCCGCGGTCAGACAAGTAGTGTGCCTGCACCCAAGCCTTCTCTTGCCAAAAGTCGCAGTTCGTAGAACCGGCTGTCCGGCTGACAAGAGTTAAAGGCAGGAAAGGACGCCCACACGAAAAACGGCTAGGGACTAACGGACTAATATAACAAAAGCCGGTTTTTCTCCCACCACCGACCGACTACCAGAGTAGCCGGCCGGCCGGCTTCCATTCGCCTCGCTTCAATCTAAGAAAGCTCGAGTACTTGCCTTCCCAAAAGGGGAAGGCGGCAAAGGAAACAGCCTAAGGATAAAAAGCATACACGAATGGAAACCAAACACGCACATGATCATATTTACACAAAAGACCTTCAAAAGGCCAGCATTCAACATAATCCGAATACACCCCCAATGGGTGGAACTGCGCAAGTTTAATAAAAATTGTTCAAAGGGTAACAAGGAGGAAAAGCAAGGATGGCAGATTAAGCCAGGGGAGCGACTGGCGAGTCGGGCAGGTCGGTGGAGACGGCAGTGCCGGTTGGAGGAGTGGTCGGCTGGCGAACCTCGGCATGATCACCACCTCCCGGAGAGGGCGCACTAGCACGCGCCTCGTTGCTGGAAGCATGGTCAGGCTGAGGCTGGCTGGCCGCTTCACCGACCGGCTCAACGTCTTCGCCTTCCTCTCCTTCGTCATCTTCGCCTTCATCGCTGGAGGCGATCTCCTCTGCCGAGTCCTCACCCGCTGCCGGGTCCAGCCCGAACCACTCCTCCGGCTGGGCAACGCCGTCATCATTTATTTCAGGAGCGAAGACGCTGATGTCAGTGCACTTGGCGATCATCGAAGCACGTTGAGTGATAGACGGCCGCACCTCCTCCATCTCCTCGTCGGCCTCCAGCCGCCAGGTGCGCAGCTGGTCCAGGTTCAGCCCCGGACCAGGCTCGGATGAACTCCAGCGCCCGCCCAGCCCCAAGCCAGGCCGCCGATGCCATCCAGGCCTCGAAGCGGCCAACCGCAACCTCCAGCCAGTCGGCAGTCCGACTCGGGGTGTGGGGAATCGTCTCGCCTGGCCAGAGGGCGGCCAACACCTGCGCCCCAGCGCGCTGGAGACGGCGGAGCATACGGTGAGCCGGCTGCAGCTGGGCTTGGACTGCCAAGAGTTGCTCCTAAAGCGTCCGGCTCGTGTCCGGCGCGATTTCAGCCCCCGCCTGCCGGCGCGCCTCGCGATGGGCCTCGATGGTTTGGGTGGCGAAGACGGAGTAGCCGGGAAAGTAGTCTGCGCAGAGAACAAAAAGCAGCACAAGTCAGAACACAAATCAGGGGGCCAGGGGCAAGCAAGGAGTGAGGAAGGCGGCTTACCGTCGATCAGATCCTCGATACAATCGAATCCCTCGCTCAGCGCTTGTTTTGCCTCAGCCCAGCCCGCCGCTTCGGTCTCGAACTCGGCCTTCAGGGCGTCCTCGCTGTCCTGCGCCTTCTTCAGGGCCGCCTTGTGGCTCTCCTCCTAGTCGGCTAACTTCTTGGCCAGGCGGTCACGCTCCAGGACCAAGGTGTTGTACTCGGCTTCCTTGGCGCGAAGGGCGGCCTGGGCCCCGCTGAGCTGCCCCCTCAAGTCGGCATTGGCTCCTGCAAGCATGAAGACAAAGGAAAATCAATAAGGAAGAAGTCGTCAAGGAAGATCCGACCCGACTGCTCAGCAGTCGGCCCGAATCTCGGGGACTACACCCAGTGGGTGCGCTGACGCGCCCCCACAGGAGATGAACGAAACAAAGCACGCACTCCGGCTGCTGGTCAGGTCTTCGGTTCTCCGGCCCAGCTCCTGTGCCTGGGAGTTGAAGGCAGCAGCGCGGAGATTATGATACTCCTGGAAGATCAGACAGGAGGCGAGAATAAGATAGTTGTCAGGACCTAGTAAGTTCCAAGCCGCCTGCGTAGCAGCCGACTCGGAACTCGGGGACTACACCCAGTGGGTGCGCTGACGCGCCCCCACGGAAGAAAATAAAAAGAGCAAAACAAACAAGGCCAGAAGACTCACCCGGATGACAGCCCGCGTCGCGAGGAACTCTTGGGTGTATCGCTGCAGCGAGGCGGCTTGGGCTTGAAGCCGGTTCCGGACCTCCTGGGCCGCCGCATTCAGCTCGCCCGTCCCCCCGCTGGGAGTCCACTCGGACGTGCTGACGCTGGCCGCCTCCATGGCCTCCGCCGTCTGGCTGGCGCCCGCAGCTCGGTGTGGCTCCGGCGCGAAGGTGCCTCCCCATGCGCGCTGGCGCAATGCCGGCTGCACCTCGAGGCTGGCCCCTGCCTCCGGCTCGCCCCCGGCTGGCTGCTCTGGCGCCGCGGCTGATTGGCCGCTTTGGCCCGCCCCAGTCAGCGCCATCTGTGGCGCCCCCTCCACGAAGACCACGTGGTCCTCCCTCCTCTCCATCACCGGCGGGTCTTGGTCGACCTCCTCCGACGAGGGCACGGGGATGTCGGGGGCCACGGCGCGGAGGGGAACGACGAGCAGCGGAGGCTGGTTGTGCGAGGCCTCCGCCTCCGTCTCCGCGGCTGTCGCCTCCGCCCGGGCCTTGGCCGCCGCATCGGCCTGCTCCTTCGCCGCCTGGGCGGTCCTTCGCTCCGACGCCTCCCGCTCCTCCCGCGCCTCCCGTGTGTTCCACTCCGTGGCCTCCCTAAGGTCGGCGCGGGGATCCACGTGACGGGAGCCGGAGGACCCTCCAGTCGGCCCGACTATGGAGCCGCCAGGACCTCGCTCAAGGGAGAGCGGTGCCCTGCCCGGCGAGCAAAGAAAGGTTCAGAAGAGCTTTAATCGAAAAGGACAACAAAAAATATATATATACAAGACGTTTGACGACTTATGCCGAGTTCGCCTGCGGCTGTTTCACCGCCTTGCGGAAGCGGGCCGCCTTCACGGCCACCTCATCCCGCTTGGTCGCCGCCCTGGAAGCCTTGGATTTCTTCGGCCGGCTGCCGAAGAAGGTCGACATGGCCCGGCGCTTCTGCGCGCCGCCACGGGCAGCCGGCGCGGTAGACGGGCCCGCGCCTTGATGATCAAGCGCCGGCTGGCGGTGCGGGGCGGCTTCGACCTCGTCGTCGCCCGGCCAGTCCTCGAAGCCGGCTCCGGGCCCCGCGCCTCCTGCCTCGTCGCCTTCCCCCATGATGGCGTCTTCCATGGCGGCCGCTCCCAGGTCCGGATCGTCGGTGTCGTCCACCGTGCGGTCGGGGAGGAGCTGGCGCTCTACCCCTATGGCCCCAGCCTTTGGCGGAAGAAGAGGGTTCTACTAAGGGCAAACCAACTGATCAGAGGTTGGCTATCATGAGGCCGGCTACAAAAAGGAAGAAAAGAAGAAAAACTTACGACAGGCGGAGGGTTGGCGTGAGAATACGCCCCCTTGCCGTATCGCCAATCCTCGGCGAGCTTGCAGTTGGAGATGTAGTTCACCATGTAAGACACCTCTGCATGAGGCATCTCCCTGGTGCTCAGCCGGCACGGGTCAAAGCGGCCGCTCATCTGGCAAATCATGTGAGGCCGGCCTTGGAGCGGAAGTACTCGGCGCTCCACGAAGGCGGCCACCAAGTCGGCTCCAGTCAGGCCCTCCGACTGGATCATCACCCGGAGCCAGGAGACAGCTGCGTTCCCGGCCTGAGACAACGACCTGGCCCGGTAGCTCCACGAAGCTTGCCTCCCAGCCGGCGGGCCGGCTACGTAAGCCGGCAGGTTGACGTAGTCGCCTTGCTGGGCGACGTTCTTCACGTAAAAGTAGGACTTCTGCCAGAGCTTCAACGACTGGATCAGCGAGATGGGCGGGAACGGATTGTTCTCGCCCGTCCGCCTCATGGCAATGAAGGCTCCGCAGGGGGCGGGCACGCCCACGACGATGGTGCCGAGCTTGCTCTGGAAGAATTCCCCCCAGAGCTCGAGAGTGGGGAGAACCCCAAGAAAGCCCTCGCACAGGATGACGAAAGCCGACAGCAGCATCACCGCATTGGGCGTGAGGTGATGCGGCTGGAGGTGGTAGAATTCAAGGAAAGCTCGAAGGAATCCGCTCGCCGGGAGGCCGAAGCCGCGCAGGCAGTGCGAGCGGAAGATCACCCGCTCGCCCTCCTCTGGTGCCGGCGAGATCTCCCTCGCCGGCGCCTGACGAACCCGCACGAAGTTCTCGCCCAGCAGGCGCCGCGTCCGGCGGAGGAACTCAACGTGGTCCTCGTGGATGTTGGAGCCATCCCACAAGCTCGACAGCGCCATGGGAGCGATGCGGCGGGGAGCAAGACGAAGCGACGGTGGAGACGCGCACAACCCCGCTACGGCGGGACCAAAGGAACCGAGAGGTCCGACGGCGGAACGACGCGGCAATGGATTGCTGCGGCGGTGGAGGGAAGAAGAAGGAAGGCGAGAAGGGGCGGAGCGAGGGAGAGCGTGCGAGCCTCTGCCGCTCCCCCTCCTCCCCCTACTTATAGACCCGCGCTGCGGAGCCGAGGAGGCGTGGTGTGGGGGAACGTGGGGATCAACTGCGCCCACTCCCCCACGTCCCACGATTATTGTGCCCTGATGGCGTAATAAAACCGCTGCGGGAAGGCGAGCGGTCCGTGTGGGCCGCAGAAGATCCACGCTCGGGCCGAGGCCTAGGAGTGGCGGGCCCGGGCCTGCGGTGGCGTCCCATCGCGCGCGTGCGTTGGTAGGATTTCCTTGCCACATGCCCCGCGGGATGGCGCGCGGTCAGCTCGCAGGCCGACCCGCGTTCCCGCCTACGAGAAACGGGGCTTTCCGAAGACGGCGCGCACAAGCAAAGTCGGCCCCTCATGATAGGAAGCTGACCAAGCTTCTCGTCCCTTTGTTAGCCTCGAAGCTCGATCAGCTTCGGGGACTACTGTCAGAGTAAATGACCACGGGTAGCCTAGCTGGCACCCCCTGGCTCTTCTGAAAAATTACGAGCCGATCCGGCCCTCAAGAATCCAAGACGTGGGGCCGCCTTCCCCTTGCCGGCTGTCTCCCAGGACGGCTATCGGAAGGCGACCCGACTTTAGCCCTCATGAAGAAAGCCGCGGGAGGGCCGGCTCCGAGAAGCCGGTCGCGAGAAGGCCGACTCCAAGAAGCCGGCTCCCACAAAGCGGTCAAGATCGTACCCTCGAAGTCTGCACCCACATAACGGCGATGTGACGGGGTGTGGCTACAGTAAAGCCTGCCACCCACGAATCCCGCAGCATGCCTGGCACAGTGCGCCGTATGGGTGGCCATGGCCCGTCCGGCGCGGCACTGTTGCCACGTTGACCCTGATGTCATCCACGACGGGCTGCCAGTGCGGCCCATGGGCGGTGGGCCCCTTCGGGCAGAGAGACACCCGAAGGCGGCCAGGCCTCCCCCAGTCGGCCCAAGACAAAGCCGGCTCTCCATAGCCGGCTTGCCACCTCCCTCAAAGGAGACGCCCCATTAAGGAGACAAGACACGGTGAGGCTACAGCGATCACCCGCCGGACGGCGGCACTGTAGCCACGCCCACCTCGGCGAAGCCCTCGTCACCAGGATTGAGCAACAATAACCAGCCACCAACAAGGCCCTGGACAGTGGGACCTTCCTGTCGACCAAGGAGCCGGCAGCTGGCGGGACCCACCAGCCGGCGGGCCCCAGCAGCCGGCGCAGAAGCCAGCGAGTGTAGACACAGACGGCTGGGCCCCACGCCCAGCCGGATTACCATTGTACCCCCGGGGGTAGGCCTATATAAACCCCCCAGGACACCCATGCAAAGGGTTGATTCAAGCTAGTTCTAGACACCACATAGAGAGGGGAGAAGGGCTAGCCGTGCTCTTCTTCTTCTTCTCACAAACAGCTCAAGGAGCATCATGTAGCTACTTGTTCATCTAGTGATCATGCGGAGACCCCGCAGAGCAGCAGTAGGGGTGTTATCTCCACAGAGAGCCCCGAAGCTGGGTAAGATTCGCCGGCGTGCATGTCTTCGCCTCATCCCGTTTCCAGGCACCGGTGGCGTCTTACTAGCTCCCACAATGATAAGCCACCCGTTGGCATATGTCGCACCTACCACCCAACAACATATTTCCAACAGTCTCCCACTTGCACTAGAGTCAATAATCTAGTTCACATCGCCATGTGATTAACACTCATAGGTTACATCGCCATGTGACCAACATCCAAAGAGTTTCTAGAGTCACTAATCTAGTTCACATCACTATGTGATTAACACTCAATGAGTTCTGGGTTTGGTCATGTTATGTTTGTGAGAGAGGTTGTAGTCAACAAGTCTGCCATATTCAGATCCCTATGTATTTCACAAAACTTTATGTCATATCGTAGATGATGCTACCACGTTCCACTTGGAGCTATTCCAAATTGTTGCTCCATTATATGTATCCGGTATCTCTACTCAGAGCTATCCGGATAGGTGTCAAGCTTGCATCCACATAACTCTTTACGTCGAACTCTTTATCACCTCCATAACCGAGAAGCATTTCCTTATTCCTCTAAGGATAATTTTGACCGCTATCTAGTGATCCACTCCTAGATCACCTTTGTACCCTCTTGCCAGACATGTGGCAAGGCACACATCTGGTGCGGTACTCAGCATGGCATATCGTATAGAGCCTATGACAAAAGCATAGGGGACGACCTTCGTCCTTCCTCTTTCTTCTGTCGTGGTCAATCTTCGAGTCTTACTCAACTTCACACCTTACAACTCAGTTAAGAACCCCTTCTTTGACTGATCTATTTTGAACTCCTTCAAAAACATGTCAAGGTGTGCGTTCTTTGAAAGTATCATCAGGCGTTTTGATCTATCTCTATAGATCTTGATGCCCAATATGTAAGCAGCTTTATCCAGGTCTTCCTTTGAAAAACACTCTTCAAACAACTGTTTATGCTTTCCAGAAATTCTACATTATTTCGGATCAACAATATGTCATCCACATATACTTATCAGAAATGTTGTAGTGCTCCCACTCACTTTCTTGTAAATACAAGTTTCTGGCAAACATTGTATAAACCTAAAAGCTTTGATCACTCCATCAAAGCATATATTCTGACTCCCAGATGCTTGCTCTAGTCCATAGAAGGATCGCTGGAGCCAGCATACCTTTTAGCATCCTTAGGATCGACAAAACTTTGATTCTATCACATACAACTCTTTCTTACGAAAACTGGTAAGAAAACTTGTTTTTGACATCCATCTGTCAGATTTCATAATCGAAAAATACAGCTAATGCTAACATGATTTTGACGGACTTAAGCATCGCTACGGGTGAGAAATTCTCATCGTAGTCAACTCCTTGAACTTGTGAAAAGACTCTTTCCCACAAGTCGAGCTTCATAGACGGTAACATTACCGCCCACGTCCGTCTTCTTCTTAAATATCCATTTATCTCAATGGCTTGCCGATCATCGGGCAAGTCCATACTTTGTTCTAATACATGGATCCTATCTCGGATTTCATGGCTTCTAACCATTTGTCGGAATACGGGCCCACCATTGCTTCTCCATAGCTCGTAGGTTCATTGTTGTCTAACAACATGATATCTAAGACAGGATTGCCGTACCACTCAGGAGTAGTACATATCCTTGTCGACCTACGAGGTTTGATAGCAACTTGATCTGAAGCTTCATGATCACTATCATTAACTTCCTATTCAACAAACGTAGGCGCCACAAAAAACATCTTTCTGTGTTGCATCACTCTCTGATTGAAGTAAAGGTTCGACAACCTCATCAAGTTCTATCTTCCTCCCACTCAATTCTTTCGAGAGAAACTCCTTCTCGAGAAAGGACCCGTTCTTAGCAACAAACAATTTGCCCTCGGATCTGAGATAGAAGGTATACCCAACTATCACCTTTGGGTATCCTATGAAGATGTATTCATCCGCTTTGGGTTCGAGCTTCTCCGGCTGAAGCCTTAAGCATCGCAGCCCCAAACATTAAGAAAGGACAACTTCGGTTTCTTGCCAAACCAATGTTCATACGACGTCGTCTCAACGGACTTATATGGTGTCCTATCTAAAGTGAATGCAGCTGCCTCTAATGCATAATCTCAAAATAATAGCGGTAGATCGGTAAGAGACATCATAGATCGCACCATATCTCATAAGGTTCGATTACGACGTCCGAACACACCATTACGCTGTGGTGTTCCAGGTGGCTTCAACTGCGAAACAATTCCATAATGTCTTAAGTGATTGCCAAACTCATAACTCAGAAAATCACCTTTGATCAGATCGTAGGAACATGATCTTCTTGTTATGATGATTCTTAATTTCACTCTGAAAATCGCTTGAACTTTTCAAACGTTTCAGACTTGTGCTTCATTAAGTAAATATACTTATATCTACCCGAATCGTCAGTGAAGATGAGAAAACAACGATATCCACCGCACGCTTCAATTCTCATTGGATCACACGCATCAACATGCATGATTTCCAACAAGTCATTTGCCCGTTTCATTGTGCCTGAAAACTGGGTCTTAGTCATCCTGCCCATGAGGCATGGCTCGCATGTGTCAAGCGATCCAAAATCAAGTGACTCCAAACATCCATCGATATGGAGTTTCTTCATGCATTTTACGCCAATATGACCTAAGCGGCAGTGCCACAAGAAAGTGGTACTATCATTATTAACTCTACATCTTTTGGCGTGAACATGTGTATTACCACGACCGAGATTCAATGAACCATTCACATAGGGTGCATGACCATGAAAGGTATTATTCATGTAAATAGAATAACCATTATTCTCTAACTTAAATGAATAACTGTATTGCAATGAACATGATCTAATCATGTTCATGCTCAACGTAGACACCTGATAACATTTATCTAGGTTCAATACTAATCCAGAAGGTAGATGGAGTGTGTGATGGTGATCTCATGAACTTTGGAAACACTTCCAACACACATCGTCACCTCGCCCTTAGCTAGCCTCTGTTTAGTCCGTAGCTTTTGCTTCAAGTCACCAATAATAGCAACTGAACCGGTATCCAATACCCAGGTACTACCAGGAGTACTGGTGAGGTACACATTAATAACACGTATATACTTTGTTGAAGTTGCCAGCCTTCTTATCTACCATGCATTTGGGGTAATTCCGCTACCAGTGACCATTCCCCTTACAATAGAAGCACTTAGTCTCGGGATTGGGTTCAACCTTGGGTTCCTTCACTGGAGCGACAACTGGTTTGCCATCCATGAAGTTTCCCTTCTAGCCCTTGCCCTTCTTGAAACCAGTGGTCTTGTTAAACCATCAACACTTGATGCTCCTTCTTGATTTCTACCTTTTGCGGTCTTAAGCTCCGCGAACAGCTCCGGGATTAACTCCATCCTTTGCATGTCATAGTTCATCACGAAGATCTAGTAGCTTAGTGATAGTGGCTAGACTATCTTATTTGGAAGTTTAACTCCCACTTGATTTAAGTGATTGTAGCACCCAGACATTCTGAGCACATGCTCACTAGCTGAGCTATTCTCCTCCATCTTGTTGGCAAAATAACTTGTCAGAGGTCTCACACCTCTCAACACGGGCATGAGCTTGAAATCCCAATTTCAGCTCTTGGAACATCTCATATGTTCTATGGCGTTCAAAACGTCATTGGAATCCCGATTCTAAGCCGTAAAGTATGGTGCACTAAACTATCAAGTAGTCATCAGGATGTGTCTGTCAGGTGTTCACAACATCCACAGACGACGTTGTAGGGGTTTTCACATCGAGCGGTGCATCAAAGACGTAAGCCTTCTGTGTAGCAGTGAGGACACTCCTCGGACTACGGACCCAGTCCGCATCATTGCTTACAATATCTTTCAACTTGGTCTTTCTCTAGGAACGTATTGAAACAGGGAGCTACAACATGAGCTATTTATCTACAACATATTTGCAAAGACAATTTAGACTATGTTCATGATAATTAAGTTCATCTAATCAAATTATTTAATGAACTCCCACTCAGATAGACATCCCTCTAGTCATCTAAGTGAAACATGATCCGAGTCAACTAGGCCGTGTCCGATCATCACGAGAGACGGACTAGTCAACATTGGTGAACATCTTCATGTTGATCGTATCTTCTATACGACTCATGCTCGACCTTTCGGTCTTCCATGTTCCGAGGACATGTCTATACATGCTAGGCTCGTCAAGTCAACCTAAGTGTTTCACATGTGTTCCGAGGCCATGTCTGTACATGCTAGGCTCGTCAACACCCGTTGTATTCGAATGTTAGAATCTATCACACCCGACCATCACGTGGTGCTTCGAAACAACGAACCTTTGCAACGGTGCACAGTTAGGGGGAACACTTTTCTTGAAATTTTAGTGAGGGATCATCTTATTTAAGCTACCATCGTTCTAAGCAAATAAGGTGTAAAACATGATAAACATCACATGCAATCAAATAGTGACATGATATGGCCAATATCATTTTGCTCCTTTTGATCTCCATCTTTGGGGCTCCATGATCATCGTTGTCACCGGCATGACACCATGATCTCCATCATCGTGTCTTCTTGAAGTTGTCTCGTCATCTGTTACTTCTACTACTATGGCTAACGCTTTAGCAATAAAGTAAAGTAATTACATGACGTTTAAGTTGACACGCAGGTCATAAATAAATTAAGACAACTCCTATGGCTCCTGCCGGTTGTCATACTCATCGACATGCAAGTCGTGATTCTTATTACAAGAACATGATCAATCTCATACATCACATATATCATTCATCACATCCTTTTGGCCATATCACATCACACGGCACATGCTACAAAAACAAGTTAGACGTCCTCTGATAGTTGTTGCAAGTTTTTACGTGGCTGCTATAGGTTTCTAGCAAGAACGTTTCTTACCTACACCAAAACCACAACGTGATATGCCAATTTCTATTTACCCTTCATAAGGACCCTTTTCATCGAATCCGATCCGACTAAAGTGGGAGAGACAGACACCCACTAGCCACCTTATGCAACTAGTGCATGTCAGTCGGTGGAACCAGTCTCACGTAAGAGTACATGTAAGGTCGGTCCGGGCCGCTTCATCCCATGATGCCGCCGAATCAAGACAACAGTAGTAACGGCAAGTAAATTGACAAAATCGACGCCCGCAACAACTTGTGTTATACTCGTGCATAGAAACTACGCATAGACCTAGCTCATGGTGCCACTGTTGGGGATCGTAGCAGAAATTTAAAATTTTCTACGCATCACCAAGATCAATCTATGGAGTAATCTAGCAACGAGAGGAAGGAGAGTGCATCTACATACCCTTGTAGATCGCTAAGCGGAAGCGTTGCAAGAACGCGGATGAAGGAGTCATACTCGTAGCGATTCAGATCGCGGTTGATTCCGATCTAAGCGCCGAACCACGACGCCTCCGTGTTCAACACATGTGCAGCCCGGTGACGTCTCCCACGCCTTGATCCAGCAAGGGGAGAAGGAGAGGTTGGGAAGACTCCGTCCAGCAGTAGCACGACGGCGTGGTGGTGGTGGAGGAGCGCGGGACTCCAGCAGGGCTTCACCAAGCACTATGAGAGACGAGGAGGGAGAGGGGTAGGGCTGCGCCAACAGGGAGATTGAATCGTGTGTTGGGCTGCCCCTTTGCCTCCACTATATATAGGGGGGAGGGAGGGCTGCACCCCCACCTAGGGTTCCCACCCCAAGGGGTGCGGCAGCCCTAGATCCCATCTAGGGTGGCGGCCACAAGGGGGAGAGGGGGAGGCGCACCTAGGGTGGGCCTTAGGGCCCATCTGCCCTAGGGTTTGCCCCCTTCCCCTCTTGGAGGCGCCTTGGGCCTTGGTGGGAGGCGCCCCAGCCCACCTAGGGGCTGGTCCCTTCCCACTATTGGCCCATGTAGGCCTCCGGGCTGGTGGCCCCACCTGGTGGACCCCCGGACCCCTCCGGTGGTCCCGGTACACTACCGGTGATGCCCGGAACACTTCCCGTGGACAAAACCATACTTCCTATATATCAATCTTTACCTCCGGACCATTTTGGAACTCCTCGTGATGTCCGGGATATCATCCGGGACTCCGAACAACATTTGGTAACCGCGTACATACTTTCCCTATAACCCTAGCGTCATCGAACCTTAAGTGTGTAGACCCTATGGGCTCGGGAGTCATGCAGACATGGCCGAGACAACTCTCCGGTCAATAACCAACAGCGGGATCTGGATACCCATGTTGGATCCCACATGCTCCACGATGATCTCATCGGATGAACCACGATGTCAAGGATTCAATCAATCCCGTACACAATTCCCTTTGTCTAGTGGTACGATACTTGCCCGAGATTCCATCGTCGGTATCCCGATACCTTGTTCAATCTCGTTACCGGCAAGTCTCTTTACTCGTTCCTAACACATCATCCCGTGATCAACTCCTTGGTCACATTGTGCACATTATGATGATGTCCTACCAAGTGGGCCCAGAGATACCTCTCCGTTACACGGAGTGACAAATCCCAGTCTCGATTCGTGCCAACCCAACAGACACTTTCGGAGATACCCGTAGTGTACCTTTATAGCCACCCAATTATGTTGTGACGTTTGGCACACCCAAAGCACTCCTACGGTATCCGGGAGTTGCACAATCTCATGATCTAAGGAAATGATACTTGACATTAGAAAAGCTTTAGCAAACGAACTACATGATCTTGTGCTAGGCTTAGGATTTGGTCGTGTCCATCACATCATTCTCCTAATGATGTGATCCCGTTATCAACGACATCCAATGTCCATGGTCAGGAAACCGTAACCATCTATTGATCAACGATCTAGTCAACTAGAGGCTTACTAGGGACATGGTGTTGTCTATGTATCCACACATGTATCTGAGTTTCCTATCAATACAATTCTAGCATGGATAATGAACGATTATCATGAACAATGAAATATAATATAATAATAACTAATTTATTATTGCCTCTAGGGCATATTTCCAACAGGCCGCTGTATGTACGTGTACATGCTACATGCGCGCCTCTACTACGACACGTGCACAGCTCTACATCGACCAGTATGTATGTACACGTTCGCGACCAGAATGACAATGCTACGTACGCTTCGACCAGGTGGGTCCCGACGGTCAGACACTTTCTTGCGTGTGAAGATGTAGCTGGTGGGTCCGAGCAGTCAGGGGGAAACTTTTTTTGTGAAATCATTATTTTCTACGTAATAAGGAGGCACTTCCTTACTGCGACCGTGGACCCAGCTGTCAGCCTCTCCACATACAGTACTCTTCCGATGGAAGTCAATCCTTGACCACATTGACAACGCCACGCCGAGAGCACCAGGGCGGTGGACGACAATGAGGCCTAGGAAGGGGACGACGCGGATCCGGGGAAGACGCGCCAGTGGATGCCCATGCAGAGGGGAGTACGTGGGTTGACTGCTTCGGCTGCGGTGTGAGGCTGCCGTTGCCAGAGAATAACAGGAGGTATGGATGAGTATAGAGGGATGGCATGGCCAGCGGTGGCAGCACAGCCGGACTTGGTAGGAAGGAGCTGGCGGCACGGCCGACGCTTGTTTGGGCGGCTGGAGCAAGAAGGCCAAAGGTTGAAGAAGCACTACAGCCGTTGGATGGACATCGTACGATTACTGGAGCTAGAATCATTCATATTGACTAAGTTGACAAAGCCCTCTGTCCCCATCATCTTAGTAGGCCCACAAGTCAGCCTCCCACCATGGTGGGTCCCAGCTAGCAGGGGGAGTTCATTTTTTGTGCGTAATAAGGAGGCACTTCCTTGCGTGTGAAGATATAGCTGGTGGGTCTGACCTGTCAGCGGGGGAACATTTTTTCGCAAAATACAGAGGCCCTTCTAGTGGGTCCCAGCTGTTAGGTGGAGGAACATTATTTTGCGTGTAATAAGGAGGCATTTCCTTGTGTGCGGCCATGGACCCAGCTGTCAGCCTATCCACGTATAGTCCACTTCCGATTCATGTCGTTCGTTGACCACGCCGCGCCAAGAGCACCTGGGCAGTGGACGACAGCGAGGCCTACGAAGGGAACGACACGGAGCCAGGGAAGACTCGGCAGTTGTTTCCCATGCGGAGGGGAGTACGAGGGTTTACTGGTTCGTCTGCCGTCGCCGGAGAATAACAGCAGGTGTGGGTGAGTAGAGGGATGGCTAGGCCAGCGATGCGAGTATGGTGGGGCGGTGAGGCCTGCGCGGCAGCACAGCCGACCACGGGAGGAGGAAGCAGGCAGTCCTGTCGGTGCTTGTTTGAGCGACTGGAGTAGGAAGAGTAGAGATTGAAGAAGCACGACGGCCGTTGGATGGACATCCAACAGTCACTGCTTGTGCGTCAACCTTTTTTAGGAAAGCCTCAAATCTGTGGAAAATAACATACAACCCATCTGCCATTATTTCTAATAATTTACAACCCATTTGCTAATTCTTCAGGTTTTTTTGGAGCCCATATTCTTTTTGTTAGCATTACAGCCCATATTGTGGCCACGGTTAAAAAATTATACGAAATTTTGCATATTTCGGTGCGGTCTGAACTGTTTTTAATCTCGAAATTTCGAGTCACATTCAAACTTATTTTAAAAATAAATGGATATCAATATAAAATCCAACAAATAGTCCACGCATAAAAATCAATGCAATTTAAAATCTCGAAATGAAAAAAAATGAAACTAATTGCCTGTTTGATGTGTTTTAAAAATGTACAGCCCATTTCTCATTACTAATAGGCCATTTTCTCGGCCAGCCGAGTGAAGCTCTCCTCGTCTTGCAAGATTTGCAGCCCAACAGGCCTGCCAAAGCGACTTACTTGACAAATCACAAAAAAGTGGGCTAGCCATTGTGAGTAAGAAGAAAAAACTACTGGGCTGGTCTGTGGTAAACATAAAATAAAAGGCTGTCTAGACAGGCCAGAGTGCCCCGCACAACCCAGTTGACACCCTGCTTCCGTCTCAAAAACTAATCAAATAAATGCCACTCTAATTATGGCAATTCATAAAAACCCCACTGAAATTTTTGCAAACTTTGAAAAACGCCACTCCGGGCTTGGAAAAATGCCACGGGAAATGGCATGAAATGGCACTTTTCAAAGTTTGGAAATTGTAGTGGCATTTCTCGGAATCACCAGATTTGGAGTGGCATTTATCAAATTAACCCAAAACAAAAATAACTGGGTGAGCTGCTGGGTCCCTGGTGTCAGCCGCTCGTTATGCAATTCTCTTGTTTATTGACTACGTTGACAATGGCATGGGACCTAGATGTCAGAAATCCATTAGGAGGAGCCATTTTTTATTGGCTTGAAATAAGGAGGCACTTGCTTACGTACTGCCATGACCTTGGTGGGTCCCTACTGTCATCCTCTCCATGTACAATCATTTTGCGATTGTGTACACGTCAACCTGGTAGGCCCACAAGTCAGCCTCTAAACCCATGGCGGACAAATACAACCCATTTAAAAAAATAACAACCCATTCCATACGTTCAAATAGAAAGTTCAACATTCAGAGAAAAGTAACCGGTCTGATCCAGATATAGAGTACTGAACTTCCATGTTGACAACCATCATAGCCAAGTTAACTATCTACTCCCACTAATACTCTAGTAGTGTACAAGTACTAACTTACTCTTAGCTAACTAGACGATGCTGGCCGCCATCTTTGGTACACGCTAAACGCCGGCACCGGCATCCTCCGCCTCGCCTCGGACTTGCCAGAGGTGCGATAGGGCGCGTTGCTCACGTGTGTTGGCCCTTTCCATGCCGGCGTGGTCCACCGAAGCTTCGGCTTCTAAGCGGGAAACCCACTTGACGAACTGGTAGTAAAATTCGGCGTCGCGAACGCTTGCGCGACAGCCTCCAGGGCTATTTGTCGGGCACCGTCCTCCACGTAGTCGACCCAGTTGCGGGCGCTCTACTCACGACTCAGAGCGTCGGTGCGCTGCTGCTCCATGTCCGACTGGCAGCACAAATCGGCGATACGCTGCTCCTCCGCAAGGCGGTCGTGCTCCAACAACTCCTCATACTCCGCATTGCCATCTAAAGACTGATAGAATGGCTCCTCCCCCGTCTGCCTTCCGGTGAAAAACCGAACACTAGTTCCGGCGGTGACCGCCTCCAGCATCACCTCTCGCGGACGGGTGGGGGCATGGCGGACGTGGCAAGAGTGAGGATAAGTGGCGAGCGGTGTCGGGCCGGTGGGGGCTTATGAGGATAGGGCGAGTTGGCTAATGGTGCCACCGGAGAAGCCTGGGAAACAGTAATTATATGTGGAAGGTAGGCGAACCAGCATGTCACGAGAAACGCGACGGTCATCGCAGTCTCGGAATTCAATGCTTAAGCAGGCATGGCTTAGCGCACCAGCTTGCCTTGGAAACTAAAAAAACCGAAATTATGACTGTGTCGTCCCGTCCCGTTAGTGCTGCGTCCCGTCCGTGCTTGGTCGTACGCCGGCATGATGGTTAAACGAGTGCACTCGAATCATCCAGATGAGGTACTCCCTCCTTGTCAAAAATGATTCCACCACTCATCATTTACCTTGGTTGGTGAGATTTTTGAATTAAGCCCTGCAAACCAGAAAGGAGGTAGTACGTGCATGATTCGCTATTTATTCGTGTAGGATCGAGTAGGTCATTTTTTGAATTGAGCCCTGCAAACCGGAAAGGAGGTAGTACGTGCGTGATCCGCTATTTATCCGTGTAGGATCGAGTAGGTCGGATAGTGTACGTGTAGAATCGAGTAGGTCGGATGGTGTACATGTAGGATTGCATTAGCTGATGAACGTTCACTGGGAGATAAGGTATTTGCAAACGCTTTTGCTGGCAGTTTCTTCAGATTCGCATGGCATTTTCTTCAGATCAGCTTGTTAGTTTCTTCAGAGGTAGGCATTTTTATTCAAAAAACTGCCACTTCGGATCTTGCGTCGCAACTAAAACTGCCAGGAGTGCATTAGTAGGCTAGCTAGTGATCGATCAGTAACTTGTAAACACTGAGCGAACAGAAATAAGGAACTGTTAGTAACTTGTAAACACTGAGAACACAAAAATAAGGATCATGATGTGCACAACAGTAAGACCCGATCCGTTCGAAATGTTCACACGAGACTCACATGCCTGGCATTGTAATATGTTCACATTAGTAGCCTAAATTCAAAACCAACTAGTATGATTCCCATACATAAGATCAACATGTGAATGCATCTCAATGATTCACAGATCATATACAAATATGTAGCTCCAAAACCAAAGATGTAGAAAAAACATCTATTCTTTCGACTAACATGGATGCTTCTCTTGGCCAACATTAGTACAGAGTGAAAGAAAAATTTGTTTGTGAAGTCTACAATTCCTATTGCAAACGTAAGTGGTTTCACCAACACCTGGAACCATGAGAATGAACCACACATGATGGAGGAACATCCACTGCAATATGATTTGGTCTTCTCTCGATCACACGGCGAGACTATTTTCGGAATACAAACTTTAACTTAGGAAAAATGATGCCCATTGTATAATCAGACCAAAGAAATGAAGCACCTAGTGTTGGCCAATAAATAGTATAGTACTACTTTTCTGCAGTCCATGAAGTGACTATCCAATCTTTCTGTGTATATTTTCAAATGGCACTGCATGCAGTGACTATACTATTCTCTTGTGCAGTTCAACCAAAATTGCGGTCACTTTGTTTGTTTGCCAAATAGAAAAGGGCAGACATCTCTGTCTGCACAAATATCAAGCAACTAGTAAACATATACCCCACATTGTATTTTCGGTTTAAACACGTCTCTTCTGCTTAGCATCTGTCATGTTTTGCACTGGACAATTTGATACAGTCATGTTTTGCCCTGGACAATTTCATACTGAATTGATTTGCTCGTTTAGAGCATAAATATAGCGCCTATTCTTCATCAGACCAAGGATATCCATGTTCGTAGTGATGGAAGAGGTGAAATCGATACAACCGAAATTGAGCATCCAACCATTGAATCCTGTCCTGCGCCTCCAATGTAGGTCCACCCTGCCAATAAATTCACATGCAAACCACTAGTATTATTATCTAATGATAGTACAAAAAGAGTAGCAAGATAGTAGCAAACCATGTACCTTTGTAATGAGCAGCTCATAGTTCCACCAATTGGATATAAAAGTTTGGAAGAAAACATGCTCCTAATGTTGAACCATTTGGACATTTTGTACAGTTCCACTAAAATAGAGCATCCCTGTTTGCATAGATATTGAAAGTGTGATTACTGTAAAAGTGGCACTAGTTGAAGCACAGACTCACAAATATAAGCATTCCAATTTCTTAATGGGAAAAGGTAGCAAGACTGTTTCTAACCACCTGCTTGAAGGAATAAATAAGGCAACAACGGTTGATGTCAGGAAGGCATACATAGTTTTTCTGAAAAAAAAATGAGCCATTCCCGACCTTTCCTCTTATTTTAAGCATATATTGTACAGTTCAACTAAAATAAAATGCCATCACCGCCTAATTCAGTGACACTGTACAAAAGGAAATGACTTAACATTACATCATGATGTTAGGTATGTAGTCGACAGGCATTAGAGACAAACATACAGACCTCCTCCGATAACATAATGAACATTAATTTTAACAAAGGTGTAACTAGCTTTACCGGGATAATTTGAGTGAACTCTACACCCTCTGTTCCTTAATATAAGACGTTTTCACAGTTCAATTTAAAGTACCCAAATGTCTAGTATTTAGAAAAACAGGTAGTAGTTTTCTTGAGCACATATCCGGGAAAGCTTGCCAGACTTTATATATGTCCATACGCTCATGCAACACCATTCAGATAGTACAAATATAGACTAATCCAGTGGCTAGTGCAACAGTAGAGTAGTTATTTTATTACAGGGTACAATACAATGGTTTTACTGAACATATTTCCATAAGCTCTAGCACTGGAAGATTTCTATAAGAATTAACAATACAAAATGTAAAGGTAACAAGTTTCAGCATTGGTATAGTAGCTGTGCAAGAGCATTAAACCAAATACTAAAGTCTGAAGGTAACTAGCATTATTAACTAATGACAATACAAAAAAGTGCAAACCATACCTTCAAGGTAAATATTATTAACTAACTCGAGGTATGTAATCTATAAGCATTAACAGTGCAAAAATCTGAAGGTAGTAACAAGATTCATCATTGGTATACTGGCTGTGCAACAGCATTAGAATGCCTTAGCTGAAAAATCTTTAATACATCCACAATCAACAGCTAACCCTGAAATAATCCACTGACATTAAATGACATTGCTTAAATTTATCGGTGGCATTAGATTGAGTGCGGCATTAGTTAAATGTGGCATCACTTTAGTAGTAGCATTGCTTGACTTGACCGCTAGTGTTATACTAACATCAAAAAAGTGGCAATAATAGCATGGAAGGCCCATTCGGGCAGTGGGCACACCAGTACGATGTACCTCCACGGACGCATAGAGTGGTGAGGGAGGTATGGTTGCCCAGAGCAACAAATATCCAGGCAGCATATGTGGATTACGTCCCATTTTTGTTCTCTTTAGCTACTGATTTCCCCCTTTTCAACCTAATGCGGGTTCGATGCCTAGTCTCTTGGACAGTACAGTCTCCCTTCCTTATTCAACCCAAACATGGATTAGTCTGCATGAAGTAGGGTTTCCTTTAATTGTGCAAGTTAAGGTTTTTGTCTGCGTGACCAGCAGAGCAGAGGATAGAAAATTGGGAATATGGTGGCGTGGAAAAAGATCCACATGCAGCGACGTGGCAGATGGGGCAATAGAACAAGGGTATGGTTTGAAAAGAGGTAGCATAATCGAGGGTCGGCGGGAAGTGGCTTCGCTCATGGTCGTCGTCCTCCGCACACACTACAGTAGCGAGCTTGGGGAAGGAAGCCATCCCGCGCGGGCGCTAGGTCTGAGAGGGCGGCCTTGTCATCAGTGTGTGACCTCACTCGCTGATGACGAGTGCGTTAACGCTGCACGTTCTTTTCTTCCCCGGCGGATCCATGACCACTGGTGAGGAGGGAGAGAGAGGCCATCTTTTTTATATATGGACTTCTGGAGAGAGGGTGATAGTGTGAGAAGCAAGTGGGCAGCCATTAGCAAGAAAGCGTTGAAGCTCGAGCCTATATATCTTTTTTATACTACTAGTACTAGAGGTGGAGTAGTGGTAGAGTAGTTTATATTTTCTCTGCATACAGTACTAGTTAGTCATGCTTCAAAACTGAATGACATGCCATTAAAAAAATAAAAGGTCGATAACTAATGCGGCACCTCGGGCCAACGCGGCCAGATTGCATTTTGCACGAAAAATTACACACCATGTTTCGTTGACATGTGGTCCTGTTCCCACATGTCAGTGAGACAACGGCGAGTCCTTCTGTACAATTTCCGAACGGACGTCTATGTAGGCCGGGGAGCCTCTTTGTGTACCGTGGCAACCGTCCACCGACTCTTCGCCTTTCCCTCTCGATTTGGAACTGCTATCGCACGCTCTTCCTCCCTCCTCCATTTGCCTTCACCCTTCCTTCTGCCATTGTTTGATCGTCTTCTCCATGGAGGGAACAGACCGAAAATGACCCCGTTATTCTTGCCCCGATCTGAATGATGACGTGGTGGAGGAACTCATTGATCGGTGCGACGTCATCACCTCGGCTAGCATGGCAGGTTCGTTCAAGACCATTCTCGACTCAACTAATAACATCATTACAAGGAACCCAAGGGTCTAGGAGCGGTTTGATCCCCCCTATCTTCTTCACCGTGACCCTGCTCACTAGCGCGGGGACGATGGAAGCCTCGCCTTGTGCAAGTTGATGCCCCTTGATAATGATACGTGTGATGTTAAGATGACATCGCTTGAGGGCAAGGCTTAGGCAGGCGCAAATGAATATTGGGTTGTTTATATTGGGTACAACTGCGAGTGGGAACTTGTGAATGTGTACACTCGGCACCGGGTTCCACTTCCAAAAATATCAGACTGCCTAGAGGTTGAGCACACAGATGATCTACGTGAGTTCAAATACGATCAAGGTAACTGTCGTCTATGGAAGATAGCAATTTGTCAAGTTCCCAACCGCTCTTGGGATTACACGAACTATGAAGTTGTTGCTATCTTCGACAAGCTTGGTGCCTTCCTTACTTCCACGCCTCAATGGATATTGCTGAAAAATCAATTTCTGTACATGGATGAGTACTGTGATGCAATTCAATGCGAGGGTCTTGTGTTTGCTGCCACCACTCATGGCACTATTTTTGCATGGAATCATCATTCTTTCGGTACATTTGTCTTCCACCGTAATTATAATTGTTTCATCCACATGCATGCGGGTTAGCTAGTTTCCCTTTACTGATTAACCTTCTTGTGTTTCCAAGGTCCTGTGAACATTGCACCACCTATACTTGAAAAATTTTATAACCAAGGGGGAGATGACAATGATGATGATCACGAGCATGGGGACCCATATACTCAGTGGCGCCTGACAACTTATTTTGATGGATCAGCTCTTCTTGTTTATATACAGGGCACTGCTGATGTTACTAAGGAAGCAGGTGTTGTATCCCATGGTCGCACTCTCCGGACCTATTCCAACATCCGTTGCAGGGTATTCGGGATGGATACTACTGTGCTAGCGCCAACACCTTCTCCTTGGTTTAGTATTGATACTCTTGAAGGAAACTCGCTCTTCCTTGGACAAAACTATCCAATCATGGTGAAAGGCGATCCAACTGCTGTTGACACAATGTTACTACCATTTATGAAAAGCAACTGTATCTATACCTCGGACATTGCTATGGTTCCCTACCGTGGCTATCACAATATGCGTCCTGACACAGGCCGCTTCAGCTTGGATGATCAGTCCTACATTGGTCTCGAGATTGACAGTAGTTGCCCCTTCCCAGAGAATCACTTCTGGTTCAAAGCAAGTGTTTCCAATGCCGAGGATTGGTTGAGCTGAAGTTCATTTCATTGCTTGTTATTTGTTGTGTGATGAAAACTTTAGTATTTACTAGAATGTATCATCATTGTTGTTGTGGGTTCATGACCTGTTGTATGTAATAAAATGATATGCCTATGATAAACTTACTAAATTTATGAATGGCTTTTGAGTCGCTTCTCTGAGTGGGTGCTGCGACGAGGCAAAAAAATATTTTCCAAATACATAATTGTACGTGCATTGCAATAGGTTATCAGATGAGTCCTATCAACAATAGTACTACTACTATTTGTACTAGCTTGACATGCTTCACGCGCCGGGTGGGTGTTTTTACTGTAGCACCGAATCCCATCATCCTAGGTCCTCGGATGAGTCCAGTAGAAATTTCATTCTAATGTTTTGGTTCAAACTTTCAAAACTGCTGCACTATCTCTACGTCTACGTATATGTAATACAACAATTTTTTAAACTTGAGACCAGCCACCCACCCTCACAAAGAACACTTTTTAACCTACCACAGACTCCAGGAAATTTGGCCACCGTGTGAGGTGGGCCATATGTTAATGTGTTCGATGTACGTAGCAGCACCTCAAATCCTCGATATATAGTAGGGTGGCATGGGCCAGATCAAGCATTCACGTCCAGGAGTACCGCACATGCCACCAGCACGACTTCCATCTGACACTATATTTCTTGGAGTCTGTGCTACAACTATCTCTTCAACCTCGTCGTTTCTCTAACTCAACCATCACGCGGCGGGCGAGGTGGGGGCTTGCCGATACTAGTCGGTTTCCTTAACTGCGGTCCCACTTGTAAGGCCAACTCCAACGCACGACCCCTAACGGACCTCCATTTTGCCTGGATTCTGTCCGTTTGGGTAGGGCAATGGGTTCGTGTCCGGGCCATTTCTCGGATGCGGTGGCCGTGCGCCCAACGCGCGGATGCATCCCGGCCATGTACATTTTTCTTTGCAAGCACATATCTTTTTTTCATCATTGATTTTTGGTACATGGAAATACATCACCAAAATTTGACTAGAAAAGCAAGACCAAAGAAAACAAGAACGATAAGAATACATTTTAGAAGATATCCAACTTCCATAACTGCTCCTGTAAGTTGGATTAGTGCCTTCTCAATGCATTCATTGTTGATCTGCGAAGGCTCGATCTTGTGTGCTTCTTTCTTCTTCGAGTGTAAAGAAGTAGACGTTGCTTCCTCGCATCTAGTCTCATGTCTAGCCTCTATTCTATCAACAAGTGCACTAGTCTCATCTCTAGCCTCTATGCTAGCTAAAAGTGCTACAACATCTACTAAATTGCGCTCTATCAATATACTGATGTACTATTCTTCCCAATACCAAAACTTGCATCCATTCTACACAATAAAATTTTAAGTTAGCACAACAAGTCTAATCCGAGAGCACAACCGAAGCTAAAGTAGCACATACCCCATCGGTTGAGCACTTGATGAACACCCATCCGGGATGTTCCGGCGTTGTAGACATGCGGCTCAAGACCTTTTTTGGGCAGTCATCGCACATAATGAGTGGCAATGGTGCGCCGACGAGCTTTTGGGCCAGCACCGAGCCCGGCCGACCGCCATTCATGTATCTGCCGGTGGACCGCCGACGGTGTAGATCTGAGCAGCTAGAGGAGGAGTCAGTACCTGCATGCGGCCTTGCGGCCTTGCCGGGGCCTTCCGGCCCGGTGCCCGGCCAATCCATGGCGCGGCGTGGCCTCCCACAACCGGGCGAGCTCAAGCCCGACCAGATGTGCTCCAAATCCGGCCACCGGGTGCGCAAAACACGTAGCCATGGATGGGTAGCTCCGGGGCATCGAGGGAAAGGGGGCTAAGTGAGCGCGCGTCTGAGCTGCACGCGCTGGAGTTGGCCTAGCTGTCGGATTAAGGGTTCCGGCGGACCCTTGAGGTTCGAACAATGGGGTGCACGTGGAGATTTCACCTTCTACCTACCTGCACCCCTCCGCCTCGCTAAGATCTAAGCTATGGAAAGAACAGCATAAGAGACACAGGGTTTATACTGGTTCAGGCCACTGTTGTGGTGTAACACCCTACTCCAGTGTGTGGTGGATTGCCTCTTGGGCTGATGATGATGAGCAATACAAGGAAGAACAGCCTCGCGAGGGTCTGTTCTTGGCTGGGGGGGATGAACTGCTAGGAGGAGTTCAGTCACCCTTCTCTCTCTCTCTCTCTCTGATCGATCTCCTCTCAATCTCTCTCTGATCGATCTCCAACCCCCCTACCCTGTGGGTGGCTGGTCCTATTTATAGGCAAAGGCCCTGGGCCTCTTCCCAAATATTGAGCGGGAAGGGCGCCAACAATTGGCCATTTTGAAGGGGAACATCTGGTACACTTATCCTAACTAAAGTTGGTCCTCGCCTGCCAAAGACTCTGGTGGTGACGCTGGCTTGGGCTCCACAATGACTTCCTCCCTGCCGTTGGACTGGTCTTGGTCTCGTTGCACTGAAACGGGTGCCTTTGCTTCATGCTCTCGCCTGCGCTTGCTCCCTTTGCACCAAAGAGGAAAGGAGGACACTACGCGGCTGGCGCCCGCCTGGCGCCTTTGGTCGTCATGGCTTGCGTCACGGGCACCTCATGAGGTACCCCGCCTTGATCTCTCCGCCTCCTCGCGAGCCAGCCTGATGAGGCCGTGCATGAGGAAGCTCCGTGTCGTCCGCCCCGCGAGGCTTGGCCCCTCGCGAGGGTCTTGGGTCTGTGTTGATGAAGATGGGCCGTGCTGCCCCCCCCCCCTTTGAGCCACGCCGCAGGCCGCAGGCAGGCAAGTCTGGGGACCCCCGTTCCCAAAACACCGACAGTAGCCCCCGGGCCCAAGGCGCACCCGGACTTGGCCGTGCAGGGAGGCGGAAGGGCAAGAGCGAAGCACCGCGGGCCCTAACAGCCTGCGGCCTTGGGCGCCGCGTGGCGGTTGATTAGACGTGGCCGGCACTGTTCCCCCACGCCCCCCTTATTTTGCACCATGCTAGGCAGACTCGTTGTCGTACACAGCCGCTCCCCTTTCTGTTGCTTGAGCGCCCTCTGTCCTTCCTCCGCTCGAACTTCAGCTTATGTTTTCAACCTAATCTCGAACTTTCCCCGCCTTCCCATCGCCATGGCTCCGACGAAGAAGGGAAGAGGGAAGAAACCCGTGCCTCCGCCTTGCCCGCCGCCATTGGCGGCCCCCGCTGAGGGCTTGGGCAAGGTCAGCTCGGCTCTGGCCACTATCTTCAACGAATGCGGGAGGACGATGGCCTGGCCCGCGTCCCACTTCTCCATCGACAGGATAGTCACCGAGGTCCCGTATTTTGCCGACGCCCTGTGGGCGGGTCTGGTTCCTCCCTTTTCTGATTTCTTCAATGTCGTGCTTTCCCACTATCAGATCCACATGATGCATCTGGGTCCTGAATCCATCACCCTCCTTTTGGTCTTCGCCTTTGTTTGCGAGGCTATGATGGGCATCCTTCCTTCGGTTGCCTTGCTATGCCACTTCTTCTCTCTGCGCCTTGTCGACCCTACCCAATGGTGGGCGTGCGTGAGCTTCATTGCCGCGTCTGAGAGAGCGGCCTCTGGGATTGACTTCAGGCTCCCTCTGCCCACGGCTGGGTTCCGCGAGCGGTGGATGTATGTGGATGCAGGGGTGCCCAGCCCCCTGTTATCGGAGCCAACTTCGCCTGCTGTCCCCAATTCGGGCTGGGGCCAGGAGACGCTTGAGAGCCCCCGGCTCGTCTTCGTCTGGCACCGCTTCGCGTTCTTGAGGTCGCTTGGCGTGACAGCGCCCAAGGTGGTGAAGGAATTCCTGCTACGCCGCGTTGCTCCTCTCCAACGCCACTCCCGCTGGATGTGGGCCTTTAGCGGGCGCGATGATCGTATGAGGCTCCAAGAACAGGATCTGGCGCATGAAGTGCTGAGGACAACGCTCTTGACCGTGACTGGGGACCCCAACCCTGGCAGCATCCAGCAGGGAGGGGCCTTGCTGTACCTCTGCCAGAGCAGGGGCGATTTTGTGAATCAGATGCCTATCTTTGATGAGTGGGGGGCGCGCCCCGCCGGCCTCCAGGGGCCTCGCGATAACCCAGTGATGGTGACTGCCCTTCCAGTCGGCCAAGGCGATTCTTCCTCAAGTGGCGGAGCAGGGAGGCATGAGGCGCCAGAGGCCAAGGGGGCTCCCAGTGGGGTGACAGCGCCGGGCGATGCTCATGAGGGAGCAGCTCTTGGGGCCCGTGCCGCTAAGGCTGAGGGTGGCAAGCAGCTGCCCTCAGTGCCTGCGACTGAGGCCCCTGAGGCTCCAGCCGCTTCTCTTGGCGAGGCGATTGGCAGCGCGCATCAGGCAGGCGCCCCTGACACGGATTGCCTTGACGCTCCATCTTTGTCGCAGGTTGATCCGTGCGCTCAACTCTTGGGCCGCTTCTGCGTGGACTTTGAGGCCCTCCGGAAGAGAAGGGAGGCCCTGGGCGATGATTACCCTTGTCGCCTGCTGAAGCATAGGAAGTACTTCGCCACTGATGAGTAAGCCTTCTCCTTTCCCGGCTCCCGATCCTTCTGTTGCTTTTACTGATCCTTGCTCCGTAGGCCCCTTCCAGCCGAGCTCGCGGAGACGGCTGAGGTGCCGTCCCCCTTGGCTTCGCCCCCTCCACCGTCCTCAAACGCTCCGAGCAGCAGAGCCCTTGTGGTGAGGGTGATCGGAGAGGCGAACCGTCCCGAGGCGCATTGTGGCCCTGCGCTCCTCGCGATCCTCCTTCTCGGGCCTTCTCGTGGCATAGCCCGCCTACCGTGGGCTTCTCGCCTGGTCATGGACTGCGATTGGCTGAGGCGCTCCCTGCGCTCTTCATCTGGGGACGGGCTGGCTCCAGGCCGGTCTTCTGGCGTGGCGTGCCTGGCCATCGTGAGGGTTCCAGCCCCCAGCCCCCTGCCCGGAGGGGGAGTGCTGATTCGTGGCCCCCGGCGCTTGCTCGGGGCAGATGATGGTGTGGAAGACGTGCTCGAGCGCGCCCGGGAGCGTCGCGCTCTTCGCCAAGGATTCCTTCGAAGGGCGGCTGACACGGTGAGCCTGCTTGGTGAGGAGCTTGCTGATGAAGACGCGCGCCTTGAGGCCGAGGGCCTGCGCCTGGCTGCAGAGAGGCACGAGCTGGAGGGCGCCATCGCCCTTGAGCGCCGTCAGCGTGATCTTGACGACGCAGAGGCCAAGGCGTCGCTGGTGGCCTCTCGGGAGGCCCGATCTTGGGCCGCTGAGGAGGCCCGAGAAGCTGACCGGCGGCGGAGGAGCGGGCTCGGGAGCTCCTGGCCTGGTGCCACTCACTAGAGGAGCAAGTGGAGCTGCGCGAGGCAGCCCTCGCATCGATGAAGGTGGCCTCTGGCGACCCAGCAGAGCTCCAGAAGCGTGAGGAGGCGCTGACGCTGGAAGCCGCCGAACGTACCTGCAAGTACGAGCGTCTGGAGACGAGGGAGCGCTTGGTGATGCAGGCGGAGGATGATGTTGCTGCACGGGAAGCCTGTGTCCTGGAGGAGGTCGGCCGTCGGGTGGCGATGGCACGCTTGAACCTCGAGCACGAGTTCGAGGAGTGGCTGGAGTTGATCCGGGCCGAGGCTGAAGGTAGGACTGCTGCCTTGAGGGCCAAGCTGGAGGAAGCGACGCGGCGGGCCGATGCTTTTCAGGCCGCCCTTGAGGTAGCGCAAGGGGAGTCAACCACCTCCCAGGCCGAGGTGCTCCTTCTTCGCCAGCGGGTGGAGGAGGCTGAGGTCGTTGCGCGCCAGAATGCGGACGAGATACGTAAGCGGCGGATCCTGGAGCATGAGCATGGCCCCATGCTCACCATGCTCCGGGATAGAGCCAACACAGCCTTGGGCAACATCTGCGAGGCGGCTGTTGGCGAGCCACACGCAGTCAACTACGTCGGCAATCTTCAGTTCTTCACCAACATGGTGACGCAGCTGGAGGCACAGTCGGTCAGGGCTGACAGGTTGGTGGAGGAGAGGAGCCGCGCCCTACTCGGGCGCGCCTTTTCTCGCGTCTTCAGCCATCTCCGGAACATGGATCCCCACTTTGATTTCGACGCCGCCATCGCCCCAGTCCCCCAGGCCGTCCGAGACGACCTGGCTCACTGGGTGGAAGACAATGTGGATGCTCTTGTTAGGGCCTTCACTTCAGACAATGATGGCGTGATCATGGCTGCCAACGAGGGCGGTGTGGTGAACAGCCCTGACGCCGCTGGCGGCGACGCGGACAGTGATGGCGAGTTCAGCGACGCCAGCAACGGCTCGGGTGGTGCTCCTGAGGACGCATTGGGGGATTTATCCGACTGATTGTGCATTGTTCCTGCTTCCTTACCCTGCATGAATAGAACTCAGGTTTTGGCCTGATGGCTGTGAGAGCATTTTGGAGGGGGAGCCCCTCATGTAAAACTTGTGTTCATCGTATTAGTAGACGCTACATTGCCCATGCGCCCGCGCCAAGTGGTTGGCTTAAGTGACGCGTTGGTCGGCTAGTTTACCTTTGCCCCGTGCTGGCCCTGAGGTAGCCTGTGGGAGGCTTTGGTGTCCCGAGTGTTCCCTGATTGAATCCGTAGGATATGCAGTAAAACACCCTCCTGAGAGGACGCGGCGGCGGCAGTCTGGGCTGCGCGCAAGCTAGGCCTGACCCGGCTCACGAGGGGCTCACGCGGGGAGGCAGCTGAGGCGAAGTGGTAACCAAAACGCGAGAAATTGCTCGAACGAGACTAAGCACCCCTTCCCCGAACACACGCAAATCTCAAATTCGAATCCAACTTGAATCTAGCGGGGGAAAGCGACAACCAAAGGGAAAAGCAACGAAAGCAGACAAAAGGCCGCGTCCGGCACCTAATCTAGTCTTGGACGTCTTCTCACCAGCGCGGAGCTAAGTGCTGCCACTAGGCGTGGGAGGGAGCCCCAGGGCCTGAGGCTGGCACCCTTGAGACTCCGGGGCGTGTACAGCCCCACTCATTATTACGTGAGAGTGTCACGGGGCGGCGAGCTTCACAGGCACTGGGCCTTCTTAACAGGTACCGGCCTTGCTTCATATCGCCAGACGAGGGCCCCGCCTTGCACCACACTCTAGTGCCATCAACGACGACCGGAAACCAGGACGCTGCTGATGGGGTAGAGCGGTCGCCAGCGGTTCCCCCGACGACCACGGGTCCTCCGCCAGGGGCAGGCCCTGAGGCACCTCCCCAGCAGAGGGCCTACCTCCTGAGAACAGCTTGCTCCAAACGCCGCGGTGGTGATGTCGGATCTCGGCCCCTCTCCTGCAGCCCCCTGCGCCCTCCTCCCGAGGGGTAGGAGACTGTGGGAGCGGGGCAGCTG
Organism: Triticum dicoccoides; assembly: GCF_002162155.2. NCBI lineage: Eukaryota > Viridiplantae > Streptophyta > Magnoliopsida > Poales > Poaceae > Triticum > Triticum dicoccoides. Next base: position 384,723,192 of record NC_041384.1, read on the forward strand.
CTCGCTGTGGCGACCTGCACCTCCTGTGATCCATGATTAGCGTATGCCTGCTCCTGAGGAATTAGCGGTACCCGATAATCGTTGCCTCCAGCATGGCCAGTGGGACCGTCCTGCGACTCCTGGAAGGGCTCAGCTTCTGGCGCCTCATCCCCCCAGCTTGGGCTGAGGAGCGAGCCTTGTTCGCCCTCGTGAGGGTGCCCTTGGTCCATCATGAGGGGCACGTATTCTTCTGGCGCCGTCATCCCGAAGGCCATGCCGTAGTGCTCCGCGTGCCACGCAGCTCTGCTTGACGCGCCCACCGTGGGGTGGTAGTGCGGCTGTCCACTGGGGCCGTGGGTCGCGTCGAGTCCTTCTTCTTTGCGGACTGGGAGCGGGGGCAGCGCCGCTGCCGGTCCGGTGCCGACAGCTTCGCTGGCGTTGGAGTAGCCTTGGAGCCCGCAGGCGCGCGCGGAGCCCCTGCACGGGCCGCCCTGGGCTTGAGATGAGAGCTGGGTGTAGAAGGGGTGAGCTCCCGAGGCGGCGAAGCCCAGCAGCTCTGCCACCTGCTCCAGCAGCACGTCGCGGCCGCCCTCCAGCAGCCTGCACTGCAGCAGCTCTCGGGCCACCGTGAGCGTGGCCCTTGAGTTCGCCTGCTCCCGGCGGGTGTACGGTGTCGTGGTCGCGGCGTGATTGGAGGCCTTTGCTTCCGACCGCGCCTGCCGCGGTGTGAGAGCTGTCGAAGCATGTCCGCATCACCCGCGGCCCACAGCGCCCTGTGGACCGCGAGCTGCCTGGGGCACGGGGTCGCCCGAGGCGAGCGGCTTTGCGCGGGCGGGCCACGCTGCCCATGGATCTAGGTTGCCCGCCTGGTCGCCGGACATGGTGATGACGACGCGAGGGGGCACGAAGCGGTGGAAGGTGGATTCCGGCGCACCCTACCTGGCGCGCCAAATGTCAGATTTCGGGTTCCGGCGGACCCTTGAGGTTCGAACACTGGGGTGCGCACGGAGATTTTTCCTTCTACCTACCTGCACCCCTCCGCCTCGCTAAGATCTAAGCTATGGAAAGAACAGCACAAGAGACACATGGTTTATACTGGTTCGGGACACCGTTGTGGTGTAACACCCTACTCCAGTGTGTGGTGGATTGCCTCTTGGGCTGATGATGATGAGCAATACAAGGAAGAACAGCCTCGCGAGGGTCTGTTCTTGGCTGGGGGGGATGAACTGCTAGGAGGAGTTCAGTCACCCTTCTCTCTCTCTCTGATCAATCTCCTCTCGATTTCTCTCTGATCGATCTCCAACCCCCTACCCTGTGTGGTGGCTGATCCTATTTATAGGCAAAGGCCCTGGGCCTCTTCCCAAATATTGAGCGGGAAGGGCGCCAACAATTGGCCATTTTGAAGGGGAACATCTGGTACACTTATCCTGACTAAAGTTGGTCCTCGCCTGCCAAAGACTCTGGTGGTGACGCTGGCTTGGGCTCCACAATGACTTCCTCCCTGCCGTTGGACTGGTCTTGGTCTCATTGCACCGAAACGGGTGCCTTTGCTTGATGCTCTTGCCTGCGCTTGCTCCCTTTGCACCAAAGAGGAAAGGAGGACACTGCGTGGCTGGCGCCCGCCTGGCGCCTTTGGTCATAATGGCTTGCGTCACGGGCACCTCGTGAGGTACCCCACCTTGATCTCTGCGCCTCCTCGCGAGCCAGCCTGATGAGGTCATGCATGAGGAAGCTCCGTGTCGTCCGCCCCGCGAGGCTTGGCCCCTCGCGAGGGTCTTGGGTCTGTGTTGATGAAGATGGGCCGTGCTGGCCCCCCCCCCCTTTGAGCCACGCCGCAGGCAGGCAAGTCTGGGGACCGCCGTTCCCAGAACGCCGACACTAGCGACACGGCGGACCAACTGTGTGGGGGTGCCAAGTGGCTTTGCTCGTGTGGGGAACGGAAGCCATCTCACGCGGGCGCTAGGTCTGATAGGACGGCCTTGTCGTCAGTGTGTGACCTCTGTGGCAACCGTTCGCTCCCCACTAGCCTCTTCATTGACATGTGGTCCCGTTCCCACATGTCAATGAGACGATGACGAGTCCTTCTGTACAATTTTTGAATGGACTCTATGTAGGCTGGGGCGCCTCTTCGTGTACCGTGGTAACCGTCCACCGACTCTTCGCCTTTCCCTCTCGATTTGGAACTGTTGTCACACGCTCTTCCTCCCTCCTCCATTTGCCTTCACCCTTCCTTCTGCCATTGTTCGATCGTCTTCTCCATGGAGGGAACAGACCAGAAATGACCCTGTTATTCTTGCCCTGATCTGAATGATGATGTGGTGGAGGAACTCATTGATCAGTGCAACGTCGTCACCTCGGCTAGCATGGTAGGTTCGTTCAAGACCATTCTCGACTCAACTAATAACATCATTACAAGGAACCCAAGGGTCTAGGAGCGGTTTGATCTCCCTTATCTTCTTCACCGTGACCCTGCTCACTGGCGCGCGAACGATGGAGGCCTCGCCTTGTGCAAGTTGGTGCCACTTGATAATGATACGTGTGATGTTAAGATGCCATCTCCTGAGGGTAAGGCTTGGGCAGGTGCAAATGGAGATTCGGTTGCTTATATTGGGTCCAACTGCGAGTGGGAACTTGTGAGTGTGTACACTCGTCACCGGGTTCCACTTCCAAAAATCTCAGACTGCCCGGAGGTTGAGCACACCGGTTATGACCGTACTTTCAACTACGGTCATAGTGACTGTCGTCTACAGAAGATAGCAATTTGTCAAGTTCCCAAACGCTCTTGGGATTTAATTGAATATGTAGTTGTTGCTATCTTCGACAAGCTTCTTGCCTTCCGTCATAGTTCGACTAGATGGATATTGCTCAAAAATCAATTTCTATACAAGGATGAGTACTGTGATGCAATTCAATACGAGGGTCTTGTGTTTGCTGCCACCACTCGTGGCACTATTTTTGCATGGAATCCTTATGCTTTCGGTACATTTGCCTTCCATCGTAATTATAATTGTTTCATCCACATGCATGTGGGTTAGCTAGTTTCGCTTTACTAATTAACCTTCTGGTGTTTCCAAGGTCCTGTGAACATTCCACCACCTATACTTGAAATTTTTTATAACCAAGGGGGAGATGACGATGCTGATGATCACGAGCATGAGGACCCATATAGGAGTACTCAGTGGTGCCTGGCAACTTATTCTGATGGATCACCTCTTCTTGTCTGTATACAGGGCACCGCTGATGTGACTAAGGAAGCAGGTGTTGTCTCCCATGATCGCACTCTCCGGACCTATTCCAACATCCGTTGCAGGGTATTCGGGATGGATACTACTGTGCTAGCGCCAACACCTTCTCCCTTGTTTTGTATTGATACTCTTGGAGGAAACTCGCTCTTCCTTGGACAAAACTATCCAATCATGGTGAAAGGCGATCCAGCTGCTGTTGACACAACATTACTACCATTTATGAGAAGCAATTGTATCTATACCTCGGACATTGCTATGATTCCCTACCGTGGCTATCACAATATGGGTCATGAAATAGGCCGCTTCAGCTTGGATTATCAGTCCTACGTTGGTCTTGAGATTGACAGTAGCTGGCCCTTCTGAGACAAACTCTTCTGATTCAAATCAAGCGTATTTACTAGAATGTTTTGTTGGAATAATCTATAATCCAACATGTATCCTCGTTGTCATTGTGTGTTGATGACTTGTTGTATGTAATGAATGGTACATTTGCATAGGCACGTCATAAACTCAATTTATAAATGGTTTTCGACTCACTTCTTGGAGTGTTAGTGTCGTAGTAGTATAGCCAGCATCCGTAATAGTATGAAGTTGCCACATCACATAGAGCCAACCAATAGTTAGTTCTAGTTAGATCAACTAGAGCTAGGTGTCGCACGGAGGCCGAGAAATATGGTGATAGCGTGACTGCATGAGGTGGGCTTATACGTAGTAGTATGATGTAGGCACAGGGCTTGTCGTGTTTCCTACTCCTCCGGTCTAAATGTGGAGAAGATTTTGTCGAGTTCTTCCTCCTTTTGCCGACACGTGGGACATCCAGCATCCAGGTCGTGTCATGCAAGAAAATGGAGTGGTAGTTGAAGCCACGTGATGTGCATCTTGGGTCAGAACTATAAATAGAATCGTACTACTCTTTAGTAACTCCAAAAGCGGCCACCGAAGATCTTTATTGGATTTGTTTTTCATCACCAGCACGTCGAGGTGAAAGATGTGCAGGTTCAGTGGGTCCTCTTGCGTTTTCACTGACATGTGGGACCGCATGTGAGCAAACAGACGATGGGCACCGCGCGTCTGCTGGCTGGCTGAGAAGAGAGATAGAGGAGGACTGAGCACGGACTCCAGGAAATTTGTTCCATGTAACCAGCACCTCAATATAGGCTCGATATAGTGGCACCCCAAGGGCCATAACTAGCATTCACGTCTAGCAGCACGGCACACGCCACCCTGATACGTCTCCAACGTATCTATAATTTTTTATTGCTCCATGCTATATTATCTACTGCTTTGAATGTTTATGGGCTTTATTATCCACTTTTATATCATTTTTGGGACTAACCTATTAACCCAGCGCCTAGTACCAGTTTCTGTTTTTACCTTGTTTTAGGGTTTCGAAGAAAAGGAAAATCAAACGGAGTCCAATTGACCTGAAACTTCACGGAACTCATTTTTGGAAGGAAAGAAGCCCAGAAGACTTGAAGTGCATGTTAGGGAAGCTTCGAGGAGGCCACGAGGTAGGGGGGCGCGCCCTCCACCCTCGTGGGCCCCTCGTGGCTCCCCTGACGTACTTCTTCCTCCTATATATATCCATATACCCTAAAAACATCCGGGGGCGCAATAGATCGGGAGTTCTACCGCCAGAAGCCTCCGTAGCCACCGAAAGCTAATCTAGACCCGTTTCGGCACCCTGCCGGAGGGAGCAATCCCTCTCCGGTGGCCATCTTCATCATCCCGGTGCTCTCCATGACGAGGAGGGAGTAGTTCTCCCTCGGGGCTGAGGGTATGTACCAGTAGCTATGTGTTTGATCTCTATCTCTCTCTCTCTCATGTTCTTGAGATGATACGATCTTGATGTATCGTGAGCTTTGCTATTATATTTGGATCCTATGATGTTTCTTCCCCCCTCTACTCTCTTGTAATGGATTGAGTTTTCCCTTTGAAGTTATCTTATCGGATTGAGTCTTTATAGATTTGAGAATACTTAATGTATGTCTTACCGTGCGTATCTGTGGTGACAATGGAATACCACGTGATTCACTTGATGTATGTTTTGGTGATCAACTTGCGGGTTCCGCCCATGAACCTATGCATAGGGGTTGGCACATGTTTTCGTCGTGATTCTTCGGTAGAAACTTTGGGGCACTCTTTGAGGTTCTATGTGTTGGTTGAATAGATGAATCTAAGATTGTGTGATGCATATCGTATAATCATACCCACGGATACTTTAGGTGACATTGGAGTACCTAGGTGACATTAGGGTTTTGGTTGATTTGTGTCTTAAGGTGTTATTCTAGTACGAACTCTAGGGCTGTTTGTGACACTTATAGGAATAGCCCAACGGATTGATTGGAAAGAATAACTTTGAGGTGGTTTTGTACCCTACCAAAATCTCTTTGTTTGTTCTCCGCTATTAGTGACTTTGGAGTGACTCTTTGTTACATGTTGAGGGATAGTTATGTGATCCAATAAGTTATTATTGTTGAGAGAACTTGCACTAGTGAAAGTATGAACCCTAGGCCTTGTTTCCTAGCATTGAATACCGTTTACGCTCACTTTTATCATTAGTTTCCTTGCTGTTTTTACATTTTCAGATTACAAAAACCTTTATCTACCATCCATATACCACTTGTATCACCATCTCTTCGCCGAACTAGTGCAACTATACAATTTACCATTGTATTGGGTGTGTTGGGGACACAAGAGACTCTTTGTTATTTGGTTGCAGGGTTGCTTGAGAGAGACCATCTTCATCCTACGCCTCCTACGGATTGATAAACCTTAGGTCATCCACTTGAGGGAAATTTGCTACTGTCCTACAAACCTCTGCACTTGGAGGCCCAACAATGTGTACAAGAAGAAGGTTGTGTAGTAAACATCAAGCTCTTTTCTGGCGCCGTTGTCGGGGAGGTGAGTGCTTGAAGGTATATCTTTAGATCTTGCAATCGAGTCTTTTAGTTTCTTGTTTTATCACTAGTTTAGTCTATAAAAGAAAACTAAAAAATGGAAATAAGTTTGCCTCATACGCTTCATCTTTTTAATATCTTTAGTGAGTATGATGGAAAGGATAATTGTGCTCAAGTGCTAGAAGAAGAAATCTATAAAATGTTTGGCACTAAATACTTGAATGATGAGCATGATTGCAATGTTGTTAGTATGAATCCCTTGAATATCAAGTGCACGAACATTATGAAGTTGATGCGAAAGGTAAGATAATTACTAGTAGTACCATATACTACTACATGGATTTGACGGAAAGATAAAGATACATATGGATCCATCAACGACATCCTCACGCCCTAGTGCGCCGGGTCACCAACCGACGTGTGAGGAGCAGCAGCGTTGGCGGCGAGCTCAACGTGCTTATGAACAATGCTGCCCAAGGTTGCCCTGCGGGTCAAGAAGGCCAGCGACCTATTGTCCTCCTCTGGCACGTAGTAGTCCTTGTGGACGATTTGCGCATAGACGTGGGTGATTATGCCGATGGTGTCTTGCTACGCGAAGCGCTGCGTGGCGAGCGAGACCTCGAGGTGGACATTCTCTGGCGCGATGGTGGGCAGTCACAGGGCCACCAGTGCATCGAAGAGGTTGTCACCATAGAGGCTGTTGAGGGTGGCAGGCATCGTAGAGCCTGGGCGTGTGGGCTAGAGGCGTACATCAAGGTCGTCCACGAGCTTCCTGACGACGTTGAACTTGTCGAGGAAGCCAACGAGGACCTTGTCGAACAAGGAGACGAAGTTGTTGTCCAAGCGGCCTCTCGCCCTGGTGGCCTCAAGCACGACCTAGAGACATTCCTCGGTGTTGGGCCGCAGGACGCCACCGTGGACCATCTGGCATAGCCGGCTGATGCTCACACTCATCGCCTCCATGGGTCTAGCTTCTAGTCAATTGATCTTGCGATTGGAGTGATCACTCTTGCCCTTGGTTAGGGTGCATAGGTGCGTAGGATTTCGTAGATTGGCTGGCGGGGAGAAGTGTAGACTGCGTTGCATTCACATGTGTGTTGGCCATCTACTCCTCGCCCCTCTACTGCACCTGCCTTTGGTTGTATGACAAGTGGGCCAGCCACTTGTTGGGCCCACGAGTCATTCACCCAAACGCAGGTGCAGTAAGTCAATGAAGCTGCGTCCCCCTCTGTCCCAAAACACTTAGGCATGGTACATTAACTCACTCCTTGTTTCTTATTTCGTGACATATCAACCAATGAGAGATGTGGGTCGTGCATGCTTTCAATGACTTGAGACTACCAAACATGACATGCAGTGGTTAGTTCATTGCATGTAATCCTATTAATTAGCAAAAAGACATTAAGTTCTCTCGCTTTCCCCTTTGCCTTGGTCATGGTGCACAATCTAAGAGCATGGTTAATACTTAATAGTAGAGCCAGCTGCTGGCTATATGATGTTGCCATGTCATAGTAGAGCCATCACTTGTAGCCACTCATACAATAAGGTTAGCTATAAGGCTGGCTATAAGAGTACTACTTTTTCTCATCTTCTCTCTCTCTTTCTCAATATTTATTGTATATCGGCCTAGGAATCCGCATATAGCTAGGCTCTTGCATGAGAGCCCACTCCTCTTTTTCACTTTCTCTAAGATGACTTAGACTAGCCACAGTGGGAGTAACTTCAGCAGTAACATCGAGTCCAACTCAACAAATTTGCTTATGTGGCAATGAGTTAATGAGGAGAGGTAGTTTGAGTAACTTAGCTAGTTATTACTATAACATCACATGTTCCAATGCAATATGAGTCTATAACCTAATAAATGAGGCTTTGCATGTTACCATACTTATGTTACTACCCACTATGAAAGGTAGTACTAGTGTATGTTACTCTTCATTGTGGCTAGTCATACACCTAAACGGAGGGAGTAGTCTCAAGTCATTGGATGCATACGCACCCCACGTCTCGTATTTGTATTGGGTGATTTCTTTTTTCGTGGCAAGAAACTGGGAACGAGATGGGTAGTTAATGCACCGCGCCTAAAATTTTTGGGATTACTATTTGGTTTTCGTAACGTGACTAATGCACCAGTACGGAGGGAGTACAATAGTAGTCTTTGATTGCAATTTTTTGTTGGTAGCTTACAAAGCTGAGCGCTTGGTGAGTACAATAGTAGTCTGATTGATGAGACTTTAGATTTGAGCCATCTACCGGAAGGAATAAAACAATACACCATGTATTTATTTACAGAGGGAGTAGTACATTTTTTGTGACATGCATTACTAGATATTGCTAGTCAAATACTAAATCCAGATGGACGTGGTAGTACTACTAAATCCAGACGGTGGTGCTAGTGTACTAGTAGTAGTACTACCAATGTAGTAGCACTGTACTGCCCGTTTGTCAAATTATTACGTGTTGCTCGTCGCAGTGAAGTGACAAGACCCTGCACCAGAGATGACACCTGAGTATAGGCGCCGTGTTCGGCATAACACATAAGTCACCCTCACTGTCTGCAGTCACTATCATCATGGCTATAGAGCTAGCCTGCTTACAACTAGCTGTGTTCGACATAATTTCACGTGCGTAGATGCCCGTGCATTGCACGGAACACCAAGATTGGGGGGTGGACGGCGCCGGTAGCGGCCATCGTGCCAGATTTTTCCATGGTCTTCTAGATGTGGTGGGAGGAGATAAGGCTGATTGTGAGAGACAAGGAGTTGTTTGTAAATAGGGAACAAGTGCGGGCATCTTTTGCAAAACTGGAGAAGTTTGGTTTGTAAGCGTCAGATCTAGATCTGACGGCTATTGGTGAAAGATGGCAGGCACAACATCATCACCAACTCAGGACCTCTTTGATTCGCAGGATTTTGAAAATGTAGGAATAGGACACGGCAATATTACAAGTTTCAAACTGATATTACAAATGTTAGGAGTAATGTTGCACCGACAAAGAGGGAATCTAGGAAGTTCATGTAAGAACTTCCGTTACTTTAGGTGGATGCAGCATTATTGTACAAACTAAAATCCACCACCCTGACAAGTTACTAATGGGCAAATAAATTTTTGAGTCTCTGGCCGTATATGAGCCCATGAGAGATAGCAGAGAGAGAGAAAGAGCTACTCCCTCCGTTCGATAATGTAGTGCCAACATTTTTTAAAGTCAAAATTTTGAAACTTTGACCAAGTTTATAAAGAAATTACTTATATCTACAATACCAAAGATAAATGATAGTATGAAGTAAGTACATGTTGTGATGAATCTAATGATCGTTCCAGATGTAAATGTTTTTCTCCACATATACCGGGTCAAACTTTTATGAGGTTTGACTTTTCAAAACATCCATATGCTTATGGACGTGAGAGATCCCCTAACTAGAGAGAGAGAGAGTGAAATAGAAAGAGTGAGTGAAAAAGTGTGTGTGCGTGTGTGAAAGAGACATGGACAACACACGATAAAAGTAGAGAAAAGGCGTGTGTGTCTTATGCAAACATATCATACATGCATCTTCGACAACGAAAGCAAGGTGAGGAGATAGTGTGTGGTTGTGTGCAACTGAGAGACAAATACCCCTAGCACGTGGCCAAGAGGGGTCTGACAAACAAGGGAGAGAGGTCGAGAGAGACGTACGGAGAAAATGCAGACATGGGGAGGAGAGAGTGTATGTTTGTCATAGATAGATCCCCCGGAGATCGTGATGTGACTACATGGGTGGGAGATCGAGTGATAAGGTGTGTGCGCAATAGAAGATACCCCAAGAGATATCGAGATAGACGTATGGATGGAAGGAGACAATACGTGTGTTCCAGATGGCTAGTGAGAGATAATCATACTTAGGGGGGAGTGCGTGCGCCTATGATGGAGTGAGGGATTATGGTACTTAGGGGGTGCGTGTCACATAGAGAGAGAACAAGGGAGGAGAGTGTTGGATGGGTCTATATGTAGCACGAGCGAGACATGTGTGTGTGAACTAGTGAGATATAAAGTTTGAGAGAGATATAGGAGCCCTGATAAGGCTGAGTGGTGCGTCAAATAGCTGAGAGGGGGAAAGAGATATTCCATCCGCTCGACAATGCAGTGCATGTAAATTTTTTAGAAGTCGAACTTTGGAAACTTTGATCGGGTTTATGCAAATGTTATTTATATCTACAATACCAAAGATACATCATACGAAACTACATCTCATGATGAATCTAATGGTATATGTTTGTGGTTCTAGATGTAAATGTTTTTCTCCACATACATAGTCCAACTTTGTGATGTTTGACTTTTCAATAAATCTATATGCTATGGACCGAAGAGAGTGCCTAAGTCGAGAGAGATCAAGTGCGTGTGAAGGAGAATGAGTGAGTGTGCAAAAATAGTATGTGTGTGAAAGAGAAAGGGACAGCAAACGATAAATTAGAGAGAGAGAGTGTGTGTTTTTTCATTTCTTATGCAAACATATCACGCATGCATCTCCAAGATAGAAAAGCGAGGTGAGGAGATACATGAAGATAGCTAGTGCGTGATTGTTTGCAATGGAGAGAGACACCCCTATAGCACATGTCCAATAGAGGTCTAGCCAACAAGGAACAAATGTCGAGAGGGACACATGGAGAACATGGATGCATGGGGAGGGAGAGAATGTGTGTTTGTGATAGAGAGATCCCCTCGAGATCGTGAGGGGACTATATAGGTGGGAGATCGAGGGAGGAGCATGTGCGATAGAAAGATGCCCCGAGAGAAATCGAGATAGACCATGCACATGTTTGTGATGGAGACTAAGATTAGCTAGTCATACACATATAGGGGGACTGCGTGTGCCTACATTTGAGTGAGAGACCATCATACTTGGCTAGGCATGAGATTGTGTGTGTGTGTGTGATGGAGAGAGAACGAGGGAAAGAGATAGAGTTTTAGATGGGTCTATCGAGTGCGAGTGAGATATGCATGTGTATGTGTGACCCAGGTAGATGGAGAGTTTGAGAGAGAGAGAGAGGGAAGAGCTCCGAGACAACAGAGTGGTGCGTGAGAGAGTTACGGGCAACGAGCCAAGGAATTTGTGTGCGTACGATGAGTGCACCCAAGATATTTAGCTTGGACTAGAGAGTCATACATAGTGTGTGAGAGAGACCTATAGATGGAGTATATATGCACGCAAACTAGAAAGACCCCCCCCCCACACACACACACCAAGAGAGAGAGAGACGGAGAGAGAGGGATAGGGACCAAAAAGGTTTGTGTGTTGGATGCGTGCGACAGAATTGAAGGTTGTAGTGAGAGAGAGAGGAGAGAGAGAGAGAGCAGGAGTCCGGAAGAGGGGGAGGTCGCGTTTTATGCATCAAAGACTGGTATAAACCATGTTTCGTTATATACTTGCATTCAAATATTTAAATTGGAGAACATGTTGTCTGCAATCCACACATGAACGGAGATATGCGTATATCAAACAAGTTCATTAATTTGACTTCCAACATGTTCATGGAGTACTATAATACTGTACAACATGCTACTCGATTGAGGTGTTCAATATTGGACTTAGTTCACTATTTTGACCTGGTGAACGAGCTATTTCATTGAATCGGGATATTTTATTTTGGGTTTGATTCCCGTTTTTGAGTGGGTCAACTATTTGTCATATAGTAAATCGCTAGCAACAAGCATGTAAAAACACATTACTCCCGAGCATCATCTCTCCATCTAAAAAAGAAGTGGCAAGCTAATATTTCAAAATTTGATTCGAACCGACTTGGTAAGGTAGACGTGGATGCTCGTTCTCCCAAAATTTGAACGAACCGTTAAACACCCTCTGCTCGGTGGAATTCGCCCGAGCAAATAAATGGGAGACGCAAAATTACCGGCCTATGTGGGACACGCATCAATTGGCCCATTGTACATCGAGCGCAGGTTCGTAACTTCATCCAAGCACGCCTTCTCCTCGGCCGAAATGACATGTGCCGAATAATTCATAAACCATGGTCGGCAAAACACCCTCTCCTCACCTAAAATAGCTCGCACCCACTATTTCAAAACACGCTCTCCTCGCCCGAAATCGCTCGCGCCCACTATATTTGAAAACACGCCCACTATATTTGAAAACACGCCCTCCTCACCCGAAATCGCTCGCGCCCACTATATTTCAAAACACGCCCTCCTTGCCCGAAATTGCTCGCGCCCACTATTTGGGAGAGGCAAAGTTACTCTACTATCCCCGACCCTCGGTACACATACCCAAGCCGAGAAGCCTAAAGACAGGGGAGAACTGTAACTCCCCCCCCCCACACACACACACATTTCAGACAAATGCGTCCGTAAGACATGGTTCCCCCTCCCAATTCCCCATTCATACCTCGTGGGCGCCAAATCACCTTCTCTCCGGAAGCTCCGTTCTCCCGAGCCACGAAACCCGAGCCCCTCCTCCATGGCGCCCCCACCGCACCAAATTCACAGCCGCCCTCCTCTCTAATCCCGAAGACGCTGCCCATTTGCCATCATGCACTGGTCCCTGTGCCTCTTACTCTGTGCTGCCGGAGTTTCCTCGACGATGGCCGCGTGAACCGTACCAGAGCCAATTCACCCCGACGTTGTTCACGGCGCCAGAGCAGTTCCAACTTTGGACCCGTCCAGAGCCCTGACGCTACTTCCCCGCAGCCGTCGACCATCGCGACATCTCTGCTTCCCTACCGCCGGTAGCCACCGCAACCACGCCGGCCTCACCGACTAGGCAGCTAGAGCTGCCTACTTCATCGGGCCACCAGATAGGTCGCACCCTCATCTCAAATCACTTTATTTAGGCATTAGTTGTCAGAATTTTTATTCTAGGCCAATCAATTCCCAATGGTAAGCAGCACCCCTCGAGCCAGCGGAGCTCCTAGGCTGCCGGTTGGCTGGTGTCTAACATAAGGGTGCGGGGGCGCAAGTTCACCGCGGAAGCAGCGCTTAGATGGCTATCTAAGAGTTGCGTTGGTTGAATGTACTACCGCCGTCGGATCTGGATGACAGCGAGTCTTTGTGGATTGGCCCGGGGGCGGCGCAACCATGGCAGTGCGGTGGGGCGGGGAGCGGGGTTTTGGTCGGGGCCACAGACGGCGGAGGCAGGCTGCTCTACCGGTGGTCACTGGCTCTTCGGGGAAGATTCCGAACAGTGTCAACCAGAAGGCACAAGACGACCATCAAGCCATCCGACGTAGATCAGACAGTACCAAAATAAAATAAAATCGTGTGACCCCAATTTAGTCTTCAGTCAACAGACGTGTGACCACTCTCGTACCTTGCTGCTGATCTCTTAGGGTATTTCTTCAGATTAGAGAGATGTGTCGTTCTTAACATTATGTGTTTTCTGCATCTTCAGCCATACTGTCTTCTGACTCACCGCAGCTGCTCCAACAAGGGAAGCATACACCAGAAGGGAGCTATAGTTCCCACTCAACTGTTCCCTGCATCGAATGCGCGTGCCTAACATGGACAGCCACAACAACTGCAGGGCCATCGACAAGTCAGCACACGATGCTCACTCCTATGGATGGCGTCCAGATAGGTTGTACCATCATCTTACTTGTGTGCAACATTTATGGCTTTGTTATTCATCTAAGCATGGAAAATAGATTATCACATTTCACTGTATATTCATGCTGATCTCTTACGGGTCTTGTTCAGGAGTTAACGATGTTCCATAGTTTAGATAAGAGACTTGTTCTTTAGGTAATGTTGTTCCATAGTTATCATCCATCAGCCAATGCTATCCCACAGGCTGGTGATTATAGTATTATACCACTTCTAGTATAACATATGTTGTTCCTTAATACTTTTGTGTGCCATCTAGTTAATCTCGAGTACAAACGATACATATTTTGTATCTTTCATCTGTGTTCTCCCTTTAGTTTTTGAGACGTGTTGCTGCTAGTTAACCCCAATCCTACTATTTATGTCGTCTCCTACCGGCACTCATTACATAAATCTAACTACTAGTTGTCTTCCATGCATGTCAGATATAATTGCACACACTGATTTATCCACAAGAACCTCATAGAGCAATGTAACGGCCAACAAACTTGACGTCAATGATACCCAATATGATGGAACATGTAAAGGCAGTTCTTCACAAGACGTGCAGAAAGATGATGAATCCTATTCACCCGATAAGTTCCTTGCTCTAACTTGGCCCTTGATATGGGTACAACATGCATATAATGTCCTGGAGTGCATCTACTCTGTTGCAATGCCTTGTGCTTAGCCTGCTGATCATTCATGTAAATATGGCATGCCTTCCTGTTCTTCAGTACCTATTCCATTCATGATAACATGTTTGCAAATTCAAGTACTATCATTCTGCTCTATCGCAATGCCATCTGCTTAGTTTGGACATCATGCTTCTTAATATCTTATGCATTGTTATTCATCAGTATGTACTTCATCTGTCTACCATACCATGTTTTTGTACATTGAAGTGTTGTTCTAGTGGTGTCTTGCAATGCCATCTTAGTTTCCCAATCATACACGCATATGTTGCCTTAGTGTTTTTCTATATGTATTCCGCTAGCATACAATTTTACATTCAAGTAGTGTTTTTACAGTGTTGTCCTGTCGTATCCCTAGCTCTTACATCATACTCCCTCCGTCTGGATTACATGTCGCAGAAATGGATAAAACTGGATGTATCTAGAATTGAAATATGCCTAGACCCATCCATTTATTTCCGGATGGAGGGAATACATGTCAATATGTCATGCCTTTCTATTATTCAGCACCTATTCCATCTCTGTTGTAGCATGTTTTATAATTGAAGCACCATTCTTCTATATAAGGCATGCAAGGGGAAGACGTCTATGTTAGAATCTGAAGGGTTACAAACCAGGTCTTTGCAAAAGATCCAAACGCTAGGAGATAATAAACCAACTCCAATTTTCATAGATACTGCTCCAGCACAGAGAAACCCAACTCCCACTGATAATAAGCAGATTCCAGTGGCCAAAGAACTAGTCCGCTCCAGTCCAGCAAAAATACGTCAACTCCATTCTAAGAAGCGTGTGCGTATCCTCGAATCATGAAATTTTATAGCATTCTGATCATATTTTCTACATGTTTCTTACACATCTCTCTTTTTAGAAAATAAGGTTAAACGATAGAAGACTTCCTCCATTGGGATCGTATTCGAGGAAAATATCTTGCGGGAATTCTTTGTGCTCCAATGCTGATGTAAGTACCTATTGTATATCACTATATTTTTACATCAGCATGTATTTTGTTAATCTGCGTGAATCCAACCTTTATCTGATCTAAAATTAGTTGTAGCAAAATGTTAAAGGAGCCAATGTTGATTTTTGTAAGGAAAACTGCCTGGTAGTTTTGCATACTGAGCTGCATGAGTGTACTATCTCATATCATGCACATTACTGAATTATAGTGCTGCTCTGGTGGCCCATTCATTCATTTTGTCAATGTTGCTTTTGTATTACCTTACCTGGCTGATGATAGATGTGCCATATTGTGTTAATTTGGTGTAGGCTAGTTGCCCAAATGTTCGTTGTGTCAATGTTGCTTTCCTATTATCTGACCTGGCCAATGATAGCAATGCTAGTGTGTTAATTTGGTGTAGGCTGCTGAAGATAAGAAGACAAACTCTGAAAACAGCAAGGCAACCCCATTGTTTCTCTCCAATAAATCTAGGCCAGGTAATGTGGCAATAACTCATGATTAATCTGTTCAGTTCCCCTCCTAATTTATGTTATGATGCAGTGGTCGAGACACTCTCCACTATCAATAATACAAGCCTGCCAAAATCGCCATCTGAATCTGTTCAGTTTCCTCTATCTTGAATGCAATGGAAAAAATGTATGTTTGAGAACCAATTAATGGCTGAAGCAATGATGGAAACGGTGGAGGAACCAGAGGTGCACATTCGTGCGCAACAACAACTGATCAATGTTTTTAGAGACAGTGTAGCAAAACAGCAAGAACTTGCCCACATGCTTATGGGCGTCATCCGCGCTGAGGTTGCAGATTGTGACGTTGTAGATCGTTAGGTTCTGTTCATTTATTTGCACTGGCATCAATCTTTGATTGCCCAGTGGATGTAATTTCCTGTAATATATGCTGGATGTGCAATGTTTTTCCCTGTATGTCGTACCTTTGCTTGATTGGTTTTGGTCCTGTGCATAATTGCTCGTCGTAATCGGCTCAAAATATCTAATTGGGCCTAAAGACATGTACGAACTTTAGTGGGTCCATTAAGTTAATGGGCCGTTACCAGGCCGAAAGTTAATGGTCGGCCCTCTTACCTCCCGGGTCATTAACAGGCCGACATCAAAGCGGGCGACAGGTGGGCCCATTTGATTTCATGGGGCGTTAACATGCGTTACTAAGGTCGGGCTACATATGGCCCAACTATACTGTGGGCCTTTAGCAGGCCGAAAGAGACGGCGGGCTCGTACTGGACCATGAAGAGCATGGGCCGCTAAGAGGCCGAAAGTCAGGTCGTACAGTAAATGGCCCAACTGCGTTGTGGGCCTTTAGCAGGCCGAAAGAGAAACCGGGCTGGTATTGGACCATGAAGAGCATGGGCCGTTAACAGGCCAAAACTCAGGTCCGACTACAAAAGGCCCAACTCATTTATGTGTCGTCGATAGGCTGAAAGACACACCGGGCAGGGAATTGACCCAACACTTAAATGGGTCGCTAAAAGGCCAAAACTAAGGTCCGACTACAAATGGCCCAACTCATTTATGGGCCGTCAATAGGCTGAAAGACACACCGGGCCAGGAATTGGCCCAACACTTAAATGGGTCGCTAAAAGGCCAAAACTAAGGTCCGACTACAAATGGCCCAACTCATTATTGGGCCGTCAACAGGCTGAAAGACACACCGGGCCGGAAATTGGCCCAACACTTAAATGGGTCGCTAAAAGGCCGAAAGATGTACATCCTAAAAATTGGCCCATCCCTTGAATGGGCCGTTAACAGGTCGAAATCACATCGGGTCGATATTGAGCCCAAATATATAGCGGGCTGTTAACGGGCTCAAACTGACGATGGGCTGCAATTGTGTCAAATCTTTAACGGGCCGTTGACGGGCCGAATTGGCACATCTTGTATGGGCCTTGTGCTTAAATGGACCTGACACAAGTAGGCCTTATATGGGCTGGCCTGCTAATTTTTACTGGGGTGGCCTTTTTCACCGGAATGGGCCACTGTTGGGCCGTGCCACGTGTCGACCTATCATAGGCGCATCCTGTCCAATGAATGGATGACATCTGTCCCAACGGTGAGCCAACACGTGTTTCCTCCGGCCAATGAGAATTTTACACGTGGAAAATCCCCATTGGTCTAGGCTGTTAACAGGTTATCGGATCCGAACCGGACCCGATAGCTTAACGGCGACCCGTTACGGTCATGGAAGCACTTTCATGACGCGCCATTTATCGTCATGGAAGTGGACACTTCCGTGATGATAATTTTGGTAATGTCATGGTACACTTGTATGACAGCACAGGAATGACTATATTGATTCTTTCATAAAATCGTCATGGATGTACATGCATGACAGAAAACATGACCTACTGTGACAAACACGTATCATCACGGAAGTGTCTTTTTTTTGTAGTGCACCCAGGGGAGTCACGCATGCAGGAGGCATGGGAGGAGGCACACATCCATCCATCTACCCACACGCATCTGGGAAGAAGGAGGAGCCCAAGGCTGCTCTAGACGCACGCAGCGGGAGTGCTCGCGCAGGCGGCCGAGACTCCTGTACGCAGCCAGGCGACGATGACGAAGATCGACATCATGCCGATTGTCTTTTCCCAAGGTGAGAACCGATGCTAATCTCTCCTAACCCTTCTCTCTACATCCCGATGGTGGCGGCTGGAGCTGTGGCCACACGGCCGGAGATGGAGCCGGCTGCCGATGTTGCCCCTCGATGCTCTTGAAGATGACACGCTGGGGTTGCCCTTCATGTGCAGCCCCTGACGATCCCATCACGCCGGACTCACCACCGGCGACGACGCGCCGGGGCTGCCCTTCACGTGCAACCCCCGGCGAACACTTCATGCCGGACTCATCACTGGTGATGACACGCCGGGGTTGCCTTTCGTGTGCAGCCCCCGGTGACCCCTTCATGCTGTTCTCACCACCGGCTACGATGCGCCAGGGTTGTCCTTCATGTGCAGCCCCCGGAGACCCCTTCACGCCGGACACACCACCGGCGACGACGCGCCGGCGTTTCTCTTCGTGTGTAGCCCCCGGCGGTCCCTCCATGCCGGACACACCATCGGCGATGACGTTCTGGGGGTGGGCGTCCTCGGCACACTCTACACGCAAGACGATGACTACCGCGAAGTTGGTGACAGCGTGTCGGGATTGCCGCCCACGCGCGCCCCCGGTGCACTCTCCGCACATGACGACGACGTACCGGGGCCACGTGCATACATGCATGATCTTCTCAAGAAGTCGCACATCTTTCGCCGTGAGTTGGTAAAAGACATGTTCGACCAACTGATGGAGCATCGGACTCTGAATCTGCCCGAACCTACAAGACCTGACCAGGTAAACATGGATGACAATCCTTTGTATTGCCCATACCACAGGTACATAGGCCACGCAATCGAGGATTGCATCACCTTCAAGGAATGGCTCCAACGAGCCGTCAATGAGAAAAGGGTCACCCTAGACCAGGAAGCCGTCAATCCAGACTACCACTCCGTGAACATGGTGAGCATGGAGTCGAGGACCTCATCGGGACAAGGCCAAGCAGGCGAGCCATCACGGGTTCCGATCACTCAGGTGGAGCATCGGCTATCCGACCTAGTCCTCGCCACCATGACAACACCTCTCATTCCTCAAGAGGTTGCCCTTATCACTCGCAAGGAGCAGCCTTTGAGCATGATTCGTCATCATCATCATGCGAGGGGCTTGCCTCCGCGAGCTCCTCGGAGAGCACCCTCGAAGGAAGTACCATCGCCCACTCGACGGTGGGCTGATCCAAGCCATCATCGTCATCTGCGAAGGTTCATCCCCAAGGCGGAGGGGGATGAGTCATTCTCTTGGCAGGGGAGGATACTCCCCACTTTGGCGCCCTTCCAGCCCCATCACTGGGGGTAGGCATCAGTAAAGGAGACTGGAGAAAACTGGGGAACTAACTCCTCTCAATCCTCAGACATTGAGAGTTGCAGTGTTGACCCCAATTTCACCGCGCCAACTCGGGACACCATCGATGCCGCGTATAGAAACTCGAAAGGCAACTTATACCCCACTGTGATGCCTTTCGGGTTGATGAACGCCGGCGCCACCTACCAGCGCGCCATGACGCGTGTCCTCGGAGGCGCCCAAGTGGTTGATCCGCAAGGAGCCCGGCCGATGCCATCGATCAACGTATGTTTTTGAAAAAGTACTTTGCATAAAAAATCTTTATTTTCTCTGGGTTTTTTCTCTTGGCTTGTTTCCTTCTTCTTTCACTTTTCAAGAAGGGGAGTTTTCGGTGGTTTATCAAAGTCTGCATTGCACTCACAATTGCATGAAGCGGACTTGTTCATGTTTCTTTTGTTTTCCCCTTATGGATTACAAAATCCTACATAAAAAATTGGCTTTTTCCAAACCAAACTCAGCTCTGACGGATGATTTGGCTGCCTTTTGACTTGTCTAGTGGAAGCAAGGTGCATCTTGTTGCAAGTAGAGCGGCTCTCATACCCACAAAACACTACACACACACACCATATGCTCACAGAGGCAGCGAAGAAGACTACTTGGGTTGCTTCTAGGCAATGAAGCCCCACACCCCCATGCTCCTGGATGTGTCTTAGGTTCCCAGAGACTTGACATGCTCAAGGGAAGACTATAGGCAAAAGATCATGAAAGAGCTGCCCAATCCAACATAAGTAGGGTCTGGTGCATAGCCGCTTGACAACCCTGGGGCATGCTAGCAAAGCTCCAGATAAAATGCCTGATGGTTTTAGTCCACATAGGTGGACGACTGCCTTCCAAGTTCTCAAGGTGGTCCCTGAAGAAACATGAAGAAAACCTCCAAGCGTGTGCAAACGTGCCTCGAAAGATGAAACAATCTTTTGAAGTCCACAGCCACCAAGGCCGTCAATGAAGCAATCCTTCCAAGGGGAGACGATCCCCAGAAGCTCGCGGCCACCAAGGCCGCCCATGAAGCTATTCTTTCCAAGGGGAGACGATCCCCGGGAGTTTGCGGCCACCAAGGTCGTCCATGAAGCAAACCGCGAGATGAAAATCTCTGCAAAATTCCAGAAGCCCCGACATGCAAGTAGTAAGGGAAAAACTGGAAAGAAGGCGGGAGGTAGTCGTCCACCACCCCTCAACAAAGGCATGAACATATGTTTCTCAGACATTGTCCCAAAACCACATACCCTGAATACACCTTACCCAAGTCTCTGGGTTCTTGAGGCTCGGAAGGGAGAATGGTGGAGCTGTGGGGTTACTCCTTGCCATGATGGGCTAGGGTATGATTCCCTGCTGCCTCTCGGTAGCATTCCAATCACGTCATCGTGATACACACATATTCACACACAAACAAACATAGAAGGCAATAAGTTATTGAGTTGTGA
This sequence comes from Triticum dicoccoides, assembly GCF_002162155.2. Classification (NCBI taxonomy): domain Eukaryota; kingdom Viridiplantae; phylum Streptophyta; class Magnoliopsida; order Poales; family Poaceae; genus Triticum; species Triticum dicoccoides. The sequence continues at coordinate 384,743,898 of NC_041384.1, forward strand.
TTTTCATGGCTTTTCGACGATTCCCGATGACTAAGTCCTTTGGCAGCCTTTTCCGATGTCACACTCATAGCTAGTATCAAGCGGAAAAGCCAACATTTAAAAAACACCATTTTTCTCACTTCCTGTTCGTGAGTTGGTTTTCATTTGGTCTTTCCAGTCGCTTGTATCCTCTAACTTTGTGCACGAGCGACAAAGTCTCTATGCGGATGAGAGACGATGCCCACATGTATGTGGGCTAGCGATGCACCTTTGGCTCGACATCACCACGAGCGCCGAGGGGCATCACCACCCTTCAAACGTTCATTTCAACGACAACCTCTACAACCCCCATGGCGGGAGGGTTGGGGGCCGAGGTCCCCTTTGCCGAACGGCCTCCTCATATGGCACCAAGCCATGTTGCCAAGATGTTGGCAACCACGCTATTTCAACCTACATCACTAACATCGAGGCCGGCGTCGCCCCTCAGTGTTAGAACTTCATCGCTTCACAAGAACGACAACACCAGAGGCGACGCTAGGGCCTCGATACTTTGCGGCGATGGTGCCGTCCCTGCACGACGTCGTCTTCAACACTGCAAGCCATAGGCATCGCCAACAACAGCAACACCCAGCCTCGAGCCAGGCTGCCGACACTGAAGGTGGCCTTGCTCCTCAATCGTCGGTATTACGACAACTCTACAACAACATCATCGGGGGCAACGCTATTTCCTCAAACATCTTCAGCAACAACATCGGGCATGCACAACGTTGTCGTCGCTACACTAGGTTGGCCTTGTCACCGACCCAATACACTCGGCGATAGGGTGAGACATCGATGGCGTTTCGATGTCCCGTCCGCATAGCCACACCGAGCTTAATTGTGGGAAGAGTATAGCATGCTAGTGCGACCAGCGCGAAGCTCTGAAACCCTTCAGTCTCGTCGGCTGGCACTGTGCAGCTAAACGGTCCCGACTTGTCTAATAAAACCTTCAGCATGTGGCATGGTGTTTCGCGGCGGGCTGAGGATGATGTGAGGAAGCTTTGTTGACAGGCGTCGTGGCAGCAATATGACCCAACAAGGCACCTCAACCACTCTTGACTTTGGCGTAGGCCATGTCGGCGTCCTAGGCCCGGTGGTGCCCAGACTTGCCTGCCTGCTGTCGGCGTCCTGGGAATGGGGGTACCCAGACTTGCCTGCCTGCGGCCCAGGGCGTGGCCCCACCAGCGGCTTGGTATGACCCGTCTTCACCAGCAACCACTCAAGACCCTCGTGAGGGGCCAAGCCTCGCGAGGCGGACGACACCAAGACCTCCTCCGGGGCGGCATGCCTAGGCTAGCTCCCAAGGAGCGGAGATAACTATGCAAGGGGAACCTCGCGAGGAGCGTGTGACGTGAGCCATGACGACCAAGGCCAGGCGGGCGCCAGCGGGCGCAGAGTACCAGTTGCCTCTTTGGTGCTAAAGAGGCAAGCGCAGGCGAGGAGTCCCGAGGCAGCAGGCAAAGGTTTCCATATTGGTGCAACGAGACCAAGACCAGCAGGACGGCAGGACGGAGGTCACGCGGAGCCCACGACAGCGTCACCACCAGAGTCTTTGGCAGGCGAAGACCACCTTTTGTCAGGATAACTTGTACTAGTTGTCCCCCTTCAAATTGGCCGTTGTGGGATCCCTTCCCGCCTAATATTTGGGGAGAGGACCCGGGCCTCTCTATATAGGACTAGCCACCACCGTAGATGGGATCTGATCTCATCTTGGACTGGATCCATTCCACCAAGGCCATCATACAAGCTTACCGAGCTCAAGAACACCTCTCGTCAGGAGGCTATTCATCCCTTGTACTTGTTCAACCTCAGCCTACAAGGCAATCCACCACACCACACTGGAGTAGGGTATTACACCACAACGGTGGCCCGAACTAGTATAAACTCTTGTGTCCCTAGTTCCTCAGGTTCAGCGAGCTAGGATTTGAGATCGTGGCGAGAGCGTGAGCTAGGGGGAGAGAGATCTTCGTGCGCACCCCAGTGTTTGAACCTCAAGGGTTTGCTGGAACCCGTAATCCAACATCTGGCGCGCCAGGTAGGGGTGGGGTGAAGTTTTCTTCCGTCAATCCATGCTCCGCTGCTCCACCATGTCCATGGCGGACGCACGTCGAGCCCGCGCCAAGCGCCGAGCCACCCTCGCCGCATGTATCGCTCAGACAGCTCCTATCGGCGGGCCTCCCGTCGTTCTCCATCACCAGCCGCCACAGGCTCGGCAGGAAACGAGCAGCAAGCATCATTGCTACACCCCTCTGTGCGGCGGGATGGCCGCACCGCCACCCTGTCGCCAACTCCGGCCGGCTCATCGTCCCATGCTCGTCGCATGCCCACGAACACGCAGTGTCACAACCCTAGAGTTTGCTTGTAACTAGTGGCTTTTCATCCATGCATCATGTCTAGTTAAATTCGAAACTTGAAATGGGGATGTTCAAACCCTAGCACCAAATTAATTCAAATAGGCTGAAATAAAATCATTTTCAATGAACCCAAAATGCTCTTAGAAACTTTTCATGATTTCTGATAAAGGTGAAAACCCTTGCCAAAAATGATGAACATATTTCTAGGACATCCTGGATTTCTGAATTAATCCATATTGTATTTGAAGTGGAGCAAATAAAATCTATAAATAATTTTATCACTCCAAAAGTTTTGAAAATAATTGTGAGTCTCTGGAATAACTCATTTAATACCCACAATAATTTTCAACATTTATAAAAATGGTTTAGTGCCTAAACTAAATCAGAACACAAAAAACAAAATAGAAAACAGAAAACAGAAAATAGAAAACAGAAATAGAGCACAGAGGGAGAAACCCACCTGACTTACCTGGCAGCCCACAGGCTGGCCCAGCGCTGTGCTGGCCCAATGCCAGTCATCCCCTTCCTCTGGACAGAAGGACGCCGGGCGCGTGCCGACACGCGCGCGGTCACCGCACGCCACCTCCTGCTTGTCGCCGGCCGCCTGGAGCTGGCTAGGGACGCCACGCACGCCCCTAAGCCCCACCTTCTCACTCTCATCCCCGTTCCCCGCCTCTCTATCACTCTACATCTTGGACCCGAACAAGTCCGTCGCCGCTGCTCACTCCTACCGCGCTCACCGCCCATCCCTCGACATACCGCCATGACCATCGGCTCCGCCTCGTCGTCTGCATCATCCTAGACGAGCCACGCATCCTCGAGCGCCCTACAATGTAGCCACCATCGTCATCTTCGTCCTCGGCCGCCGCGGTTCGCCACCGTCGATCCGCTTCGACCCAAGTGCCCCTGAGCCCACTGACCTTCCCAACAGACTCGCGGTGAGCCCCGCCGTCGTTTCCCCTCTCCGTTTTGTCATTTGCGCACCGAAGCCGCACTAACCACTGGACCCGAGCGGTTGCGCCGCCGTGGATCCTCACTGTCGTGGCCAGAGCCACCCAAGCTCGCAACCGCGCACGTCACCTTGCTCCTGGTGATGCCAGGAGGCCGTACAACCCCTCATCTCGCTCTCCCGTGCCCCGTAGCGCCAAAGTCGCACGCCACCGAACTCCGGCCGCCGCCATGAGCTCTGCTCTGGTGAGCTTCGACCACCCCATGGCCTCCCGCGTGTTCCACTGGATGCGCGCGAGCGTGGGCGTCGCGTAGGTGGTCTCCGCCGCGCGATTGGTCGCCGGAGGGCGATTTCCGAGCCCCTCCACCACGGCTGTCATCGTCGTCGGCTAACCGCCGGTCATATTGACCGGGTTTGACCCCTAACAGACTCGTATGAGTCAATGACATGTGGGGCCTGGCCCTGCTAATTTGTAGTTTAGGGTTAGTATTAGTGTTAATTAACACTATTAACTAACTATGTCACTCACGTGTGGACCCCACACGTCAGGTTTGACCTGGTCAGCGTTGTTGACTTGCTAACGCAAGCATGACGTAGTGCTAACGCAATCAATGACTTTTTCGATTATTTCTATTTTGGAAATTCTAGAAAATTAGCAAAACTTCAAAAATTCATTTAAAATCAACCATCACTCCAAATGAAATAAATTATATATGAAAAATTATCAGAAAAATCCAAGGAATCTGTTTATGGCATTTCCATGCATGTTAGAACAACTTTACCTACCGATCAGGTCAAATCAGATAAAGGGCATTTCAAATGCTTCTTTTGAAGTTTGAATTTGAATCTTTGATTCAAATGAACTTCAACAAACATGGTACCAATTTGCATTAGCTCAAATCACATCATATTCCCATGTCACATTCATGCATCATATTGTTGCATTGCATTGATTGTGTTCTTTCTCTGTTTGCCGGTATTTGTCCCCTCTCAGTAGACGTTGTTTCGACGATGTGATCGATGACACTGATGAAGACCCAATGTTATCTTCAGAAGTGCCAGGCAAGCAAAAAAACCTTGTTCATTCCGATACAGTCCCACTCTCGCTCCTACTCTCTTTTACTGCATTAGGACAACAACAATTCAACTATTACATGTTGCGGTAGTTGAACCCCTTTCCTCTGCATGACCTGTCATTGCCATAGTAAATAGATGAAACCCACTAGCATGAGTAGGAGTTGTTTGAGCCGTGATGTGCCTACTCATTCATGTTTGTTTGTCATGCCGGCTACTGCTTAGAGTTGAGTCAGGTCTGATTCATCGGGGATGAATTGGAATGGTGATGAACATGTTCTACTGTGTGTGAGCTAAGTGTGTGAACATGATATGGTAAAGGTAGCGGTGAGAGGCCATGTAGGAGTACATGGTGGTTGTCTCATTGAAACCGTCCTCAGGAACTGAGTTCTGTGTTTGTGACCATGAACAGCTACTACCACGCATTGGGCCCGAAACCAATGGACCCTCTCGACTTATTGACCGCCCCTGTCCTCTGTCTGGGAGTTGCAAGTAGTTTCTGGTGTTTGTAGTATGCCGGGGGCCGTGCACAACGCTGACCCGAGGGGTGGGCTGTGATGTGGTAGGCACATGGCACGGTGTACCGGGACGCCCATTTGGTGCCTCGGGAACCCTGCGCACATCGTTCGGGGCCGTATGTGGAAACCTCTGTCGGACTCCCTCGGATGGAACCTGAATAGGCGATAAACCTGGACTAGGGACTTGCGTGGTTAGTCAGGTCGTGGCCGACACCCTCGCCAGGCTTCCGCTTAAAGGTTGCCGAGATACATGACGTGTACATGGCGGTAAGTGGCGAAAGCGTGTGTGAAGAAGTACAGCCCTGCAAGGTTAACATAATCTATTCGAATAGCCGCGTCTGTGGTAAAGGACCTCTGGGTTGCCTATACAGTTCATAGACAAGTGAAAGTGGACACTCTAAAATGGGTAAGATAAGCGTGAGTTCTATGGATGGCCTTCTCGTAGGGAGACGGGAGCAGATCCATAGTGGTGTATTGATATGGTGAATATGTGGACTCGTGTGCGCCACCTCAAACGAGTTACTTGCAGTCGTATTTCAGGGTAGCCACAGTCAAAGCTGGCTTGCCGCAGTTAAACTCCACCACCCCTTTGTTGATACTAATGCATATGTAGCTAGTTCTGATGTAAGTCTTGCTGGGTACATTTGTACTCACATTTTCTTAATTTATGTTTTCTAGAGAGACTTCAGTCTCACTAGTAGTTCCACGTGGACCTTAATGTTTAGCTTGTTACATTAGCTATGATCTTGTGCCCTCGGCAGGGTCTTGTAAATAGTCAGGCTTCTCAGCCTTTTTCATTTGTAGTTGTCTGTACTCAGACAAGTTAAGCTTCCGCATGTGCTTGTTGCTTGTATGACTTGAATGCTGGGTCATCAGACCCATGTTTGTAATATCTGGCTCCTTGGAGCCTAATGAATAAATACTTTGAGTCGTAGAGTTTTGTTGTGATGCCATGTTGTATTTGCACATATTGAGCATATTGTGTGTATGTTGTTGAAATGCTTGGTATGTGTGGGATCCGACAACCTAGTTGTTTATTCTTGGTAGCCTCTCTTACGGAGAAATGTCACCTAGTGCTTCCATTGAGCCATGGTAGCTTGCTACTGCTCTGGAACACTTAGGCTGGCCGGCATGTGTCCTTCTTTGTTCCTGTGTGTGTCCCTTCGGGGAAATGCCACACGTTGTTCCTTTAAGTCCTTGTAGCTTGCTACGACTTGGGTTCATACATTGATGACCGACACGTTCGTTGCTGGGTCATGTATGCATGTCCATGTAAGTTAATGCCACTTTGCATTCACGACTAGTCATGTCGGCCTGGGTACTCTGTCATATGGATGCTAGCGACACTATCATATACGTGAGCCAAAAGGCACAAATGGCCCCGGGCTAGGTAAGGTGGCACCCATGGGAATACCGTGCGTGAGGCCGCAAAGTGATATGATGTGTTACATGCTAGACTGATGTGACTTAGGATCGGGGTCCTGACAGCTTTGGTATCAGAGCCTGCTGCCTGTAGGATTACCAAGCCAAACTGGTCGAAGTTGAGTCTAGAAATGCTTTAGTTATACTCCCTCCATTCCAAAATAGATGACTCAACTTTATACTAACTTTAGTACAAAGTTAGTATAAAGTTGGGTCATCTATTTTGGAATGGAGGTAGTATAAGGGAATTGATTGTGGAAGGGAACGTAAGGCTCTTTTTAGTCCTTTACCTTATGCCCTTCTGATCTAAGTCATCCTCTTCTTTTCTATGGGGATTAAGAACGAGGCTTCTCATCTTTCTATCAGGACCACGTGTTACTAATCCGTAGACTTATATGATTGATGGTTACAATCCTCAGTTCAATTTCTACTACTTCCATGTGTTGACAGTTGATCTCGGAACATTGATATTGTGATGTTAAGTGGTTATGCCACCATTTTTGCAGCATGTCTCAAATCCTTTTGAGCATTTACAACCGTTATGATGTCTGAGTCAACCTAGGTTTCGAAATAGTCTGATGCATTTGCAAATCCCTTCTGTCCGTTCTCGATGTTCCTTTGGGCCAGTTTAACCACACTAATCGGTGAGTTGAGGTACTCTGTTGCCTCGACATATATGTTGGAGCTATTATTATGACCCTAGATGTCTTAGAGGATCACCTAGTAATCTAGCCATGTTTTGTGTTCCCAGTGTGATGATTCTGGCCATCATTCTCGAAAGCATCATGTGATGCCACTTAGTTAGTAGGTATTCTATTCCTGGGTTTTTGAACCCAAGATTCACCGTACTTACTTCATGTTGATAGTGTTTGCTAGATCCTTTGGGATATTAGTAACCTTTGCGATAGTCCTCGAGGTCCGTGGTATTTTCCTCTTCCAAATACCATGAACTACTTATGGCAGAAGTTCCTCGTTGAACCAAAAGATCACAACCAGAGTGATCTTGATGAGTTCTCGATTCTATGTTGTGACTCTGCCAGTTCTACCTTTCTGCATGGATTATTCGGAAGAAATATGTTGAGCTTTGTTCGACATACTAATCTATGCATCCACGACTCAGAAAGTTATATGTTCCTTTGAGTTGTCACTCTTCAGTTGTATTCTGACCCTAGTCTATCAATTGATAGTCAGGAATAGTTATGCATTCATGTTCATCGATGCCTATTATTCTTGTGGCCCGTCAAGCCGTTCTAGTTCAGAATGACTAGGAGAAACAAACTCCAGTACCTCATCCATTTCAAGTATTGGGTCAAAGTAGTTGTATCCCGCAAATCAAAATGCCAATCCAGCTTTTGTTCTGTTCCATCATGGAGTATTACCATCTTATGTCAAGAATGTCATGAGAATTGCACCACCTCTTATGAATTCTTGATTTAGTGATACTTCTTGCCATCATTATTCATTCCTTGGTTCCATGTTGTTGCGACCGGAATACCGAAAAAATGAAGCGTGATGCGTGAAATCAATACTCCTAGCAACCCCGTTGCGTGGTAGTTAATGGATAATATTCTCATTCTTAGTGTGTTGGTTATTGAATCGTCATCCTAAGATTGATCATGCTACCTTGTCCATATTTCCTGGTGCACTTTTCGATCAGTGAGATAGTACTATGTCAATCCCTCACTATTTTGATCGTATCATCTTACCGTGAAGAGCAAGATTGTTCTCGCGCTTAATAACATATCGGTGGCTCGTGATTTTCTGAATATCTTCTCGGAAGTATTACTAGGTTGTCACCTGATTGCTATGTTGGGTTCGTGATAAAGTTGGGTTTTCTTATAAACCGCCCCTTCTCCAAGAATCTGTGTTGGATATCCCTGAGCTAGTTGGTTAAGCTAAACAACAACTTGGAGAGTTGGAAGACAAAGCTTTGGCTTACTTAGTTCATTCTAAAGGGATATCTTTTGAGTGTGTGTATTGAAGAAAGATGATATCTTCATCGATTGGTCCTCATGATCAGTTATTGGATCTATTGTCTTATCTAAACTTTGGTTTGAGTGTGGGCTATATCCTCAAATCAAATTAGAACCAACGATGTTCGTAATGTTGCCCCACTCGTGGTTGTTTCCTCGAGCATACACCATTATATCTTTTGGGTCCGACCAATGCTATCAGCTTGCTCACATAATTGTGGATTCCATTTTTATGGAAACCTGGATGAATTTTTGTTGAGCCCATTGACAACATCCTTATCTTCTCCATAATTTTTTTAAACATTAAGCTAGTGTTGGAAACTTTTGAAAGCATTTCTTCATGCTAGCTCATGAAGCATATATCTGGATGAAAGAAGTGACTTCCTCTAATTCATGTGCATTTGATGCAAGTTGCCGACATGAATTCGAGAAATCTTGTTTTAGCTTCCTCTGGAATCATCCCAAGTTAGTCACACATGTGCGGAGTACTCTATGGTTTGATAGGTTGGCCGCCTCCATTCCATATGTGTTTCCTAGCACACCAAGCCACTCATTGACTTGTTCAAGGAGAAGAAGTTCCTTCTTAAGAGCATGCCTTATGCAAGGACTTTGATATCCTCGATGATGGTTCCCCACCTGAACTTTGTAGTGTTTTATTGCAAGACTACTACATGGTCATGCTTGTCTGGGACAGCGTGTTCACATGTATGTAGCAGAACCAACTCATGTTTTGGAGCTTGCTATCGTAGTTCATTTCCTGAGAATCTCGCAACGTCATCTCGTCGGTTTGTGTTGCAAACTTTATTTTCCAGACATGACGTCTGAAATATCATGTTACCAACCAGATCTGAATCTCAGGCAGATATGATGGTTGAAAAAATTCCCAACATTTGCATTTTTTTCCCAGCTTGCACCGCCATTGTGCCAATTTCCAATGGGTTGTCCCTCTCAGTAATTGTTCTTTAGGATCATCTTCAAAATTGGTCCTACCATGGGTCCCATCCATTTCCGATGATAAGAAAAAATCATCCGTTGTTGTCTTCAACAAGGTAGTCCACATCATCCATTCTAGTTTGAGTATGTCTTTCTTCTGAACTCCTCCTAACGATCAATTGAGATTTTCCTTAGGCTGGTATAGAGAGTTTCAATGATCTAGTTGTCAAAAGTAATTCTTTTTTCCACTTAAGGGATAATTCTATGAGTCGCCTTCCCCCAAGGTGTTTCGTTATGGAATCATGGCAATTATCTCCTCGCTACTTGGAAACCCATGCACCATCTTCCTAAGCATGGAATTTTTGCCTACCCAATTGAACCCTTGTCATTTACTTCTTCCCATTGCATCTGATATGTGTTGTGTCTCAGCTCAAGAGATGTTTTATGTTTCATTCCACGAGTTGATCCCGAGTTGCTCGATCTTCGTGAAGATCGATTCATGTAGAGCTTTCATTTCTTTTTGTCATCATGTTGGATGAAGATCTCGGAAGAAGAGACGTCAAGATCAATATGAAGCATGAATCAACATCTTCGAGAAGGATAGTTGGATCATGAAGTTTGTGTTAGCCTTGTGTCCCCCCTGTCTTCTTACCTCACGTCTTGAATCTCAGGACGAGATTCTTGTTTAGTGGGGGTGAGTTGTCACAACCCTAGAGTTTCTTTGTAACTAGTGGCTTTGCATCCATGCATCATGTCTACTTAAATTTGAAACTTGAAATGGGGACGTTCAAACCCTAGCACCAAATGAATTCAAATAGGCTCAAATAAAATCATTTTCAATGAACCCAAAATGCTCTTAGAAAATGTTCATGATTTCTGATAAAGGTGAAAACCCCTGCCAAAAATGATGAACATATTTCTAGGACATCCTGAATTTTTGAATTAATCCACATTGTATTTGAATTGGATCAAATAAAATCTATAAATAATTTTATAGCTCCAAATGTTTTGAAAATAATTGTGGGTCTCTGGAATAACTCATTTAATACCCACAATAATTTTCAGCATTTATAAAAATGGTTTAGTGCCTAAACTAAATCAGAACACAGAAAACAAAATAGAAAAGAAAACAGAAATAGAGCAGAGAGGGAGAAACCCACCTGACTTACCTGGCAGCCCACTGGCTAGCACCGCACTGTGCTGGCCCAATGCCGGTCATCCCCTTCCTCTAGACAGAAGGACGTTGGGCACGTGCCCGACGCGCGTGCGGCCACCGCACGCCACCTCCTTCTTGCCGCCGACCTCCTAGAGTTGGCTAGGGACGCCACGCACGCCCCCAAGCCCCACCTTCTCACTCTTGTCCCCGTTCCCTGCCTCTCTATCTCTCTGCATCTAGGACCCGAACATGTCTGTCGCCGCCGCTCACTGCCACCGCGATCACTGCCCGTCCCTCGACCAACCGCCATGACCATCGGCTCTGCCTTGTCGCCTGCATCATCCCAGACAAGCCACGCATCCTCGAGCGCCCTACAATGTCGCCACCATCGCCGTCTTCGTCCTCGGCCGTCGCGGTTCGTCGTCGTCGATCCGCTTCGACCCAAGCGCCCCTGAGCCCACTGACCTTCCCAACAGACTCGCGGTGAGCCCCGCTGTCGTTCCCCTCTTTGTTTCATCGTTCACACGCTGAAGCTGCACTAACCACCGGACCCAAGCGGTCGCGCCACCGTGGATCCTCACTGTCATGGCTAGAGCCACCGTAGCTCGCAACCGTGCACGTCACCTTGCTCCTGGTGATGCCAAGAGGCCGTAGAGCCCCTTATCTCGCTCTCTCATGCCCCATAGCGCCAAACCCGCACGCCACTGAACTCCAGCCGCCGCCGCGAGCTCTGCTCTGGCGAGCTCTGACCACCCCACGGCCTCCCGCATGTTCCACTGGATGCGCGCGAGCCTAGGCGTCGCGTGGGTGGTCTCCGCCGCGCGATTGGTCGGCGGAGGGCGATTTCCGAGCCCCTCCACCACGGCTGTCGTCACCCAGTGGCTAACCGCCGGTTATATTGACCAGGTTTGACCCCTAACAGACTCGTATGAGTCAATGACATGTGGGGCCCGGCCTTGCTAATTTGTAGTTTAGGGTTAGTGTTAGTGTTAATTAACACTGTTAACTAACTGTGTCACTAACGTGTGGACCCCACATGTCAGGTTTGACCTGGTCAGCGTTGTTGACTTGCTAACGCAAGCATGACGTAGTGCTAGCGCAATAAATGATTTTATGGATTATTTCTATTTCAGAAATTCCATAAAATTAGTAGAACTTCAAATTTTCATATAAAATCAACCGTCACTCCAAATGAAATAAATTATATATGAAAAATTATCAGAAAAATCCAAGGAATCTGTTTATGGCATTTCCATGCATGTTTGAACAACTTTACCTACTGATCAGGTCAAATCAGATAAAGGACATTTCAAATGCTTCTTTTGAAGTTTAAATTTGAATCTTTGATTCAAATGAACTTCAACAAACATGGTACCAATTTGCATTAGCTCAAATCACATCATATTGCCATGTCCCGTTCATGCATCATATTGTTGCATTGCATTGATTGTGTTCTTTCTCTGTTTGCCGGTATTTGTCCCCTCTCAGTAGACGTTGTTTTGACGATGTGATCGATGCCACTGATGAAGACCCAATGCTATCTTCAGAAGTGCCAGGCAAGCAAAACCCCCTTATTCATTCCGATACAATCCCACTCTCTCGCTCCTACTCTCTTTTACTGCATTAGGACAACAACGATTCAGCTATTACATGCTAAGGTAGTTGAACCCCTTTCCTCTGCATGACCTGTCATTTCCACAGTAAATAGATGAAACCCACTAGCATGAGTAGGAGTTATTTGAGCCCTGATGTGTCTACTCATTCATGTTTGTTTGTCATGTAGGCTACTGCTTAGAGTTGAGTCAGGTCTGATTCATCGGGGATGAATTGTGATGAACATGTCCTACTGTGTGAGCTAAGTGTGTGAACATGATTTGGTAAAGGTACCGGTGAGAGGCCATGTAGGTGTACATGGTGGGTTGTCTGATTGAAACCGTCCTCAGGAACCGAGTTCTGTGTTTGTGATCAATGAACAGCTACTACCACGCGTTGGGCCCAAAACCAATGGACCCTCTTGACTTATTAACCACCCATGTCCTCTGTCCGGGAGTTGCAAGTAGTTTCTTGTGTTTGTAGTATGCTGGGGGCCGTGCGCAGCGCTGACCCGAGGGGTGGGCTATGATGCGGTAGGCATGTGGAACGGTGTGCCGGGACGCCCGTTTGGTGCCTCGGGAACCCTACACACATCGTTCGGGGTCGTATGTGGAAACCTCGGCCGGACTCCCTGCGGATGGAACCTGAATAGGCGATAAACCTAGACTAGGGACTTGCATGGTTAGTCAGGTCGTGGCCGACACCCTCGCCAGGCTTCCGCTTGATGGTTGCCGAGATACTTGATGTGTACATGGCGGTAAGTGGCGAGAGCATGTGTGAAGAAGTACACCCCTGCAGGGTTAACATGATCTATTCGAATAGCCACGTCCGTGGTAAAGGACCTCTGGGTTGCCTATATAGTTCATAGACAAGTGAAAGTGGATACTCTAAAATGCGCAAGATAAGCGTGAGTGCTATGGATGGCCTTCTCATAGGGAGACGGGAGCGGATCCATAGTGGTGTATTGATATGGTGAATATGTGGACTCGTGTGCGCCACCTCAAAAGAGTTACTTGCAGTCGTATTTCAGGGTAGCCACAGTCAAAGCTAGCTTGCTGCAGTTAAACTCCACCACCCCCTTTGTTGATACTAATGTATATGTAGCTAGTTCTGATGTAAGTCTTGCTGGGTACATTTGTACTCATGTTTGCTTAATTTATGTTTTGCAGAGAGACTTCAGTCTCACTAATAGTTCCGCGTGGACTTCGGCGTTTAGCTCGTTACCTCAGCTACGATCTTGTGCCCTCGGCAGGGTCTTGTAAATAGTCAGGCTTCTCAGCCTTTTTCATTTGTAGTTGTCTGTACTCAGACAAGTTAAGCTTCTGCATGTGCTTGTTGCTTGTATGACTTGAATGATGGGTCATCAGACCCATGTTTGTAATATCTGGCTCCTCGGAGCCTAATGAATAAATACTTTGAGTCGTAGAGTTTTGTTGTGATGCCATGTTGTATTTGCACATATCAAGCATATTGTGTGTATGTTGTTGAAATGCTTGGTATGTGTGGGATCTGACAACCTAGTTGTTTATTCTTGTTAGCCTCTCTTACCGGGAAATGTCACCTAGTGCTTCCACTGAGCCATGGTAGCTTGCTACTACTCCAGCACACTTAGGCTGGTCGGCATGTGTCCTTCTTCGTTCCTGTGTCTATCCCTTCGGGGAAATGTCACGCGTTGTTCTTTAAGTCCTTGTAGCTTGCTACGACTTGGGTTCATACGTTGATGACCGAGACATTCGTTGCTGGGTCATGTATGCATGTCCCTGTAAGATAGTGCCACTTTGGATTCACGACTAGTCATGTCGACCCGGATTCTCTGTCATATGGATGCTAGCGACATTGTCATATACATGAGCCAAAAGGCGCAAACGGTCTCGGGCCAGGTAAGGTGGCACCCGTGGGAATACCGTGCATGAGGCCCCAAAGTGATATGATGTGTTACATGCTAGATCGGTGTGACTTACGATCGGGGTCCTGACACGCAGGCCACGTTTCTCATGGCACGCGAGCTCCTGCGCTACCGCCCGGTTGACGACCTCTACAAGGACTGGCTGGACCGCATCGCCGAGCTCGTCAGCGCGGCTGGGGGCTCCCCCGCACCATCTCTCGCCGCCTCGCCCTCCCCCAGCTGTGGGCGATGTATCTCATGGAGCGCCTCTGCCACCTCTGCACCAAGACAGTGTCCTGGCGCCAAGACGCGCAGCCCTCGGCTCGACCTGCCGCATCGTGTGCCCGCGCACGAAGAAGGAAGCTGCCAAGAAGTTCCCGACCTCCAGAAAACGCTCCTGCACTCCCGGCACCACCACGTCAAGACCGTGTGCTGCATGCGGCAGCGGTGCGTAGGCATCAAGGTCAAGCTCCACCTCCGCGACGGGCCCCGATGGCCACAGCAGGCTGCCATGCCTTCACTCCAGAGTTGCGTAGCGTAGTCTGGCCAGGAAAATTCAAGCCAGGACTGCCTCCGCGCCATGATGGCACCCCTGACCCTGCGGAGTTCTTGCAGCTCTACAAACTGAGCATCGAGGAGGCCAACAGCGACAAGAAAGTCATGGCGAACTGGTTTCCCGTGGCTCTCAAGGATGGTGCTCGCTCGTGGCTCCTGAACTTGCCCCCAGGGTCAATCTCCTCCTGGGGTGAATGCACGACCACTTCATCGCCAACTTCCAGGGCACTCGCGACCGCCCACCGGTCGTGGGTGACCTGCGCCGCATCAAACAGCAGCCTGGAGAGACCCTGCAGAAGTACATCCAGCACTTCAATAGTGTTCACCTCAAGATTCCCAAGGTGACGGACGAGGCCATCATTTCAGCATTCTCTGATGGTGTCCTTGACGTCAAGATGAAGGAGGAGCTTTCCATCCACGAGGAGCTATGCACAGCACTGGAGATGTTCAACATGGCGACCAAGTGCATAAGAGCTGGGGAGGGGTGCCTCTCCCTCCTTGAGCTCCCTATTGCCGACCCAGAAGAGAAGAAAGCCAAGGCCATGGACGTGAAGCGCAAGGGACTATCCATGCTCGTGGCGGAGCCAGACACGAAGCGCAGCCAGGACCACCACGAGTCGTCTAAGAGAAGCTGTCCATTTCGCGCCTTCCACAACGTACACAACCACAACACCAACGACTTCCAAGAGCTCAGGGCCATTCGAGATGGATGCTTCGGTCGACGCCCCGAGTGCAACGACCGGGGCTACGGCCGAGGAGGAGGACAAAGTGGGGGAAGCTGGGACGACCGCGGCCCCCGTCAGGAGTGGCGCGACCGGCCTCACGAGGACCACTGGCAAGAACAGCCTCGCGAGGGCGCCCGGATGGGACCAGCCTCGTGAGGACCATCCTCAGGGCAATGCTGGCCTCCCTCCGCTGCCGCCACCACCAAGGAGGAACGACAACCACCATCAGGACGAGGGGGCTGGGGGCTTCCAGGAGCCACGCGCTATCGCCTGCATCTTGGGCGGTGCTCAGGCCCCAGCTTCCCAGCGCATCTTCAAGCAGTTTTCTTGTGAGGTGAACGCGACCCTTCCCAGGCTCGAGGCCACGCGCTCGCTCAGGTGGTCCAAGTGCGCCATCACCTTCAGCTCGGCAGACCAGCTCAAGTGCGCGGCGACCGCCAGCGTCCTTCCGATGCTTTGTTCACCTATCATCAGCAATGTCCAAGTCACCAAGACCCTCATCGACGGCGGCGCAGGGCTCAATGCCCTATCCGTCGAGACGTTCGATAGCCTCCAAGTGCCATACGATCAACTACAGCCTACCAAGCTTTCTCAGGAGTGACCGACGGCTCCACCACCCTGATAGGGCAGGTCTGCCTCCCTATCACCTTCGGCCAGTGTAACAACTACCGCACCGAGCTCACCGACTTCGACGTCGCCCACATTCGTCTGCCGTACAACGCCATCCTTGGGTATCCAGCATTGGCCAAGTTTATGGCAGTGACCCACCATGGCTACAACGTCCTTAAGATGCCAGGGAGTGGTGGCATCATCATGGTCCCTTGTGAAGAAGGAGATGCGGTGTGCTCCCTCGAGCGTGCCTACCAAGCTACAGCAGCTGAAGACCCCAACAATGAAGGCACCACGTACCCTCCTGAGGCCATCCCCAAGAAGAAGAAGCAGCTACTCCGCCCAGTGCCTAAGGAGAGCGGTGTCTCCAGCGGCACAACCTCAGGACCTGTGCCCATAGCTGGGGCACCTCCCTCCCTCGCATAGGAAGTCACGCCCGGCGCCCTCCTCGGGCAAGGCTCGGGGGCTCTCTTCTGGAGAGCCTCAGACCTAGCCAACATCATGAGGGAGGCGCTCGGGCACCATGTGGAGGCGTGCTTCACCGCACGTTTCCCTCAGGAGGGCACTGGGCCAGGAGCGCCCGGTGCTCAGGAGTTCATCGTCAAGGTGACCCATGAGCTTCAAGAGGCAAGGGCAATACGTGGCTACCGCCGCCCACCACCCGGCATAGCTCCCCATCCTGGCGAGGATGGCGGGCTGCGTATTCGCGTCGACATTCTAGGGCACAACAGGGCTGCATCTCAGGAGCACTTATGGACTTCGCGTGTTGGTCGGTGTGAGGGTCCACCTCACAGCTACGTTCGCATGCCATTCGGCTTGCCGAGCGCGGCTGTCACCTTCCAGCGCCATCTGCGGAGCATCTTGGTGGCTCAAGAGGCTAGGCATCACGCTGTCCTAGAAGAGGTCGCGACGGTTCTTTAGGAGGCACCTGGGCCTGCGGAGCCTCCTGAGGCTCAGGACCCTGGCGACTTGTGAGGAGCGACTCCTTCAGCGTGCACCTTCAGCTACTCCAACACCACTCCAGCTGCGGTAACATGTGACTCTTTCCAGTTCATTCAGTTGGGGGCGCCCCTCGGGCAGCATCATCCCCAAGTCGCAAGGTCTTGTCCCTACGACATGTATCCTTTTGCATCTCTAGCTTACTTTGATGGGGCGCCCCTCGGGCTGCATCATCCCCAGGCCGCTCGGGTCCGTCCCAGTGGCATGTATTGTTCTTGCATCTATCTGAGCTAACCTGCCTCTTTGCTTGAGTCTATTTATGACTATCACCTGCTTATCTGGTACTTTGGTACCCCAAACGCGACCGCCCTCGTTACCACAGGAGCCGCGTGCCGCTTGTCTTTCTTTAGGATCCCTCGCATGAGTAGGCTAGGCACGGCGTCTGTTCTCGGGTCCATCCCTACAGCGTCGATAAACCCAACGACTGAGCTTTCTCTGGCGGGCCAGCCCTTGATACGTCTCCAACGTATCTATAATTTTTAATTGCTCCATGCTATATTATCTTCTGTTTTGGACATTATTGGGCTTTATTATTCACTTTTATACTATTTTTGGGACTAGCCTATTAACCGGAGGCCCAGCCCAGAATTTTTGTTTTTTGCCTATTTCAGAGTTTCGCACAAAAAGAATATCAAACGGAGTCCAAACAGAATGAAACCTTCGGGAACGTGATTTTCGGAACGAACATGATCCAGGAGACTTGGACCCTACGTCAAGCAACTAACAGGGAGGCCACGAGGTAGGGGGCGCGCCTACCCCCCAGGCGTGCCCTCCACCTTCGTGGGCCCCCTGTTGCTCCACCGACGTACTCCTTCCTCCTATATATACCTATGTACCCCCAAACGATCAGATACGGAGACAAAACCCTAATTCCACCGCCGTAACTTTCTGTATCCACGAGATCCCATCTTGAGGCCTGTTCCGGAGCTCCACCGGAGGGGGAATCAATCACGGAGGGCTTCTACATCAACACCATAGCCTCTCCAATGAAGTGTGAGTAGTTTACCTCAGACCTTCGGGTCCATAGTTATTAGCTAGATGGCTTCTTCTCTCTTTTTGGATCTCAATAGAATGTTCTCCCCCTATCTCGTGGAGATCTATTCAATGTAATCTTCTTTTGCGGTGTGTTTGTTGAGACCGATGAATTGTGGGTTTATGATCAAGTTCATCTATGAACAATATTTGAATCTTCTCTGAATTCTTTTATGTATGATTGGTTATATTTGCAAGTCTCTTCGAATTATCAGTTTGGTTTGGCCTACTAGATTGATCTTTATTGCAATGGGAGAAGTGCTTAGCTTTGGGTTCAATCTTGTGGTGTCCTTTCCCCATGACAGTAGCGGCAGCAAGGCACGTATTGTACTGTTGCCATCGAGGATAACAAGATGGGGGTTTTATCATATTGCATGAATTTATCCCTCTACATCATGTCATCTTGCTTAAGGCGTTACTCTGTTCTTATGAACTTAATACTCTAGATGCATGCTGGATAGCGGTCGATGTGTGGAGTAATAGTAGTAGATGCAGGCAGGAGTCGGTCTACTTGTCTCGGACGTGATGCCTATATACATGATCATACCAAGATATTCTCATAACTATGCTCAATTCTGTCAATTGCTCAACAGTAATTTGTTCACCCACCGTAAAATACCTATGCTCTTGAGAGAAGCCACTAGTGAAACCTATGGCCCCCGGGTCTATCTTCCATCATATTAATCTTCCAACACTTAGTTATTTTCATTGCCTTTTATTTTACTTTGCATATTTATCATAAAAATACCAAAAATATTATCTTATCATATCTATCAGATCTCACTCTCGTAAGTGACCATGTAGGGATTGAGAACCCCTTATCACGTTGGTTGCGAGGATTTATTTGTTTTGTGTAGGTGCGAGGGACTCGCCCGTAGCCTCCTACTGGATTGATACCTTGGTTCTCAAAAACTGAGGGAAATACTTACGCTACTTTGCTGCATCACCCTTTCCTCTTCAAGGGAAAACCAATGCAGTGCTCAAGAGGTAGCAAAAAGGATTTCTGGCGCCGTTGCTGGGGAGGTCTACGCAAAAATCAACATACCAAGTACCCATCACAAACCCTTATCTCCCGCATTACATTATTTGCCATTTTCCTCTCGTTTTCCTCTCCCCCACTTCACCATTGCCGTTTTATTCGCCCTCTCTCTCTATCCTCCATCTCTTTCTCTATTTGCCTCTTTTTGCCCATATCTTGTTTGCTCGTATGGTTGGAATAGTTGTTTATTTATTACTAAACAGAGAACCTAAGATCTATGGATCCTCATCCGCTTGCTAATCTTTTTAAGAGATCCAATTATGATGAACCAATTGCTAGTGAGTTTTGTGCACTAGATTATCTTTATGAAGTTTTGCTTGAAATTCGTGAATCTGAAAATTGTGATGAAGTACTTTATGGAGTGGTCCACGATAGATCTTTGAATAAAAAGCATGATTGCAATGATTTTACTATAAATTCTCTTGATGTCAATTGTGCTAATAATATACAAAACCCTAAGCTTGGGGATGCCAGTTTTGCTATGTCTACTTCTTGTTGTAATGATCATGATTGGGGTGATTCTTCTTTTGATCTTGAAAATTTATTTAAGCCCCATCATGAATACGAGATTGATTATAATGTTTGTAATAATATAGAAAGTGGGTTTGGAATAGTGTCAACTTTAGATCCCACATATTTGGAGAATGTTCAATCTTATGAAGTTTTTGATAAAAGTGGGTTTGGAGAAGTCATGACATTAGTTAATGTTAATCCCATTATTTTGGAAGAGTGTAAACTTTGCATGCATGTGGATCGTGTTGAAAATATTTTATGTGATAGCTATTTTGTTGAATTTGCTTATGATCCTACATGTAATTATTATGAGAGAGGAAAATATGGTGGTAGAAACTTTCATGTTACTAAATTACCTCTCGTTATGTTGAGATTGCTATTGTTTCTTTCCGCTTCCTTGCATACGCTAGTTTTTGCTTACCTTGATAATTTGTTTGCCTATAAGATGCCTATGCATAGGAAGTATGTTAGACTTAGATGCATTTGTCACGTGTTTTATGATGCTCTCTTTGTGCTTCAATTCTTGTCTTTCATGTGAGCATCATTGAAATATTATGCCTAGCTACAAGGCTTTAAAGAAAAGCGCTTGTTGGGAGACAACCCAATATTTTTCCTTGCTGTTATTCAATAAATAATTCATCTAGCCTCTGTTTTGGTTGTGTTTTTTGTGTTTAATTAGTGTTTGTGCCAAGTAGAACCGTTGGGAAGACTTGGAGAAAGTCTTGTTAATCTTGCTGTAAAAAACAGAAACTTTAGCGCTCACGAGAACTGCTGCCATTTTTATTTGGAAAGTGCTATTTAGTTAATTATTTTTGAATATGATTAATAGATAAATTCCTCACGTCCAGAAATTTATTTTAGAATTTTTGGTGTTCCAGATCTTGCGCTAGCTACAGATTACTACAGACTGTTCTGTTTTTGACAGATTCTGTTTTTCATGTGTTGTTTGCTTATTTTGATGAATCTATGGCTAGTAAAATAGTTTATAAACCATAGAGAAGTTGGAATACAGTAGGTTTAACACCAATATAAATAAATAATGAGTTCATTATAGTGCCTTGAAGTGGTCTTTTGTTTTCTTTCGCTAACGGAGCTCACGAGATTTACTACTTTAAGTTTTGTGTTGTGAAGTTTTCAAGTTTTGGATAAAGATTTGATGGATTATGGAACAAGGAGTGGCAAGAGCCTAAGCTTGGGGATGCCCATGGAACCCCCAAGATAATCTAAGGACACCAAAAAGCCAAAGCTTGGGGATGCCCCGGAAGGCATCCCCTCTTTCGTCTACTTCCATCGGTAACTTTACTTGGAGCTATATTTCTATTCACCACATGATATGTGTTTTGCTTGGAGAGTCTTGTATGATTTGAGTCTTTGCTTTTTAGTTTAACTCAATCATATTTTCTGTACACACCTTTTGAGAGAGACACACATGATTCGGAAATTATTAGAATACTCTATGTGCTTCACTTATATATTTTGAGTTATATAGTTTTGCTCTAGTACTTCACTTATATCTTTTAGAGCACGGTGGTGGATTTGTTTTATAGAAACTATTGATATCTTATGCTTCACTTATATTATTTTGAGAGTCTTAAATAGCATGGTAATTTGCTTAAATAGTCCTAATATGCTAGGTATTCAAGATTAGTAAAAACTTTCTTATGAGTGTTTTGAATACTAAGAGAAGTTTGATGCTTGATGATTGTTTTGAGATATGGAGGTAGTGATATTAAAGTTGTGCTAGTTGAGTAGTTGTGAATTTGAGAAATACTTGTATTAAAGTTTGCAAGTCCCGTAGCATGCACATATGGTAAACATTATGTAACAAATTTGAAACATGAGGTGTTCTTTGATTGTCCTCCTTATGAGTGGCGGTTGGGGACGAGCGATGGTCTTTTCCTACCAATCTATCCCCCTAGGAGCATGCTCTTAGTGCTTGGTTTTTGACGACTTGTAGATTTTTGCAATAAGTATGTGAGTTATTTATCACTAATGTTGACTCCATGGATTATACGCACTCTCACCTTTCCATCATTGCTAGCCTCTTCGGTACCGTGCATTGCCCTTTCTCACATTGAGAGTTGGTGCAAACTTCGCCGGTGAATCCAAACCCCGTGATATGATACGCTCTTTCACACATAAACCTCCTTATATCTTCCTCAAAACAGCCACCATACCTACCTATTATGGCATTTCCATAGCCATTCCGAGATATATTGCCATGCAACTTTCCACCACCCCATTTATCATGACACATTCATCATTGTCATATTGTTTAGCATGATCATGTAGTTGACATAGTATTTGTGGCAAAGCCACCGTTCATAATTCTTTCATACATGTCACTCTTGGTTCATTGCATATCCCGGTACACCACCGGAGGCATTCATATAGAGTCATACCTCGTTCTAGTATTGAGTTGTAATCATTGAGTTGTAAATAAATAGAAGTGTGATGATCATAATTTAATAGAGCAATGTCCCAATAACAAAAGAAAGTCCAAATTAAAAAAAGGCCCAAAAAAGAGAAATGAAAAGGGAAATGCTACTATCCTTTTTTCCACACTTGTGCTTCAAAGTAGCACCATGATCTTCATGATAGAGAGTCTCTTGTTTTGTCGCTTTCATATACTAGTGGGAATTTTTCATTATAGAACTTGGCTTGTATATTCCAACAATGGGCCTCCTCAAGTGCCCTAGGTCTTTGTGAGCAAGCAAGTTGGATGCACACCCACTAGTTTCTTTTGTTGAGCTTTCATATATTTATAGCTCTAGTGCATCCGTTGCATGGCAATCCCTACTCCTTGCATTAACATCAATTGATGGGCATCTCCATATCTCATTGATTAGCCTCATTGATGTGAGACTTTCTCCTTTTTGTCTTCTCCACATAACCCCCATCATTATACTCTATTCCACCCATAGTGCTATATCCATGGCTCATGCTCATGTATTGCGTGAAGGTTTATAAAGTTTGAGATTACTAAAGTATGAAACAATTGCTTCGCTTGTCATCGGGGTTGTGCATGATGAGAGCATTCTTGTGTGATGAAAATGGAGCATGACTAAACTATATGATTTTGTAGGGATGAACTTTCTTTGGCCATGTTATTTTGAGAAGACATAATTGCTTAGTTAGTATGCTTGAAGTATTATTAGTTCTATGTCAATATTAAACTATTTTCTTGAATCTTTCAGATCTAAATATTCATACCACAATTAAGAAGAATTACATTGAAATTATGCCTAGTAGCATTCCACATCAAAAATTCTGTTTTTATCATGTACCTACTCGAGAACGAGCAGGAATTAAGCTTGGGGATGCTTGATACGTCTCCAACGTGTCTATAATTTTTGATTGCTCCATGCTATAGTATCTTCTGTTTTGGACATTATTGGGCTTTATTATTCACTTTTATATTATTTTCAGGACTAACCTATTAACCGGAGGCCCAGCCCAGAATTGTTGTTTTGTGCCTATTTCAGAGTTTCGCAGAAAAAGAATATCAGACGGAGTCCAAATAGAATGAAACCTTCGGGAACATGATTTTCGGAACGAACATGATCCAGGAGACTTGGACCCTACGTCAAGCAACCAACAGGGAGGCCACGAGGTAGGGGGCGTGCCTACCCCTCCTCCCAGGCGCACCCTCCACCCTCGTGGGCCCCCTGTTGCTCCATCGACATACTCCTTCCTCCTATATATACCTACGTACCGCCAAACGATCAGATACGGAGCCAAAACCCTAATTCTACCGTCATAACTTTCTGTATCCACGAGATCCCATCTTGGGGCCTGTTCCAGAGCTCCGCCGGAGGGGGCATCGATCACGGAGGGCTTTTACATTAACACCATAGCCTCTCCGATGAAGTGTGAGTAGTTTACCTTAGACCTTCGGGTCCATAGTTATTAGCTAGATGGCTTCTTCTCTCTTTTTGGATCTCAATACAATGTCCTCACCCTCTCTCGTGGAGATCTATTCGATGTAATCTTCTTTTGCAGTGTGTTTGTTGAGACCGATGAATTGTGGGTTTATGATCAAGTTCATCTATGAACAATATTTGAATCTTCTGTGAATTCTTTTATGTATGATTGGTTATCTTTGCAAGTCTCTTCGAATTATCAGTTTGGTTTGGCCTACTAGATTGATCTTTCTTGCAATGGGAGAAGTTCTTAGCTTTGGGTTCAATCTTGCGGTGTCCTTTCCAGTGGCAGTAGGGGCAGCAAGGCACGTATTGTATTGTTGCCATCGAGGATAACAAGATGTTTTTTTATCATATTGCATGAATTTATCCCTCTACATCATGTCATCTTGCTTAAGGCGTTACTCTGTTCTTATGAACTTAATACTCTAGATGCATGCTGGATAACGGTCAATGTGTGGAGTAATAGTAGTAGATGCAGGCACGAGTCGGTCTACTTGTCTCGTACGTGATGCCTATATACATGATCATACCTAGATATTCTCATAACTATGCTCAATTTTGTCAATTGCTCAACAGTAATTTGTTCACCCACCGTAAAATACCTATGCTCTTGAGAGAAGCCACTAGTGAAACCTATGGCCCCTGGATTTATCTTCCATCATATTAATCTTCCAACACTTAGTTATTTTCATTGCCTTTTATTTTACTTTGCATCTTTATCATAAAAATACCAAAAATATTATCTTATCATATCTATCAGATCTCACTCTCGTAAGTGACCATGTAGGGATTGACAACCCCTTATCGCGTTGGTTGCGAGGATTTATTTGTTTTGTGTAGGTGCGAGGGACTCGCGCGTAGCCTCCTACTGGATTGATACCTTGGTTCTCAAAAACTGAGGGAAATACTTACGCTACTTTGCTGCATCACCCTTTCCTCTTCAAGGGAAAACCAACGCAGTTCTCAAGAGGTAGCAGCCCCGTTCACGTCACTTCCTGGGGTCATTGGTGTCTGGCCTTCTCATGTGACCGCCTCAGGAAATTCGCCCGACGCAGGTTGCCTAACCCGCCTTGAGGTAGGGCCTCGTGAGTCCCGCGCTGGCTCACAGGTGCCCAGACACACCTCATCTAGCCCTGCCGTGCAAGCCATGTGTCAGGGCGGGGCTGTACACGCCCCGGGGGCTCCACTCAGAGGGAGCCCTCACCCACGTACCAGTGGAAGCACCATGCTCCATGCTGGCAGTCTACACGGTCAAGGAGCAGCTATGCCCGTGCAAGTGCGGAAGCGCTACGCTCCGCGCTGGTGATAAACAACTGAGGGCGGCCCCATGGTCGTACCAACCTCAGGGAGCCACCCGGCTCAGTGTCCAGCCTCACCACAACGCCCCCCCTTGGGGGAGTCGCGCGAGGGGGCTGGGCACGGGGGCTGTGCTCAGGCCTGGCCTAGCATACGCCGCCCTACCAGGTCCCTCGGACCTGGTCATCGTGCACCCCTCCCGAGCGGGACCTCGGCGAGGGCAGGTATGAAGGTCTATTTGAGCGTCAAGGGGGACTCCTGAGCATCGGGACTCAGCGGGCTAACTGGCCACGTAGCCCCTCACCCCTTGGTCCCGTCCTGGTGATCCAGACGGCCCAACAGCGGCTGAGGTATGCACGGGGTCGGGCCCTGCCGACGTAGAACCCTAAGGCCTATTTTTGCATTTCCTTCCCGCACGCCGTTTGCACGTCAAGGGGGACTCCTGAGCATCGTGACTCAGGAGCCTAACTGGCCACGTAGCCCCTCACCCCTTGGTCCCATCCTGGTGATCCGGATGGCCCAACGGCTGCTGAGGTATGCGCGGGGTCGGGCCCTGCCGACGTAGAACATCAAGCAAACGGGAAGAAAATCGCGAAACCTAAATAAATTATTACAAATCATATTGTCCTTCAAACATCAAGTAGAGTTTTGATGCCTCCACGAGGCACGCCTCATGTCACAAGGAAGTTCGCAGGAAAATAAAACAAGAATCCTTCACCAGCAAGCTTTGTCTTCAGCCCTGGGGGCCATCGTCAGGAAGCGCCTTCTCGTCGGCAGCGTCACCGTTGGTCGCATCGTTAGTCCCGGTCGCGAGATTGGCGGCGCTGTCGGTTGGAGGTGCAGGATCGACGGTGATTAACTTCTTCAGCAGGGCCTCCACCTGGCCCTCCACGGCTGCAGCAGTAGCTGCGCAGCGCTCCTCCTCCACGGGCTCGAGCAACTTGCCGAGGTCAACACCGGGGTCACGAAAATAGAGATGTCTAAAGACGCGCGTCAGGGAAGATGAGGAGAGTGCACGGGCTTCCCCCTCCACCAGGGGACCGATTTCGTCGGCAACACCCTCGAGCGCCATGACAAGATGAGGGACCAGCTGGGCAGGGCCTTCGTCATCGGTCGCCAGCGGATTCTCCAAGCCCTTCTCATGGAAACCCTGCAACACCACATGGGACCTCTCCTCAAGAGATTTGAAGGCCACACGGTCCTCGGAAATAACCTTTGCCTTGGCCTCCAGCTGGGCCTTCTCCACCGCCACCTTCTTCTCCAGCTCCTCCAGGCGGCCGCGTTCTGCGACCTGCGCCCTCGCCGACTGCTCCAGCTCGGTGTCACGACTAGTGACGGCGTCTTCTCGGGCCTTCATCTTCCCCTCCTCCGCCCTGCGACCGCGGGCCTCAGCCGCACGCTCGTTGTGCATGGTCTCCAGCTCGGCTTCCATCGACCGGCAGCGCTCCTTGGCAGCCTCGGCGTCCTTCAACGCCACCTCACGGGTGGTTGCGGCTTGGTCAGCGGCTCGCTTGTCCTCCTAGGAAGCTGCCATGGCTTGGCCCAACGCCACCCTGATAGACACATCGGAGTGCAACCAACCCGAGATCAGCTCTAGGCGCCTCGCCACCAAGCGACGGTCGGCTCCTTGAAGATCATCCCGCAGTCGGGTCAGCGCAGAAAGAGCCTCCCCCAGAACATCAGGTGCGTCGGAAGGATCAAGGGCCAGCGGCATAATGGGAGGAGGAGGCAGCGTTACCACCGCGACTTGTGTGCTGGCAGCAGCGGAAGAAGGAACCACGGGCTCCTGAACCATTGAAACATCGACGGGTGAGCTGGGGGTAGGTACCTCTAGAGTCGTCTTGTCGATGGAGATCTCCAACTCCCAAGGCCAGCCCATCAGGCCTCGCGAGGAGGACCGAGCTGGAGAGGCATGGGCGCCGTCACCACCCTTCCGCACAGGAGGAGGCGCGGCCATGGCAGGCTGTTGGGTCACAGAAGGCATAGGCGCCCCTTCTTTCTTCTTCTTCGCCGCCGACGTTGGCCTGGCGGAGCAAGGAAGGGCGTCAGAAGCAGCAGCAAGAGCAAGAACGAAATCAGGACAAGGCACTTACTGATCCATGGCGGCGTACTCCCTCGGCCTCTTCAGGACCGCGAAGCCCGTAGGCTTCACAGCCTGGGGCGCCGGCACGCGGATCTCAGGAGCGTCGCCTCGGGAGATCAGCGCCGACTGGCTCATCGTCAGGACTCCAGCCAACGGTTTCTTCGAGGGGGTAACCCGAGACCTCGTGGAGACCCCAGCGGAGGGCAGGGCCTCCTTACCGGATGGTCATCAGCGTCGTCATTGTCAGTCAAGGCGCGAAGGAGGTCGACCTTGCGCGGAGGGGAAGTCTCTCCTGCCCCCTCCCGGGTCGCCTCCGCGTCCTGCTCCTCCTCCTCATCAGAGTCACCGGAAGACACCACCACTGGAGTCGTCGCCACCAGGACCTCGGAGGGCACCGGAGGCACAAGCCCGTATTCATTGAAGACCGGCATGGCGGCAGTGATCTCTGCCCCGTCAGCGCGGCGGTATAGCGGAAGATGTGAGTCCGGCGGGAATCCATGGTCCTCCCCGACCAGGAGTCGCAGGGCAGCATCCAGCTCCTCATCGGACAGAGAGTCAGGGTGCGGGCGGAGATCATCCCCCTCATCCTCGAGCTTCCAAAGGGGGCGCGAATGTGCCTGAAGCGGTGCCAGGCGCTGTGCCAGAAACTCCTTGAGTATCATGGCCCCCGTCAGCTTATGCTCCCTCGGATCATTGGGCTTCAGGTCAGCGGCCATCTTCTCTAGCACATGCTTCGCCCAGGGGGTCGGAGAGCTTCGAGCTGAGCCAGCTCTCGTCAGAAGAAGGCATCCCGGTCGGCAGCGACAGCCGGGGGTAGGAGCACTTGGCATCCATAAGGACCCATTTGTTCCTAAAGCCCTCAGCCTTCTTCCCCGCCTTCGAGATTGCGTTGGTCCCGTTGGTTGCGACGAAATTGGCGCTTCCCGAGCAGTGGTCGTCCTTGATCCGAAGGTAGAAGAAATGGCACAGCAGCGCCACGGATGGCATCACCCCCACAAATTCCTCATAGTAGAAGGCAAAAATTGATAGGAGGAGAACGGAGTTGGGATGGAGGTGAAGAGCATGGAGGCCGTAGTGGCTGAGCACGGCGTAGAAGAAATCGGAAAAGGGAGGAACCAGCCCCGCGAACACGCTATTCAGGAAGAAGGGATGAAAGGTGCTACCCGGAGCCTCAGGCTTGGCGGAGCCGGCCCGCAGCGCCGCTACTCTTCCCTCGTCATCATCACCCACTGTCATCCGGTGCGCGGCGACATAATTCTCCTTTGAGACGGTGGGCGCGCTCAGGGCTGGCTCGTACCAGGCGGGTGAGGCGCGCGAGGCCTTGGCCTTGTTGGGCGCCATCAGATGCGACCTCAGGGAGAATCCCTAGTAGGTAGGAGGTCTCTTGGGGCGAGAGGAGCAAGAAAGGGGATCTGGAGCAAGACGAAGGGAAGCAATGAGGGCACTGCGGCACGCGCTAGCCTTTTGTCAGTCGGGCAGTTGCCGAGGCAGCGTGGGGAAGCGGAGACGCCCACGATCGATCAATCGACATGCGTCAATCAAGGCCGCAGGCTATTGGGGCCCGCGGTGGTCCGCACTTGATCCTTGACTTCGTCGCGAAGCCAAGTACGAGTGCGCCTTGGGCCCGGGGCCTACTGTCGGCATCCTAGGAACGGGGGTACCCAGACTTGCCTGCTTGCGGCCCAGGGCGTGGCCCCACCAGCGGCCTGGTATGGCCCATCTTCACCCATCAACCACTCAAGACCCTCGTGAGGGGCCAAGCCTCGCGAGGCGGATGACACCAAGACCTCCTCTGAGGCGGCCTCCCTAGGCTAGCTCCCGAGGAGCGGAGATATCTATGCAAGGGGCACCTCGCAAGGAGCGCGTGACGTGAGCCATGACGACCAAGGCCAGGCCAACCAAGGCCATCATACAAGCTTACCGAGCTCAAGAACACCTCTCCTCAGGAGGTTGTTCAAGTCACTCTTACAATGTAATAGTTGCCTCTATTTAGAATGTCATTCTCGTCTGGATCACGAGAGTCTGAGCCCTGCAGATGGGTGCGTTTTGGTGGTGTAGCAAGACTTCTTATGAACTATCATGTCTTGCTTTTTATGTCAGTAGTAGTCACTAGTCAGTGTTTGAATGTTGTATATATTGTTGTTTCGAACTGTTGATTGTCACGAACTATTGGTGGGCTAAATGAGGGCATCACCATTCTCCAGTGTTCAGAGTATATCTCCTTTTTTCAAGTTATAATTTGAGCTTAGTGTCTTTTCGATGATGTACACTTGTTTGGCCCAGTGAGGTGTCGTTGAATATGGGCCGAGTAGTAACGCAATGCCAAATAGGTCAATTATGACTCTCAGGCCGGGCTTCAAAAGATCCTCAAAAAAGGCCGGGCTCGCAAAAAAGAAAGAATAGGGACTCTTAGGCCAACATGTGGGCGCTGCCGATGTTTTCGTGCGCTTGCGCGCCGAGAGCATATTTGCGCGTGTTCGAAATTCATCCTACCTTTTCATCCCCAATCTCCCCCACACACCTCTGGAATCTCGATTCCAACTCCAGTTCCCCCAAATCCCCCTCTTGTACTCCCTGTACTCAAGTGCACTATCATGTCGCCGGTCGACGCGGATCTCCGAGCCGGAGATCCTGAGGTCCGTCCTGCCTTCAGGCGCTGCGTGCTATCACTCAACAGTGACATGGCAGCGCTTGACGACCAGTTTGTTGGCAAAGTGCTAATGGTAACCACCAACGGCGACCAGCCTCCCGTCTCGCCAACGACCTTGTCAAAGCTCTTGGCATTGCGCATGGCATCCAAATAAGTGACTTCCTCGTCGAAGTTTGTCCACCGATGGCTAATTTCTTCGTCAGGTTCCAGACAACTTTTGATTGCAGTTGTGTGTTCGAATCTTCCCAGTGTTTGTTCTGCGATGGCGCGCTGGTGAGCTTTGATTGGTGGCACCTAGGATGGGGCTTGGGGCCCTCTGAGCTTGAGTTTTTAACAAAGCTTACCTTCCATGGCATGCCTCGACGTGCTTGGAACAGTGAGTCCATGAATGATCTTATCAACGGCCTTGGAGGTGAGCTCGTAATTATGTTTGTTCCTCCAGACAGCTGGGCTCTGACGGTTATGGCATGGATGAAGAAGCCGTCCACCATACCGAAGGTGATTGGCGTTGAGATACCGATGCAGGAACCGGGGTTGTACTATTCGTCACCACCAAGGCGGCCGCAGACCACGTTAGGGATGTACCTGTATCGAGTGTTCATGCATGTTGAAGAAGTAGCCAATCCATCAATCGAAGTCTTGCCGCCGCTGGTGCCCGGGTCCGTCGACAACGTCCATTACAGGAGTCAACGTCAGACTTTCCCCATGTTGCTCGAAACGATGGATGGCACAAGGCCTACTCCATCGCGCGGCGGAGGCCACTACATTTTTGGGAGTAGAGGCAGGGCTTCCTGCCTAGATGTGCTCTAATTTGAGGTAACAATTGAATCTTGTCAGATACTGTACTAGTTAAATCCGAGCTATGGGTGTGAAGCACTGATGTGCCAGTACATCTGATTGTGGCATGTTCTATTTTTTTACCTAATTTTTTTAGAAAGGGTTGTACGTCAACTTAATGTTCTAGCAGAACTTCTATATTGTGTTGTCTGACTGTTTTCTTTGCACAGCATTCAAGATATTTCCCCGTCATTGATAAAGACGATGAACCGTTATGTACGAGTTTGTTGGTTTCAACATAGCCCTACCCGTAGTGATCCACTGCTTCCACCCTGATTGTGCCGCCTGCGTGAAATTTTTGTATGCAAGTTCAGTGTGCTATGATGTTCTATATGATTGTGTCAACTATATAAGTTTTTACTGAGCATCATCAATGCATATGGCTGAAAGATGTATTTACGAGCATCGACCGATGGGTCTCTATCTCTCTCTCTCACACACACACGCACACACACACACACGCACACACACATGCACAAGTGGGACCCGTTGAATTATTTCTTCGCTCGTGACAACTTTTAATTAGGTTCCACTGTACTCTAATTTTTTTCTTCAGTGACTTCGAAAGGTTGTACAGAAGCCTTTTTGGGCCTTTCCGGCATCGCTGAATATGGGCTGAGTAGCCATGTAAGGTTGTACTGTACTACACAGGCTTTTTTTTCAACATCAGCAATGCAACTGGGCCGATAGTTGTACACAATCTGGGTGAACTTGTTATTCTCCGCCCCGCTGGGCTGCAAATCTTTCCTAGGAGGAGGGATGCATTAGGCTTAACAAGAAAATGAGCTTTAAGAAATAATAAATGGGATGTAATTATAAAAACTGGGCAGTGACTATAAAAAAATGCACCAAACACGTAATTAGTTTATAAAATATTACTTTTGGATTTTGAAAACTTTAATTTCATTAATTGTTGCGCGTGCAATGTTTCGTTGGATTTTTACGTAATACAAATTTATATTGGAATTGTATTTAATCTGACTAGAAATTTTGGGATAAAAATATTTTGGATCCCATCAAAATGTGGGAAATTTTATTGAATTTTGTTTTTGAATGGTTGGTTGAAATTATTAATCGTTGTCCTAGCTAGAAAATGGGTTGTACTTTTAACAAACTGTAAATGGGTTGTAGTAAATTCCATTAGAATTCAAAAAAGGGATGTACATTCTTACAAATTGCAAATGGGCTATAAGTTCTCTTCCACACACTTGTGGGCCTACTAAGTTGACGCGTCCCCTAAAAAAGTAAGTTGGATGCGCATGCAAGGCTTTCTCAACTTATAGTCAACACACAGTTCTAGCAGCAGTGTCCGTTGGATGTCCATCCAACGAATGTCGTGCTTCTTCTTCAATATCGGATATTCTAGCTTCAGCCGCCCAAAAAATGATTCCTCCCCCTGACATTTGGGGCGCACCGTTTCGGAGGCTGACCTGTGGGCCTACTAAGTTGACGCGTACCAAGGGCTTTGTCAACTTAGTCAATATAAATGATTCTAGCTAGAGTGACCGTACGATGTCCATCCAACGGCCGTCGTGATTCTTCAACCTCTGGTCTTATTGCTCTAGCCGCCCAAAGCAGCGCCAGTCGTGTCGCCTGCTCCTACCTCCCGTGGCCGGCTGTGCTGCCGCAGAGGCTCACCGCCCCCTACCACTCCCACCGCTGGCCAGGCCCTACGGCGACGGCATCCTCACACCGCAGCTGAACCAATAAACCCTCGTACTCCTCTCCGTGTGGGCATCTATTGCCGCGTCTTCCCCGACTCCGCGTCATCCCCTTCCTAGGCCTCGCCGTCGTCCACCACCTTAGTGCTCTCAGCGCGGCGTGGTCAATGTGGTCAACAAATGACTTCCATCGGAAAAGTACTGTACGTGGAGAGGCTGACAGCTGGGTCCACGACCGCAGCAAGGAAGTGCCTCCTTATTACGCGGAAAATAATGATTCCTCCACCTGACAGCAGGGACGCACCGGATGGGACACCGTATTTCGCGAAAAAATGTTTCCCCCTGACTGCTGGGACCCACCAGCTACATCTTCGCATGCAAGGAAGTGCCTGACAGTCGGGACCCACCTGGTCGAAGCGTACGTAGCATTTTCATTCTGGTCACGAACGTGTACGTACATACTGGTCGATGTAGAGGCGTGCACGTGTCGTAGTAGAGGCGCGCATGTAGCATGTACACGTACATACAGTGGCCACGGTGCAAGAAAGAAAATACGGCCACGTACGTACATACGGGCGGGTCTCAAACGCCTACTCGCACATATGTATGGTCAGGGCTCGTGTACATGGCTGGGTCGGAACGGAGAAACTTCATCGTCGCCATGTTCATGGGGAGGCAACGGAATGCGTCATGTTCATCGGGAGGCAACAGAACACGTGATGTTCATCTGGAGCAACCGGCTTGGATGGAATAGCCGATGGAAACGAGGCTTGATGTACAGCAGAACGGAGGAAACGACCTTGTGTTCGACTGACCACGGTCGAAACGGGATCATGTTCATCGGGAGGGGTCTGGCGTACCGTAAAACGGAGGAAACAAACCTCCTACGGTGGAAACGGCGTCCTGTTGATCGGGAGGGGTGTGGCGTACCGCAAAACAGAGGAAACAGACTTGTGTTGGAGCGCTACGGTCAAAACGGGGGTCTTGTTCATCGGTAGGGGTGTGGCGTTGATGACCCACAAGTATAGGGGATCGCAACAGTTTTCAATAAGTAAGAGTGTCGAACCCAACGAGGAGCTAAAGCTAGAACAAATATTCCCTCAAGTTCTATCGACCACCGATACAACTCTACGCACGCTTGACGTTCGCTTTACCTAGAACAAGTATGAAACTAGAAGTACTTTGTAGGTGTTGTTGGATAGGTTTGCAAGATAATAAATAGTACATAAATAAAAAGTAGGGGCTGTTTAGATAAAGAAACAATAAAGTAAATATAGCGAGTGTGGAAAAGTGGTGGTAGGAGTTGTGAAATTTCCCCTAAGCAATTGACTACTTTACTAGACCGATAGCAAGTATTATGTGGGAGAGGCCACTGCTAGCATGTCATCCCTAACTTGGAATTCTATGCACTTATGATTGGAACTATTAGCAAGCATCTACAACTACTAATGTTCATTAAGGTAAAACCCAACCATAGCATTAAGGTATATTGGTCCCCCTTCAGTCCCGTATGCATCAATTTCTATGCTAGGTTGAAGCTTCTGTCACTCTTGCCCTCCAATACATAGTCCTATCAACATACAACTAACCCTAGGGTGTGATCCATCCGCGCAATCATATGATGGGCACCAAATGACAGCAACATAACCACAAGCAAATTGAATCAATCATAGCAATTCATCAACCACTGATAGGACAACGAAAATCTACTCAGACATCATAGGATGGCAACACATCATTGGATGATAATATGAAGCATAAAGCACCATGTTCAAGTAGAGGGTACAACGGGTTGCGGGAGAGTGGACCACTGTAGATAGAGGGGGGAAGGTGATGGAGATGTTGGTGAAGATGGCGGAGGTGTTGGTGTAGATCGCGGTGATGACGATGGCCCCCGATGGCACTCCGGTGCCACCGGAAGCGAGGGGGAGAGAGCCCCCCTTCTTCTTCTTCTTCCTTGACCTCCTCCCTAGATGGGAAAAGGGTTTCCCCTCTGGTCCATGGCCTCCATGGCACGGGAGGGGCGAGAGCCCCTCTGAGATTGGATCTGTCTCTCTGTCTCTCTCTGTTTCTGCATTCCCAGATTCTTCCCTTTCACCGTTTCTTATATTCCCAGAGATCCGTAACTCCGATTGGGCTGAAATTTTAACACGATCTCTATCCGAATATTAGCTTTCTTGCGGCGAAAGAAGGGCATCAACCACCTTACGGGTGGCCCACGAGGGTCAGGGGCGCGCCCCCTGCCTCGTGGCCACCTCGGGCATCGTCTCGCATGGATTTTTCTTCCCAAAAATCATATATATTCTGAAAAACTCTCCATCAGTTTTTATCCCGTTTGGACTCCGTTTGATATGGATATTCTGCGAAACAAAAAACATGCAACAAACAGGAACTGGCACTGGGCACTGGATCAATATGTTAGTCCCAAAAATAGTATAAAAAGTTGACAAAAGTATATGAAAGTTGTAGAATATTGACATGGAACAATCAAAAATTATAGATATGACGGAGACGTATCAGTATCCCCAAGCTTAATTCCTGCTCGTCCTCGAGTAGGTAAATGATAAAATAGATAATTTTTGATGTGGAATGCTACCTAGCATAATCTTGATCACATATCTAATCATGGCATGAATATTAAGATACGAGTGATTCAAAGCAATAGTCTATCATTTGACATAAAAACAATAATACTTCAAGCATACTAATAAAGCAATCATGTCTTTTCAGAATAACATGGCCAAAGAAAGTTATCCCTACAAAATCATATAGTCTGGCTATGCTCCATCTTCACCACACAAAATATTCACATCATGCACAACCCCGATGATAAGCCAAGCAATTGTTTCATACTTTTGACGTTCTCAAACATTTTCAGCTTTCACGCAATACATGAGCATGAGCCATGGACATAGCACTATAGGTGGAATAGAATATGATGGTGGAGAAGACAAAAATGAGAAGATAGTATCACATCAACTAGGCGTATCAATGGGCTATGGAGATGCCCATCAATAGATATCAATGTGAGTGAGTAGGGATTGCCATGCAACGGATGCACTAGAGCTATAAGTGTATGAAAGCTCCAACTGAAACTAAGTTGGTGTGCATCCAACTTGCTTGCTCATGAAGACCTCGGGCATTTGAGGAAGCCCATCATTGGAATATACAAGCCAAGTTCTATAATG
The DNA here is from genome assembly GCF_002162155.2 of Triticum dicoccoides. Taxonomy (NCBI): domain Eukaryota; kingdom Viridiplantae; phylum Streptophyta; class Magnoliopsida; order Poales; family Poaceae; genus Triticum; species Triticum dicoccoides. The sequence continues at coordinate 384,778,886 of NC_041384.1, forward strand.
AAAATTCCCACTAGTATATGAAAGTGATAACTCAAGAGACTCTTTATATGAAGAACATGGTGCTACTTTGAAGCACAAGTGTGGAAAAAGGATAGTAGCACTGCCCCTTCTCTCTCTTTCTCTCATTTTTTTGTTTTTATATTATTTTTTTATTTTTTTGGTGGGCTTCTTTGGCCTCTTTTTTTATTTGGGCTTCTTTGGCCTCTTTTTTTTGTAAAGTCCAGAGTCTCATCCCGACTTATGGGGGAATCATAGTCTCCATCATCCTTTCCTCACTGGGGCAATGCTCTAATAATGATGATCATCACACTTTTATTTACTTACAACTCAATATTACAACTCAATGTCTAGAACAAAGTATGACTCTATATGAATGCCTCCGGCAGTGTACTGGGATGTGCAATGATCTAGCGTAGCAGTGACATCAAAAAACGGACAAGCCATGAAAACATCATGCTAGCTATCTTACGATCATGCAAAGCAATATGACAATGAATGCTCAAGTCATGTATATGATGATGGAAGTTGCATGGCAATATATCTCGGAATGGCTATGGAAACGCCATGATAGGTAGGTATGGTGGCTGTTTTGAGGAAGGTATATGGTGGGCTTATGTTACCGGCGAAAGTTGCGCGGTACTAGAGAGGCTAGCAATGGTGGAAGGGTGAGAGTGCGTATAATCCATGGACTCAACATTAGTCATAAAGAACTCACATACTTATTGCAAAAGTCTATTAGCTATCGAAACAAAGTACTACGCACATGCTCCTAGGGGGATAGATTGGTAGGAAAAGACCATCGCTCGTCCCTGACCGCCACTCATAAGGAAGACAATCAATAAATAAATCATGCACCGACTTCGTTACATAACGGTTCACCATACATGCATGCTACGGGAATCACAAACCTCAACACAAGTATTTCTACTAATCCACAACTACCCACTAGCATGACTCTAATATCACCATCTTTATATCGCAAAACTATTGCAAGGAATCAAACATATCATATTCAGTGATCTACAAGTTTTATGTACGATTTTATGACTAACCATGTGAATGACCAATTCCTGTCATCTCTCTAAATAGATATAAGTGAAGAAAGAGAGTTTAATTCTTTATACAAAAGATATGTCCATGCTCTAACAAGTATAAGTGAAGCAAAAGAGCATTCTACAAATGGCGGTTTTCTATGTAAAGAGAAACAGGCAATCCAAACTTCAAATGATATAAGTGAAGCACATGAAGCATTCTATAAAGCCATACTCAAAATATATAAGTGAAGTGCATAGAGAATTCTATAAATAAACCAAGGACTATCTCATACCAGCATGGTGCATAAAAGAAAAATGAAAACTAAATGCAAAAGACGCTCCAAGATTGCACATATCACATGAACAAAACAAATTCGAAAACATACCGATACTTGTTGAAGAAAGAGGGGATGCCTTCCGGGGCATCCCCAAACTTAGACGCTTGAGTCTCCTTGAATATTTACTTGGGGTGCCTCGGGCATCCCCAAGATTGATCTCTTGCCTCTCTTCCTTCTTCTCACATCGAGACCTTCTCGATCATCGAACACTTCATCCACACAAAACTTCAACAGAAAACTCGGTAAGATCCGTTAGTATAATAAAGCAAATCACTACTCTAAGTATTGTTGCAAACTAATTCATATTTTGTTTTTGCATTGTGTCTACTTTAATATAATTTTTCCATGGCTTAATCCACTGATATAAATTGATAGTGTCATCAAAATAAGCAAACTATGCATCAAGAACAGAATCTGTCAAAAACAGAACTGTCTGTAATAATCTGAACATTCACCATACTTCTGGTACTTGAAAAATTCTACCAAAATTATGAAAAATAAACAATTTGTATAGGAAGACAGTGCAAAAAGAATCAGAATCATTTGACGTTCCAGCAAAAAATGTAAAATCGTGCACTACAGCCAAAGTTTCTGTCCTACACCGTACAAACCATCAAGCAAATGTAAACGTCATAAAGGCAAACCTTGGCACATTATTTTTATAATACAATGGAATTGTAAAAGGGGATAATTATTTTATTGAAAAGTTTCTGTAATCAAGATTCACAAAGTTTCCATGAGCATGAACAAAGTTCAAGGCTAGCTCCCACTTCAACAATGCTTGTCTTTCTCACTTTCGGTTTCCTTTTTGAAAAAGTTTTGGGTTCCCATCTTTATTTTTTTTGTTTTTAAACTATGTAAAAGCACTCAACAGAAATAAATGACTCTCTAAAACTTGCGGGTTGTCTCCCTGGCAGCGCTTTTTTTAAATCCATTAAGCTAGGCATATAGTGCTCAAGTAATGGATCCACCCGGATCCCAAGGTATATTAAAGCCAATTTTAATTAGCAATGATTTGTAATTTAGTGGTGAGCACAAGGTAACATATATCATGTAATGATGAAGTCTAACTCTCTTCCTATGCATAAGCATGTCATAAAATAACAATTCATGCACACAAAGTAAAGGCCAATGCATAGTATAAACAGTTTCTTGCAATTTTATCATGTTGGAAACATAGAGAGGTGGAGATATAGTTCCTCTATCATAATAATTGCAAGTAGGAGCAGCAAGCACATGCATATTATATTCATCTAAATCATCATGTGCAACGGTATAAGGCAACCCATCAATATAATCCTTAATAAGGGTAAACTTCTCCGATATAGTGTAGTTGGGAGAATTCAAAAAGATAATAGGACTATCATGCGTGGGTGCAATAGCAAAAATTTCATGTTTAACATAAGGAACTATAGCAAGTTCATCTCTATAAGCATAATTCATATTGGCATCTTGGCCACAAGCATAGCAAGCATCATCAAAAAGGGATATTTCAAGAGAATCAACAGGATCATAACAATCATCATAGCAATCATCCTTCGGTAAGCACGAAGGGAAATTAAACAATGTATGAGTTGAAGAGTTACTCTCATTAGAAGGTGGGCACGGGTAGCTAATCCGCTCTTCCTCCTTTTGTTCTTTGCTCTCCTCCTCATCTTTTTCATCTAATGAGCTCACAGTTTCATCAATTTCTTCTTCCATAGACTCCTGCAAAATATTAGTCTCTTCTTGGATAGCGGGGTAGTCCTCAATATATGGTTCAACATAGGCATTAGAAACATAATTATCATAGCAATATTTAAGTATGGAAAAATTTTCAGATTTGTAAAGAGTAGCATCATACTTCTCAATCAAAGAAGCAATTTCATAAGCACCCTTAAAAGCAACAAATTCTTTAATTTGTTGAACATCATAGTAATTATAAACACCCTTAGCATACGAAGATACGATTCCATTATCACTAAACTCACATTGATAGGGAAGGTGTTTCTTAGGGTTTTCAGAACAACAAGTAAAATCATATATTTCACATAAATTCCTAGCATAGCATTGCAAAAGATGAATTTGACCCAGTAAAATTTTCCCTTTTTCAGATATTCGGTGTCGCACATAACAAGCATGCTCATCTAAAGATTTTCCCTCAACTAAGCTAGTTGGGGTTTCAGCACGAGCACATAGGGATCGAAGATGATCCAAGTAATAAGCTTCAGCAGTGTGATAGATTTTGAGTGGTTCTTCAACCATTGGTTTAGTAGGTACAACTAATTTTTTTGATATTTTGTGTTTCCTACCCATAACTAAAGATAGAAAACAACTAAGAACAGCAAATAAAAATTACTTAGTGATAAAGCAAACAAGCACACACGAGAATATTCACCCCACGCTATTGCTCCCCGGCAACGGCGCCAGAAAAAGGTCTTGATGACCCACAAGTATAGAGGATCGCAACAGTTTTCGATAAGTAAGAGTGTCGAACCCAATGAGGAGCTAAAGGTAGAAAAAATATTCCCTCAAGTTCTATCGACCACCGATACAACTCTACGCACGCTTGACGTTCGCTTTACCTAGAACAAGTATGAAACTAGAAGTACTTTGTAGGTGTTGTTGGATAGGTTTGCAAGATAATAAAGAGTACGTAAATAAAAAGTAGGGGCTGTTTAGATAAAGAAACAATAAAGTAAATATAGCGAGTGTGGAAAAGTGGTGGTAGGAGTTGTGACATTTCCCCTAAGCAATTGACTACTTTACTAGACCGATAGCAAGTATTATGTGGGAAAGGCCACTGCTAGCATGTCATCCCTGACTTGGAATTCTATGCACTTATGATTGGAACTATTAGCAAGCATCCGCAACTACTAATGTTCATTAAGGTAAAACCCAACCATAGCATTAAGGTATATTGGTCCCCCTTCAGTCGCGTATGCATCAATTTCTATGCTAGGTTGAAGCTTCTGTCACTCTTGCCCTCCAATACATAGTCCTATCAACATACAACTAACCCTAGGGTGTGATCCACGCACGCAATCATATGATGGGCACCAAAGGACAGCAACATAACCATAAGCAAATTAAATCAATCATAGAAATTTATCAACCACTGATAGGACAACGAAAATCTACTCGGACATCATAGGATGGCAACACATCATTGGATAATAATATGAAGCATAAAGCACCATGTTCAAGTAGAGCATACATCGGGTTGCGGGAGAGTGGACCGCTGTAGATAGAGGGGGGAAGGTGATGGAGATGTTGGTGAAGATGGCGGAGGTGTTGGTGTAGATCGCGGTGATGATGATGGCCCCCGGTGGCACTCCGGTGCCACCGGAAGCGAGGGGGAGAGAGCCCCCCTCCTTCTTCTTCTTTCTTGACCTCCTCCCTAGATGGGAAAAGGGTTTCCCCTCTGGTCCATGGCCTCCATGGCACGGGAGGGGTGAGAGCCCCTCCAAGATTGGATCTGTCTCTCTGTTTCTGCGTTCCCAGATTCTTCCCTTTCACCGTTTCTTATATTCCCGGAGATCTGTAACTCCGATTGGGCTGAAATTTTAACACGATCTCTATCTGGATATTAGCTTTCTTGCGGCGAAAGAAGGGCATCAACCGCCTTATGGGTGGCCCACGAGAGTCAGGGGCGCGCCCCCTGCCTCGTGGCCACCTCGGGCACTGTCTTGCGTGGATTTTTCTTCCCAAAAATCATATATATTCCAAAAAAATCTCCGTTAGTTTTTATCCCGTTTGGACTCTATTTGATATGGATATTCTGTGAAACAAAAAACATGCAACAAACAGGAACTGGCACTGGGCACTGGATCAATATGTTAGTCAAAAAAATAGTATAAAAGGTTGCCAAAAGTATATGAAAGTTGTAGAATATTGGCATGGAACAATAAAAAATTATAGATACGACGGAGACGTATCAGGCGTACCGCAAAACGAGACTCCATGGGATACTGTTCATCTCCACCGTCAACCTCCTCCAGCCTCCACGGGCTACTATTCATCCACCGTCGACCTCCTCCAGCCTCTACCTGCGACTGTTCATCCACGGGCTCCTGGTCATCCAGCCTCCACCGCGTGCTCCTCCACCAGCTATTGTTCAACCAGCCCTCTCCACGGGGTCCTGTTCACCACCCCTCCACGGGATACTGTTCATCCAGCCCTCCATCGGCTACTGTTCAACCAGCCCTCCACGGGGTCCTGTTCATCCAGGCCTCCACGGGTCCTGTTCATCCAGCCCTCCATGGGGTCATGTTCATCCACCGGCTCGATTGATCGAGGTACTATTCATCCAACGGCCATGGCCTTTACTACCACGGGGCCCTGTTCATCCAACCCCCCGTCGGGAACTGTTCATCCAACCCCTCCCCCAACAACGCTCAGTGTTTATCAAGGGAAGGAGCAGCAGTGTTCGATCGGCTTCAGTTAGTTCAGTTAGCAGTGATGTCTACAACACAACCTTCTTCTTGTAGACGTTGTTGGGCCTTCAAGTGCAAAGGTTTGTAGGACAGTAGCAAATTTCCCTCAAGTGGATGACCTAAGGTTTATCAATCCGTAGGAGGCGTAGAATGAAGATGGTCTCTCTCAAGCAACCCTGCAACCAAATAACAAAGAGTCTCTTGTGTCCCCAACACACCCAATACAATGGTAAATTGTATAGGTGCACTAGTTTGGCGAAGAGATGATGATACAAGTGCAATATGGATGGTAGATATAAGTTTTTGTAATCTGAAAATATGAAAACAGCAAGATAACTAATGATAAAAGTGAGCACAAACGGTATTGCAATGCGTTGAAACAAGGCCTAGGGTACATACTTTCACTAGTGCAAGTTCTCTCAACAATAATAACATAATTGGATCATATAACTATCCCTCAACATGCAACAAAGAGTCACTCCAAAGTCACTAATAGCGGAGAACAAACAAAGAGAATATGGTAGGGTACGAAACCACCTCAAAGTTATCCTTTCTGATCGATCTATTCAAGAGTCTGTAGTAAAATAACATGAAGCTATTCTTTCCGTTCAATCTATCATAGAGTTCGTACTAGAATAACACCTTAAGACACAAATCAACCAAAACCCTAATGTCACCTAGATACTCCAATGTCACCTCAAGTATCCGTGGGTATGATTATACGATATGCATCACACAATCTCAGATTCATCTATTCAACCAACACAAAGTACTTCAAAGAGTGCCCCAAAGTTTCTACCAGGGAGTCAAGACGAAAACATGTGCCAACCCCTATGCATAGGTTAAGGGCGGAACCCGCAAGTTGATCACCAAAACATACATCAAGTGGATCACATGATATCCCATTGTCACCACAGATAAGCACGGCAAGACATACATCAAGTGTTCTCAAATACTTAAAGACTCAATCCTATAAGATAACTTCAAAGGGAAAACTCAATCCATTACAAGAGAGTAGAGGGGGAGAAACGTCATAAGGTCCAACTATAATAGCAAAGCTCGCGATACATCAAGATCGTACCACCTCAAGAACACGAGAGAGAGAGAGAGAGAGAGATCAAACACATAGCTACTGGTACATACCCTCAGCCCCGAGGGAGAACTACTCCCTCCTCGTCATGGAGAGCACCGTGATGATGAAGATGGCCACCGGAGAGGGATTCCCCCTCCGGCAGGGTGCCGGAACGGGTCTAGATTGGTTTTCGGTGGCTACGGAGGCTTCTGGTGGCGGAACTCCTGATCTATTGTGCTCCCCGATAGTTTTAGGGTATATGGATATAGGCGGAAGAAATACACCAGGGGAGCCACGAGGGTCCCACAAGGGTGGAGAGCGCGCCTAGGGGGTGGGCGCGCCCCCTTCCTCGTGCTCTCCTCGTTGATCCCCTGACGTGCACTGCAAGTCTCATGTATTGCTTTCTTTCCAAAAATAATTTTTCCGAAGGTTTCATTCCGTTTGGACTCCGTTTGATATTCATTTTCTACGAAACACTGAAACAAGGGAAAACAGAAATTGGCACTAGGCTCTGTGTTAATAGGTTAGTCCCAAAAATCATATAAAATAGCATATAAATGCATATAAAACATCCAAGGTTGATAATATAATAGCATGGAACAATCAAAAATTATAGATATGTTGGAGACGTATCAGCATCCCCAAGCTTAATTCCTGCTTGTCCTCGAGTAGGTAAATGATAAAAACAGAATTTTTGATGTGGAATGCTACCTAACATATTTATCCATGTAGTTCTCTTTATTGTGGCAAGAATATTCAGATCCATAAGATTCAATACAAAAGTTTAATATTGACATAAAAATAATAATACTACAAGCATACTAACCAAGTAATCATGTCTTCTCAAAATAACATGGCCAAAGAAAGCTATCCCTACAAAATCATATAGTCTGGCTATGCTCCATCTTCACCACACAAAATATTTAAATCATGCACAACCCCGATGACAAGCCAAGCAATTGTTTCATACTTTTGATGTTCTCAAACTTTTTCAATCTTCACGCAATACATGAGCGTGAGCCATGGACATAGCACTATAGGTGGAATAGAATGGTGGTTGTGGAGAAGACAAAAAGGAGAAGATAGTCTCACATCAACTAGGCGTATCAACGGGCTATGGAGATGCCCATCAATAGATATCAATGTGAGTGAGTAGGGATTGCCATACAACGGATGCACTAGAGCTATAAGTGTATGAAAGCTCAAAAAGAAACTAAGTGGGTGTGCATCCAACTTGCTTGCTCACGAAGACCTAGGGAATTTTGAGGAAGCCCATCATTGGAATATACAATCCAAGTTCTATAATGAAAGATTCCCACTAGTATATGGAAGTGACAACATAGGAGACTCTCTATCATGAAGATTATGGTGCTACTTTGAAGCACAAGTGTGGTAAAAGGATAGTAGCATTGTCCCTTGTCTCTTTTTCTCTCATTTTTTTATTTTTTTATTTTTTTTATTTGGGCCTTCTCTTTTTTATGGCCTCTTTTTTTTGGGATTCTTTGACCTCTTTTTTTTCGGAGTCTCATCCCGACTTGTGGGGGAATCATAGTCTCCATCATCCTTTCCTCACTGGGACAATGCTCTAATAATGATGATCATCACACTTTTATTTTCTTACAACTCAAGAATTACAACTCGATACTTAGGACAAGATATGACTCTATATGAATGCCTCCGGCGATGTACCGGGATGTGCAATGACTCATGAGTGACATGTATGAAAGAATTATGAACGGTGGCTTTGCCACAAATACAATGTCAACTACATGATCATGCAAAGCAATATGACAATGATGAAATGTGTCATAATAAACGGAACGGTGGAAAGTTGCATGGCGATATATCTCAGAATGGCTATGGAAATGCCATAATAGGTAGGTATGGTGGCTGTTTTGAGGAAGATATATGGTGGGTTTATGATACCGGCGAAAGCTGCGCGGTATTAGAGAGGCTAGCAATGGTGGAAGGGTGAGAGTGCGTATAATCCATGGACTCAACATTAGTCATAAAGAACTCACATACTTATTGCAAAAATCTATTAGTTATCGAGGCAAAGTACTACGTGCATGCTCCTAGGGGGATAGATTGGTAGGAAAAGACCATCACTCATCCCCGACCGCCACTCATAAGGAAGACAATCAATAAATAAATCATGCTCCGACTTCTTCACATAACGGTTCACCATACGTGCATGCTACGGGAATCACAAACTTCAACACAAGTATTTCTCAAATTCACAACTACTCAACTAGCATGACTCTAATATAACCATCTTCATATCTCAAAACAATTATCAAGTATCAAACTTATCATAGTATTCAAAGCACTTTATATGAAAGTTTTTATTATACCCCTCTTGGATGCCCATCATATTAGGACTAGTTTCATAACCAAAGCAAATTACCATGCTGTTCTAAAGACTCTCAAAATAATATAAGTGAAGCATGAGAGTTCATATATTTCTTCAAAATAAAACCACCACCGTGCTCTAAAAAGATATAAGTGAAGCACTAGAGCAAATGACAAACTACTCCGAAAGATATAAGTGAAGATCAATGAGTAGTCGAATAATTATGCAACTATGTGAAGACTCTCTAACCTTTAAGAATTTCAGATCTTGGTATTTTATTCAAACAGCAAGAAAAACAAAAGTAGATAAAATGACGCTCCAAGCAAAACACATATCATGTGGCGAATAAAAATATAGCTCCAAGTAAAGTTACCGATGAACGAAGACGAAAGAGGGGATGCCTTCTGGGGCATCCCCAAGCTTAGGCTTTTGGTTGTCCTTGAATATTACCTTGGGGTGCCTTGGGCATCCCCAAGCTTAGGCTCTTGCCACTCCTTATTCCATAGTCCATCAAATCTTTACCCAAAACTTGAAAACTTCACAACACAAAACTTAACAGAAAACTCGTAAGCTCCGTTAGCGAAACAAAACAAAACACCACTTCAAGGTACTGTAATGAACTAATTCTTTATTTATATTGGTGTTAAACCTACTGTATTACAACTTATCTATGGTTTATAAACTCTTTTACTAGCCATAGATTCATCAAAATAAGTAAACAACACATGAAAAACAGAATCTGTCAAAAACAGAACGGTATGTATTAATCTGTAACTAACGCAAACTTCTGGAACCCCAAAAATTCTAAAATAAATTGCTTGACGTGAGAAATTTATCTATTAATCACCTGCAAAAATAATTAACTAAATAGCACTCTTCAATAAAAAAGGCAGCAATTCTCGTGAGCGCTAAAGTTTCTGTTTTTACAGCATGATCGCAAAGACTTTCCCTAAGTCTTCCCAACGGTTCTACTTGGCACAAACACTAATTAAACACAAAAAACATAACCAAAACAGAGGCTAGATAATTTATTTATTACTAAACAGGAGCAAAAAGCATGGAATAAAAATAAAATTGGGTTGCCTCCCAACAAGCGCTATCGTTTAACGCCCCTAGCTAGGCATGATGATTTCAACGATGCTCACATAAAAGATAAGAATTGTAACATAAAGAGAGCATCTTGAGGAATATGACTAGCACATTTAAGTCTAACCCACTTCCTATGCATAGGGATTTTGTGAGCAAACAACTTATGGGAACAATAATCAACTAGCATAGGAAGGCAAAACAAGCATAACTTTAAAACTTTAAGCACATAGAGAGGAAACTTGATATTATTGCAATTCCTACAAGCATATATTCCTCCCTCATAATAATTTTCAGTAGCATCATGAATGAATTCAACAATATAATCAGCACCTAAAGCATTCTTTTCATGATCTACAAGCATAGAAATTTTATTACTCTCCACATAAGCAAAATTCTTCTCATTCAGAATAGTGGGAGTATCATAAGAGACTTGAATACTATAAATTGTTTCCACATTAAAAGAGTAATGTTCAGAAAAGGGGTAATCATAATCATGACAAGTTTTATAATTATAATCACTACTTCTTATATAATAAGTATCATCACAATAATCATCATAGGTAGGAGGCATGCTATCATCATTATAAATTTGCATATCAAAACTTAGGAGACTAAAAATATCATCTTCATTAAACGTAGCATCCCCAAGCTTGGGACAAACATTAATTGCAGCAAATATATTCTCAAAAACATCATCTTCATCAAACATAGCATCCCCAAGCTTGGGCCTTTTCATATCATAAGCATAATCACTCTCATCATTAATAGTATGAATAGCACCAATAGTATAGCAATTATCATATTCTTCCAAGCAAGTGCCAAAAAGATTTTCAAGATCATAAGAAGTATCATTATCTTCCACAATTATATTTTCATGAGGCACAATAGTAATAGGAGCAGCATTATTTGGGGGAGATATCTTTTTACCTCTCTTCCTTTTTCTTTTCTTCTTCTTCACCACATCATGTGTGGGTTCAATCCTCTTTTTGGAGCTCCTTATTAATGAGATTGGTTGAATAGGAGGCTCCTCCTCGTTACCTGATTCATCATAAGAAATAATAGGAGGGTATTGGGAAGTCTCTTCCCTTTCATTAGTATTCTCTTCATCTTCTATTTCTTTTCTTTTCTTTATGTAGTTGGCAATATAAGGATTTTCAATACAATTCACCGCACAATACATATAAATTTCCTCTAGATCAAAGCCAAGAAGTTTATCACGGGCAAATACTGGAAGATAGTTAGTTATACGTTTCATTTCTTCGTAACCCATAAGCAAACTAAGTTCATTATGATGTGTAAGAGAAATCAAGTCATCACAATTTTGGGAAACGGTTAGATCATGAAACAATTTGCATCGGATGGTTAAATGACCACGTTCATTTCAAAGCTCACAAGTATGGCCAAGAAAATTTAAATTTTCAGCACAAACATCTAGCCTTTCTTGCAACAATTGGGTTTCTAAGTACTTATGCCTCTTGCAAAATCTATCTTCCCTAATTGGTGTGTACTTGCGAACCCAATGCACTCCACAAAAATTGACATGTTTATAGGAGACATTTTCATCATAACTAGTGCAATCATCATTAGAACCATGGATATTTAAAGAGTTAATACTAACAACATTGCAATCATGCTCATCATTCAAAGATTTAGTGCCAAACATTTTAATGCATTCTTCTTCTAATACTTTGGCACAATTTTCCTTTCCATCATACTCACAAAAGATATTAAAAAGATGAAGCATATGAGGCAAACTCAATTCCATATTTTTTGTAGTTTTCTTTTATAAACTAGACTAGTGCTAAAACAAGAAACAAAAAGATTCGATTGCAAGATCTAAAGATATACCTTCAAGCACTAACCTCCCCGGCAGCGGCGCCAGAAAAGAGCTTGATGTCTACTACACAACCTTCTTCTTGTAGACGTTGTTGGGCCTCCAAGTGCAGAGGTTTGTAGGACAGTAGCAAATTTCCCTCAAGTGGATGACCTAAGGTTTATCAATCCGTAGGAGGCGTAGGATGAAGATGGTCTCTCTCAAGCAACCCTGCAACCAAATAACAAAGAGTCTCTTGTGTCCCCAACACATCCAATACAATGGTAAATTGTATAGGTGCACTAGTTCGGCGAAGAGATGATGATACAAGTGCAATATGGATGGTAGATATAAGTTTTTGTAATCTGAAAATATAAAAACAGCAAGATAACTAATGATAAAAGTGAGCACAAACGGTATTGTAATGTGTTGAAACAAGGCCTAGGGTACATACTTTCACTAGTGCAAGTTCTCTCAACAATAATAACATAATTGGATCATATCACTATCCCTCAACATGCAACAAAGAGTCACTCCATAGTCACTAATAGCGGAGAACAAACAAAGAGAATATGGTAGGGTACGAAACCACCTCAAAGTTATCCTTTCTGATCGATCTATTCAAGAGTCTGTAGTAAAATAACATGAAGTTATTCTTTCCGTTCAATCTATCATAGAGTTCGTACTAGAATAATACCTTAAGACACAAATCAACCAAAACCCTAATGTCGTCTAGATACTCCAATGTCACCTCAAGTATCCGTGGGTATGATTATACGATATGCATCACACAATCTCAGATTCATCTATTCAACCAACACAAAGTACTTCAAAGAGTGCCCCAAAGTTTCTACCAGAGAGTCAAGATGAAAACGTGTGCCAACCCCTATGCATAGGTTCATGGGCGGAACCCGCAAGTTGATCACCAAAACATACATCAAGTGGATCACGTGATATCCCATTGTCACCACAGATAAGCATGACAAGACATACATCAAGTGTTCTCAAATCCTTAAAGACTCAATCCTATAAGATAACTTAAAAGGGAAAACTCAATCCATTACAAGAGAGTAGAGGGGGAGAAACGTCATAAGGTCCAACTATAATAGCAAAGCTCGCGATACATCAAGATCATACCACCTCAAGAACACGCGAGAGAGAGAGAGAGAGATCAAACACATAGCTACTGGTACATACCCTCAGCCCCGAGGGAGAACTACTCCCTCCTCATCATGGAGAGCACCGGGATGATGAAGATGGCCACCGGAGAGGGATTCCCCCTCCGGCAGGGTGCCGAAACGGGTCTAGATTGGTTTTCGGTGGCTACGGAGGCTTCTGGTGGTGGAACTCCCAATCTATTGTGTTCCCCGATAGTTTTAGGGTATATGGATATATATAGGCGGAAGAAATACATCAGGGGAGCCACAGGGGCCCACGAGGGTGGAGGGCGCGCCCAGGGGGGTGGGCGTGCCCCTGCCTCGTGCTCTCCTCGTTGATCCCCTAACCTGCACTCCAACGTGGAAAATAACGGGAGTTCCCGGTTACGTACAAGAGAAACGCGCATCGCTCGGCCCCCGACCACCCACCGTAATCGGGAACTCCCCGTTATTTTCCTCGCCCTCGCTTCTACCACAGTTTTTTCCATCATGGACGACCCAAAGAATGTCATGTAGCTGCGTCTCCGGCTCGCCCAGGACGAAAAGCCCATTTTCTGTCATGATTTTTTGTCATAGAAGTAGGACCCCACCACATCTATGATGATACCGGGTTTTTTCACAATTATCGTCATAGAAGTGCCATAAGTATGACAGAAAAAATGTTCGTTTGGCCCAAAATGTCATGGTTGTGTCTTTTTTTGTAGTGTATATAAATGTTTCCTTACCAAATTACACTTACCAAAGGCGCTTCACTCCCGGCAATGGCGCCAAAAAATAGCCTTGATGACCCACAAGTATAGGGGATCAATTGTAGCTCTTTTCAATAAGTAAGAGTGTCGAACCCAACGAGGAGCAGAAGGAAATGACAAGTGGTTTTCAGCAAGGTAATGTCTGCAAGTGCTGAATTGTAAGTAGCAGAGTAGTTTGATAGCAAGGTAATTTGTAACGAGCAAATAACGATAGTAATAAGAAAAGTGCAGCAAAGTAGCCCAATCCTTTTGAGGCAAAGGACAGGCCAAAACGCTCTCTTATGATAAGCAAAGCGTTCTTGAGGGTACACAGGAATTTCATCTAGCCACTTTCACCATATTGGTTTATTTCATGTTCGCTACTTTGATAATTTGATATGTGGGTGGACTGGTGCTTAGGTGCTATTCTTACTTGAATGAACCTCCTACTTATAATTAGCCTCCCGCAAGCGTCTACAACTACGAGAAAAGTATTAAAAATAAATTATAACCATAGCATTAAACTTTTGGATCCACTTGGTCCCTTACGGAATAGCGCATAAACTGGGGTTTAAGCTTCTGTCACTCTCGCAACCCATCATCTAATTGCTACTCAACAATGCATTCCCTTAGGCCCAAATATGGTGAAGTGTCATGTAGTCGACGTTCACATGACACCACTAAGGGAATCACCACATACATACTATCAAAATATCGAACACATATCAAGTTCACATGATTACTTGCAACATGATTTCTCCCGTGACCTCAAGAACAAAAGTAACTACTCATAAATGATAATCATGCTCAAGATTAGAGGGGTATTAAATAGCATATCGGATCTGAACATATAATCTTCCACCAAATAAACCATATAGTAATCAACTACAAGATGTAATCAACACTACTAGTCACGCACAAGCACCACTCTATAGTTCCGGTAACAAGATTGAACACAAGATATGAACTAGGGTTTGAGATGAGATGGTGCTGTTGAAGATGTTGATGGAGATTGCCCTCCCCAAGATGGGAGAGTTGTTGGTGATGATGATGACGATGATTTCCCCCTCCAGGAGGAAAGTTCCCCCGGCGGAATCGCTCTGCCGGAGGGCAAAAGTGCTCCTGCCCAAGTTCCGCCTCAAGACGGTGGCGCTCCATCCCGAAAGTCCTCCCCCTATTTTTTCTAGGTCAAAATGACTTATATACCAGAAGATGGGCACCGGAGGTGGGCCTAGGTGAGCACAACCCACCAGGGCGCGCCCAGGTGGGTTGTGCCCACCTGGTGGGCCCCCTTTGGTAGTTATTTTCTCCAATATTCTTCATTTATTTGATAAAAAATCCCCGTGAAGTTTCATCTTGTTTGGAGTTGTGCAGAATATGTGGCGTGACGTAGCTTTTCCAGGTCCAGATTTCCAGTTGCCGGAATTCTCCCTCTTTGTGTATACCTTGCATATTATGAGAGAAAAGGCATTATAATTACTCGAAAAAGCATTATTATGGACAAAAACATCATAAATAACAGTAAGAAAACATGATGCAAAATGGACGTATCAGGCTTCTTGTAAGAACCATTCTTACCTACGCATCAAAACCACAACGGTGATTTATCAAGTTTGTTGTTTTAACCTTCAACAAGGACCGGCCGCAGTCAAATCCGATTCAACTAAAGTTGGAGAAACAGACACCCGCCAGCCACCTTTATGCAAAACTAGTTGCATGTCTTGTCGGTGGAACCGGTCTCATGAACATGGCACTGTAAGGTTGGTCCGGGCCGCTTCATCCAACAATACCGCCGAATCCAAATAAGACATTGGTGGTAAGCAGTATGAAGATCACCGCCCACAACTTTTTTTTGTTCTACTCGTGCATATCATCTACGCATAAACCTGACTCGGATGCCATTGTTGGGGAACGTAGCATGCAATTTCAAAAAAATTCCTACGCTTAGCAAGATCTATCTAGGAGATGCATAGCAATGAGAGGGGGAAAGTGTGTCCATGTACCCTCGTAGACCAAAAGCAGAAGCGTTTAAAAACGCGGTTGATGTAGTCGAACTTCTTCTCGTTCCGACCGATCAAGCACCGAACGTACGGCACCTCTGAGTTCTGCACATGTTCAGCTCGATGACGTCCCTCGAACTCTTGATCCAGCAAAGTGTCAAGGGAGAGTTTCGTCAGCACGACGGCGTGGTGACGATGATGGTGAAGTGATCCGCGCAGGGCTTCACCTAAGCACTACGACAATATGACCGGAGGCATAAACTATGGAGGGGGGGCGCACACGGCTAACAACTGTTGATATGTGTTCTAGCGGTCCCCCCCCCCATATATATATATATATATATATATATATATATATATATATATATATATATATATATATATATATATATATATATATATATATATATAGGTTGGAGGGGAGGAGAGGTAGCCAAGGGGGGCCCAAGTAGGAGGAATCCTACTTGGGCGCTTCCCAATTCGGCCTCCCCCCTTCCATATTCATCTGGAAGGGAAAGGAAGGAGGAAGGAGGAGGGAGGAGGGAAGGAAGGGGGAGGCCCAATCC
>NC_041384.1:384795706-384869026 GCF_002162155.2 Triticum dicoccoides
CCCGGAACCCCTTACGGTGACCCGATATGTACCCGGTACCCTATATATGAATCTTTACATCTCAAACATTTCGAGACTCCTCGTCATGTCCGTGATCTCATCCGGGACTCCTAACAACATTCGGTCACCAAATCACATAATACAAATTCGTCATCGAACATTAAGCATGCGGACCCTACGGGCTCGAGAACTATGTAGACATGACCGAGACACCTCTTTGGTCAATAACCAATAGCGGAACCTGGATGCTCATATTGGTTCTCACATATTCTACGAAGATCTTTACCGGTCATACCGTAATGACAACATACGTTATTCCCTTTGTCATCGGTATGTTACTTGCCCGAGATTCTATCGCCGGTATCTTCACACCTAGTTCAATCTCGTTACTGGCAAGTCTCTTTACTCACTCCGTAATACATCATCCTGTAACTAACTCATTAGTCACATTGCTTGCAAGGCTTATCATGATGTGTATTACCGAGAGGCCCCAGAGATACCTATCCGATACTCGGAGTGACAAATCCTAATCTCGATCTATGCCAACCCAACAAACACCTTCGGAGATACCTGTAGAGCATCTTTATAATCACCCAGTTACGTCGTGATGTTTGATAGCACACAAGGTATTCCTCCGGTATCCGGGAGTTGCATAATCTCATAGTCGAAGGAATATGTATTTGACATGAAGAAATCAATAGCAATAAAACCGAACGATCAACATGCTAAGCTAACGGATGGGTCTTGTCCATCACATCATTCTCCTAATGATGTGATCCCGTTCATCAAATGACAACACATGTCTATGGTTAGGAAACTTAACCATCTTTGATTAACGAGCTAGTCTAGTAGAGAGGCTTAGTAGGGACACATTGTTTTGTCTATATATCCACACATGTATCAAGTTTCCGGTTAATACAATTCTAGCATGAATAATAAACATTTATCATGATATAAGGGAATATAAAATAACAATTATTGCCTCTAGGGCATATTCCCTTCAGCTTCATTGTCTTCTGCCTCAAGTCCTTTTACATTTGTTGAACTATTATCCTATTTAGTTTTGTCTTTCTTCCCCCTTTGTTCTTGGCCAATCACTCTATTTGTTCGAATGTTTATCCATTCTTCATGAAATATCTACTAACCGGACTTTTCTCTATACTTCAGGCATAAACAAAGGAAATTAGAAATTTAAGTAGTAACATCGAGCCCGAATTATGACTCTCAATATCTTCCTGTTCTGGCGGATCGCATCTTCATCTGACGATTCTTCACATTGCAATCCCGGTGACTCCTTAGTATTACAAGTATAATTCTTTTTACGTCACTAGTATACTGCATTCACTTTCTTCTAACCCCAAGGTTAATTCTTATATTTAATTTGTTCTTACTCGTACTATTTCATATTGCTTCCTAAAGTTAGCGTATACCAAACTTGTACCTAATTTGCCTTCTAGTATCATTTTTCTGTTTTTTTTTCTAATTTAAGATTTAAATTGGGCATCCAATGATGTGTACTAACTTCAATTCACACATTTGCCTTCTAGTATTACCAAACTTATCTCGTATTAACTTTCGCGTGTGTACCAACGTTGTTCATCATCGGTCCATACCTCTGGTAGAGTACAATACCACACACCCCCTGCGCGGATATGCTACACGTATATAGGAGTACTTGTAAGAACAAAATCACGCGAATGAATAGTTGTGATCTCTTCATGATAATCTAGCTTAAGTGCTCACAAATATAACTCGACTGCTAGTACTACTGAGGCAAGCAAAGGCTACAAGGACATGGTTTGTTGGGATCCCTAGCGTAGGAGTTAGTAATATGCAACAAGCTTTACTTCGGTGATAAACTAATGTATCAATCCGTTGAGGTACTAGTATCCTCCTATAGTTGAATTCCCAACAAAAATAAAACTTCATTTGTGTCCCCAACAGGTCTATCAAGGTTTGTCAATCCTTGTTATTCTTGTTAGTTGCACAAGGCAATTAAAAGATAATGTGCTAGATGATATTTTGGTATTTTTGGAATAAAAACAAACTAAAAACAAAACAACATGTAAAAGTTGTTGGAAGGTGATTCTTATGCTAAAAACTGGACCGAGATTAATAGGTTCATCAAGTGTAACTCTCCGAAATACAAAAGTGTGGTAACATAATCCTGCGAAAAAGTGCACAATGAAATATTAACGCTAATGCCGTACATATGAATGTGATGATTCTACATAGGTAGTACGTCCGGAATACTATTAGACCGAGATACTCTTTGCATCTTATCGTTAAATAGCCCGTCCATAGATCGGGGTTCCCCACACCATCTAGACATTAAGTGTGAACAAGGGTATTTGCTCTAAGAAAGATGAGATATTGTTGTGTATATGAGATTCTAGTGAACCCTGTAATAAACCTTAGCCCTTGGTGGCAACAATTATTAAGCCTTTTTCACTTTATATCACTGCGGTAGATTACTTGCAAGATTAAACTCAACTAATGCACACGTCTCCCACTGCTGATTAACGATCTAAACCGGCAAAGAGAACCACAAGAAATATACATATATAGATCGAACAAAATAGCATGCATAGATCTGAACATAAAAAAATAATTCATCACATGATCAACATCACCGCTACAAATACATCATTTTAACCATAATCATATATGGCAGCTCATATGGCCATTGTATTGAACATCTAAATACTTCAAGATGAGGAGATTACAACTTTGGCTACTGCCATGAACAATAGTCCAAGGGGTGGACTACTCACAGCTCATCTTAGAGCTTGAGGATTGAGGTTGCTGATGAAGAAGGTGGCTTCTCCCTTTGTAGAGTTTCAGATCGGGGCTGAAAACGAGTCGCCATGAAAACGTGATGTGACAGTGGTGAAAAAAATGCATGATAACTAGGTTTGGGGTTTTGTAGAATATTCATGTCATCGGGCACCGGAGGCACCGTGGGGGTGCCCATAGGCCACATGCGCCCTTGTAGGGTGTGCGCCTACAAGGGGCGCCTGCACCCTGTGGGGGGCACCAGGGTCTACCCCTCAAGTCATCTCCCTGCACGAATCTTTCAAGACCAATTTTCCTTGATTTTTTCTCGAACTTTTTCTATGGTGTTTTCCTGAAATACTAAAAACACAAAACAAAAACAAAAATGACACTTGGCATTGGCTTAATATGTTAGTCTAATAAAAATCAATAAAAAGTATGGCCAAGTGTATGTAATTGATTCAATGTAGCATGAATCATACAAAAATTATAAATACGTTGAAGACATATCACACATGGATGATTAATTTCGCATCTTATCCACATAATAAGCTTATCTCACACCACCACACTTGAAGAACTTTGTCTAGACTCTCAAATCATAAAAAAAATACAACAGAAAATTCGTGTGAAACAGCGAGATGAAGCTAGAGGCCAAAAAGAAATTTCAAAGGATGGCCCGTGTGTGTTCGTTGAAATTCGTTCAAATAACATGCACACATGAACACATGTATACAATCTAGTAGCGGGACGTAGATCTACTCATCTACTATCGTTGAAACAGAAAACGTACAACACAAAAGTCGTGTGAAATAGGGAAATGAAGCTAGTGGTCAAATAAAATTTCAAATGGCCGACCATGTGTGTGAATTTGCAAAAAATCATCCAAAATAACATGCACACATGAACATGTGTACAATCCATTATAGAGACGTAGATCTACTCTTCTACCACTGTTGAAACAGAAAGCACATAACACAAAAGTCATGTGAAACAGCAAGATGAAGCTAGTGGTCAAATAAATTTTCAGGGCCTCTTTGATTCGCAGGATTTTGAAAATGTAGGAATAGGAAAAGTATAGGATTCGAGTGACATGTCAACTTGAATCCTATAGAATCAGCAAGGAGTGTTTGATGCCACATGAAAAACAAAGAAAATGTAAATAGTGGTTGCAGTGGATGTTAGATTTCCTATGAAATATAATACAAAAGATTTCATAGGAAAAATCCTATGGGATCCAATCCTATGAATCAAAGGGCTGACATAGGAAAAATTCATAAGGATTTCAATCCTCCAAAAATCCTATAGAATTCCTTTGAATCAAAGGAGCCCTCAAAGGTCAACCGTGTGTCCAGAATTTGCATAATCTCATCCAAAATAACATGCAAACGTGAACACCCATGTACAATCCAGTATGGAGACATGGATCTACTTGTGTACGACTGTTGAAAGAGAAAACGTAAGTCATGTGAAACAACAAGATGAAGCTAGTAAGGAATTTTCTAACAGCTGATCATGTGCAAAGAATTTGTCAAAATTCATCTAAATTAGCTTCAAACATGAACACGAAATTTAAAATTTACAGTTCACTAAATGAGGAACCGATCAACTGAATGAAACCACAACGTCGGCATACATCTTTTTCATGTAGAGTTTATCTTGAATCAAAGCACTGTGTAGATTAGAAATGACGCAAGTAAGACCGACACTTGTCCTTCCTTACATCCCTCAGACATGGACCTGGGTGAAAAGAGACACTCGATTTGAAATACTCAGCCAGGCCAATGGTACTTTGATACTTTAAACTTGTGGCATACACGTGAAACATTAAACACACTCATATAATAAATGGGCCAAAGGGCCTGGATGAGGGGATGCAACATGACCCTAAGAGCATGGGCATAGTTAATACTATAGCCAACTGCTGGCTATATGATGTTGTAATGTCATATATAGTCATCACTTATAATCACTCATACAACAAGATTAGCTATAGAGTATAAAAGTATTACTATTTTTTCACCTTCTCTCTATCTCTTTCTTCATATTTATTGCATTTCACCGATGCTTTTCATCCTCACCATGGAGCCATTGCACCGATTATTTGAACGGGCCACAAGAAGAGGTGTTCTGGAGCCGTTGGCGCGTACTGGCATGAAACAACGTCTGTCCATCTTTGCGGACGACGTCGTAGTTTTCATCAAGCCCAAGCTAGTGGAGCTTGAGGCCTGCAAGAACATTCTGGATCTGTTTGGAGAGGCTTCCGGACTGCGGATAAATATGATGAAATCTGTGGCACTTTCCAATTAGGTGCAATGAAGAGGAGATCACAATGGCCTGTGAGGAATTGGGCTGCCAGAAAGGGGCTTTCCCAATCAAGTATTTGGGGCTGCCGTTGACCCTTAGAAAGCAGTCGGCATCGCAGTTGCAGTACCTGGTGGACCAGATGGCGAACTGCTTACCAAAATGAAAAGCGGCCTTAATGCCGAAGAGTGGAAGACTAACGTTGGTGCAGTCGGTGCTTTGTGCTATGCCCATTCACGCCATGATGGCCTTGGATCTCCCTGCTAAGACTATATCTGCGATGAACAAAGTGTGCCGTGGTTTCTTATGGTGCAGACGGGCAGAGGCCAACGGTGGCAACTGTGCGGTGGCATGGGATTCGGTGTGTTCACCGAAATGGGCTGGTGGCCTAGGTATACCCAATCTCAAGTGGCTTAATGTGGCTATGCAAACTAGATGGCCGTGGTTGGCAAGAGTGGACGAAAGTAGACCATGGACGGAGTTCCGCATAAAGGTACCAAGGGAGGCATTGCAGCTTTTCCGGGCGGCAACGCGAAGCGAAGCAAGGTGTGGCCTCACTACCCTTTTCTAGGAGGATCGGTGGATTGATGGCATGAGAGTACAGGAGATCGCACCGTCCATATACAGCAGAATTCCGCCGCGGATAAAGGCGACAATGACGGTTGCCATGGCCATCGAGGATGGGGCTTGGGCAATGGAGATTGGCCCGAACTTTGGCGTACATGAGTTGCTTGAATTCCTCGAGTTATGGACTAGAGTGAGCACATGGGAGCCGCAGCTCGACGTACCGGACTCTGTTGCATGGGCATGGGAGCCCAACGGTCACTTCTCCGTAAGATCCGCGTACGCAGCAAAGTTCTGGGGTCGAACGGTGGACCCAATGGCCCAGCTGACTTGGAAATCGAGGGCCCCATCCACATGCAAATTCTTCGCCTGGCTTGCGTTCAGGAACAGATGTTGGACCTCGGATCGCCTTGCCAAGAGGGGGCTACCACACCAGGAGGCATGCCCCTTTTGCGACCAGGAGGAAGAAACCATAAACCACGTGCTACTCACGTGTGTGCTCGCGAGATCGGTATGGGCGGTGGTATGCGAAGCTTTGGGGAAGGTGGAATGGTCACCGATGGAACATGATTCGCTTGCCCTATGGTTAAGGGACAAGCACGGGATGGACAACAACAATCGGAGGGATCTACATACTATCTTCCTACTTGTACTTTGAGGCTGTGAAAGCATAGGAATGCGATTGTCTTCGAAGGGGCATCGCTTTCTATCATGGGAACTATTGGTAGGGTTATGACGGAAGGGAGGTTATGGTTGCAAGCCGGGAAGTTTAAAGGGAATGTAGACCCTTTCTTCCTTCGGCTAGAGTGGTGGGTGAGGAATGAGTAATCCATTGTAATAAAACTCTTGTAATCTCGGTGGAGGCATGCCTTTTGCCTTTCTCCTTTAATATATAATATGCACACTCGTGCATATTCGAGAAAAAAATATATTTATTGCATTTGCCTAGAAGTGTGTATATAGTTAGACTCTTGTATGAGAGCCCATTTCCAACATTTTTTATGTCTCTCTTCTCCACAGTGCCAAAAGAATCATGTAAACGGGCTATAAACTCATTATTATACTTCCACTAAACCTTTTTGCAAAACACGAAATGTTGGCCGTGGCCTTGGATATGCTTGAAAATCTTGACAACTGATGATCGCCGGCAATCTAGGTGGGAGCCAACACGTAAAGCACCTATCCGCGGGTGGGAACAGGCGGCCAGGGCAAAAAGGAGCACGACCGAGCACGTGTTGACCCTCGCTGCTGCCGCCGTGCCCAGGCCAGTGCTGTTGCCTCACCAAACCACGGCTCGCACAGCCACAGAACCTGATGCTGCCCAACCCAACGCTCCACCCCAAACCGTTGCATCGAACCAAACGTCACGGGAACTCGTGAAGAAAACAAAACAAAACAAAACAAAACGAAGAGAGATTAGATTGTAGCAGAGCGCAATCCACGTCAGAGGACGAGTAGAAAATGGAGGATAGTATAAAAGCTGAGGAACAAGAGCGGGGGAGAAGGGATAACAATAATATTAATAAATAAATAAACAAAGCAAAAGGAAAGCGAAATAAAAAGAAGGAAAGGAAACGAAAGGTGGCGTAGGGGGAAGAGGAGGCTTTCGTCTTCGCAAAAGGAACTGGTCGCGCGTTCTCCAAGGTTCCCTGGGATGGCGTCGTCGGAGGTGGTGGAGGACGAGGCGTCGGCGGCGGCGATGCTCGCCAACGGGGCCGCGGACGTCCGCCGGAGGGTGGGTACTACTACTCCCCCGCCCCGCCGCAGCCCTATGGCGCCGGTGCCTCTTTTCCCCCGATTACTCGTCTTCTGATTTTTTTCTGGGGGGATTATTTGAATTGCAGAGGGACCAGGCCAAGGCGATGCTGTCGAAGCAGGCCGTCAAGATCGCCACCAAGGCAGAGGAGCACGAGCGCTTCATCTTCAAGGTCTTTTCTCCGATCCCCCCTGCTTAATCTCCATCTTCTGTGCTTCTGGCTCTCCCCAAATCTAGGCGTGCCCGTGCTCTGTTCATTTCGCGGTTAAATTCGGCGCGCATTGATTGTGCTGAGCAATGTTTCAACGTGTGCTGTAAGAGATACGCGGGCCTTGTGTACTGTTTTGTGGGCACTTTGGGTAGGAATGGATTACTGTGGTGATGAATCTCTTCATTTATTGCCATGTACTACTGACATGGCTGTGACGCTATTCGAATGTCTGTATGTGGGGAATGCTCTTACCTGGTGGTACTGGCTTTTAATGTGCAGGTCACACACCTGATGGGTGTTCTTGGATTTGGGACATTTTGCTACCTCTTGGGTGCCAGTAAGCTATTGCCGAATCCATCTGTTGGATTGCATGCTACTCCTGAAAGTTGTGGTCGGTTCATCTTACAGTGCCCTGATTTCGTTTTGCAGGACCACAGGATGTGCCGTATGTGTATTGCCTGTTCTATGTCATATTTGTTCCTCTCAGGTGGATTTACTACCGCTACAAGAAGTGGCACTACTATCTTCTGGTGAGTCCATTTCAGTCAAATTTGTTTCGGCCATCATTTTAACTGTGCTGGTTTCATTGCTTAGATGTAATGTCCTAGTATCATTCTTACCTCAAGTGTCATGCACAACTGTCACGGCTATAAAGTGTCAACGTCAGTATATGCTGTAATAATGATGAGTGGATCGTATTATGATATGCTATTATGCCGACTTATTTTGGACTAAAAGCTCGGGAGGAGCCTAGCTTTCAATTAAAAAACAAAATCTCCAAACGGCCAAACTTACGACGAAGGTGGGGTGCTAGGGATACCAGCTTAGAATGATGATAGCTCGCAAAAGAGAATGACTACTGCAAGCTATGACAAGATAGATAAAATGGTTGCCACTGGCTTGATTTCATCGACCTCCAGCAATTGGTGAACTTGGATATTATCATGTATCTTGTTACGGAAGGCATCTTATCTTATACTCCGTCTATCTGGATATGTAGGGCCTATTTCGTATTTTGAGATTTACTTTGAGTGTCAACAAGTTCAATACTATATGTGATGTATGTCACACAAAGTATACCGCTGAATTCATAGTTGAAAGGAGCTTCCAGTGGTATAATATTTTATAACAAACATCTCATATAGTAATTGATCTTGTTGACAGTCAAAGTAAATCTCAAAGTACGAATTGGGCCCTATATTTCTGGATGGATGGAAGACAAGTGCTGCTCATAACATACAGTACTGATGTTTTTAATGCGCCTTTACTTGATGACTGTTGTGCTTATGCTTTGTCCAAGGCTCCAAGCTGACATTCTAGTTCTTTTTCATTCTGAAGTTTTAGTGTTACCTTTTGTTTGTTCCTTGTTCAAATGACACGAGTTTCATACTTTTTTAGTGGATTGCATTGCACTTCTCAAGCATTTTATTGGGCACAATACTATGGTGCATTACTAATAAATCACTGGGTTACAACCATTGATGTAATTTGCAGGATTTCTGCTACTATGCCAACACTTTTCTCCTTGTTATGATTCTCTTTTATCCAAAGGATGAAAAGCTTTTCATGGTTTGCTTCTCATTTGCAGAGGTATGAAAAGGATTATTGTGGGTTGCCTGGTTTCTTGTTCGTGCTTATAATATGTGTGCAATCATTTGTTTTTTTTCATTAAATCTTTGCAGGGTCCCCTTGCTTGGGCATTAATTGTATGGCGTTGCAGCTTGGTGTTCAGCTCATTCGATAAACTTGTTAGTGTTCTGATACACCTCTTGCCTGGTACGTTGTCTCACTTAAACAGCCCAAATCAATGCGTAGGATGATGGGGAACTTTACTTTTCTTAGGAAAGCACCATCTTAGTCTAGTGAAACTATTTAACTATATTTTGTTTGGTGCTTGTTGAAATTGTATGACGCGAATGTGATATATGGAAGCCTTACAATGACTACTCTGTTGTCATGTTATGCCGAGGGCAGTCTGAGTATAAGCTTTAGTAGATATGAGCAATTTAACTAAAAAGCTGCAAGGGGAGCTTGAGTTTAAGCTAGATAAGGGTTCTCGGCTGGAAGTTTCTTCTGGATTCTGTGACTTTAGGGTTATGATTCCACTCTATTATTCATCCAGCAGTTCTTGCCAAATGTGTAACATGACTGAAAGAGGGCTTTTACAGGAATAGTTTTGTTCACTATCCGTTGGTGGAACCCACAAACATTTGCTGCCATGCATCCAGAAGGAAGAGCAGCAAGAGTCACATGGCCATATGTGGAGGACAAATCTTATCTGTGGACATGGCTATTTGTTGTTCCTCTAGCTGCTTACACCTTGTGGCAACTGATGTATTTCCTCATAGTTAATGTGCTGCGCCGGCAAAGGCTGTTAAGGGATCCTGAAGTCATGACATCATACAGGTATGTCTTTTTGTATTTCTTGGTGGGGTATGCTGAATACCTATGAGTGGAACAATATGTATGCTCAGTGGTGCTCATTCACCACCGGTGGAGATGCAGTCTATAAAATGGACCAAAACTGAGCCATAAGGACTAAACTTGGTTCAGATAATTTGCCTGTTACCAATTGTAGTTTGAGTTCCTCCCATCTTCTTTACTTCCTCTAAGTGTCTACTTACCCTTGCGTATTCTCCCATGTTAGAGAACCCAGTAATTTATCTTTATCAATTTTTGCAGGGAACTGTCAAAGAAAGCACAGAAAGCAAACAACATCTGGTGGAGACTGAGCGGATTGCTTGGTGACAAGAATCGTCCGTTGATGTACATACTGCTTCAGGCACTGTTCACAGTGGCGACATTGGCTTTCACTGTACCCATATTCCTTTCATACCGGCTGCATGGGATCTTCCAAGTACTAAAGGTGTGTGCTGCAACATGGAACGGTGGAAGCTTCATCCTGGAGGTGATGCCCAGACAAGTCGTCCAGAAGGAGAAGAAGAGACTTGAGATGAAGACCATTGAACAAGCAAACTTGAAAGAGCACATGGACGATCCCTCAGGTAACCACCAGCATGCATCCGAGGAGCCAAGTCAGTGAGGAAACTGATTTGGGCCGCAAGATTAGATTGTCTGGTTACTGGTACTGTCGTGTGACCTTGTTCTTTCTGTCAGAAAAGTTGCTATCGATGAATGTTCTGTTGGCTTGAGACATTTCAGGGCTGTTTATGGTGGGATCGCTAGTTAGGATGTGTGGGCATGTTTGACATAGCAAAAGGTGGTGGTTCAAATGTTATCAGCGCATTTTATGCCAACTTTGTCTCTAGGGTTTTCAACGTGTGTTGAGTGTGCTGAGATAGTTTCTTTTTTCCTTTTAAAGAGAGCCTTGGCTTAGGGCATGTACAATGCATAGCCTCAAGGTGATGCCTCGCATGTCATGTAGGATCGGATATGATGTAAAGTAGATTCGGATAAGGAAGCGGGATCCTCTCGAGAAGGCGGGTGCTTGAAGAGAAAAAGTGTGGTCCGCTGACAAAAGCTGAAAAGGTTGGAGTGAAAGTAGAGATGCATGTGTATTAGAGTCTTTATTTTTTATTTTTTAATGAGGCTCACTAATGATAGCTTGCATTGGGGAGAAAAAATAAATATAGGTGCCTCAAATTATTTTTTGTCATGAGGCATATGGATAGTACATGCCCTTAGTGGTTAGACATGGTTATGCAGTGCATCCTGATCATCTGGGTTCAATTTCTAGAATTGATGTGTTATTCCCGCATTTTATTCCTTAGGCCTTGTTCGGTTCCTTCAGATTTGAAGGGGTTTGGAGGGGATTGAGAGGGATTAAATCCCTCATAAGTCAAAATCCACTTCAATCCCCTCCAACCCTCTCCAATCTTCTTGTAGGAGGGATTAACCGAACAAGCCCTTAAGGACCAAGCTATCACTCAAGATAAAGATCTATTCATGATAAGAAAAAGAAATTAAGGACTTGGTTTCATGTATGGCGGGACTACAAAATATCTGGCTGCCGTCAGCTCACAGCCAGCCTCGCGCGAATGTTTTGTTCCTATGGACACGGGAAACCAACAGAGAACGGCTTTCAGAGTGACCTCATCTGTCCCATAAATGACTTAAGAGCAACTTTAACGGGGTGACTCTTTTTATCCGTGGGTAAAAATGTCTTAAGAGCAACTTCAACAGGGTGACTCATTTCGTCCGTGGGCGCTTGTTTAAGTTGGCCTAACACGCTGACTCAAATGAACGAGCGTCCGCCCGCCGACCGATTTCCGGTTTATTTTTGAGCTGGATTTGCATCGGCGCGGATACGAGACGGATGCGCGCGCTCGCCTTCCCCTTACCCTGGCCTGCTGGTCAGTGGCATCCTTCACCATTTCCCCTAAAAAACCTCCCGCCCGCGCGCGCTTCCGCCGCCCGCCATGGACAACGACCTCGACGCCGCCGCCGGCCTTGCCTCCCTCAGTCCGGCATGACGACCCCCCTCCCCCCTCCCGCCCCCGGGCAAAGGCAAGCCTCGCGGCCCCGCAAGATCATCGCCGCGCCTAAGCCGAAGAAGATGCTGACGCCCGAACAGCGGGCAAGGGAGTCGGCGAAGAGGAAGGGCCGAAGGCACGCGGTGGACGCGAGGGACGAAGCCATCGCGGCGGCGGCCGCCGCCGCCGCGGCGCAGCAGGAGGTCACCAACGCTCGCGTCACGGCGGCAACAAGGGAGGCGCTATATATGCTAGGGTTAAACCCTAGCCAGCACAAGCCTAACGTGTAATATGGTACTTGTATGTATCAAATCAATTCGCACTTCCCTAACAAAAAAACAAAAAAATAAAACTATTCACACCACACAAAGAGAGAGTCTTGCCCCGTTTTACTATAAAAATGCTATTCAAATCTACTCCCTCCTTCCATCTATATAGGGCCTAATGCGTTTTTCGATGCTAACTTTGACCAAATATTAGAGTAATAATATATGACATGCAACTTACACAAAGCACAACGTTAAATTCGTATGTGAAAGATTCTTTCAATGATATAATTTTCACATTGTGCATGTCATGTATTATTAATCTTGTCAATAGTCAAAGGCGGTCTTAAAAAACTCATTACACCCTATATAGATGGAAGGAGTGAGTATGAATCCATATTATGCCCAATTAAATTTTTTTCATTTGCTGTATAATGCATGTAACCTATTCATACCAACATTTTAGTGCATTCCAAATGTCTATACTACCGCTGCAATTCGAACTGAATTTGAATTCGTTTCTCTATTTCAATAAGAATCTACAATCATGATTGTTGCCAACTTCAACCATCATTCATGTATTAACTTAATAACACACCAAATGATTACTATAGAGATAGATATGAACTATGTGTACTACATGAACACGAATTCTATTTTTTGAATACACTTGATGTTGATTCCAAATAATAGTACATTTGATGTACTAACTATATATTCATAATCTAAATCATGTTCCATACGTTTACACCGTGTTTATCACACATAGTATAGTGCCCCGCCCCCTACATTATGACAAGTATTTAGACCTGAGCTGCAAAAGCCACACATTAGCCCAAATTATGATCAATGTTCTATATATTATACGTAGTACTAGCAAGATGCCCATGCATTCCACAGAACGTCAACATGATCAAGGGGAGGCCTAATTTGCAAATATGGAGAATGGTGTGTGTTGGGGATATTACTACCAGTATGACCCGCCCAGGAGGGGCCGGGTCAGCCCTAATAGCGGGTTACATAAGAAGCCCAATATACATTCAAGATGATAGTTTATTAAACATATAGAAGACCCAAAGGCCTGGGGCCGGCTTAAGGCCCGATATTGTAAACCGCCGTATGTAAGGAAAGACTTGTAAAGAAAGGCATGTCAAGGAAGTCACCGAGCCGGACACGATTATGAGCCGGCCGGGACTCTGTAGGCCACCAGGCGTCAACCCATGTATATAAGGGGACGACCCGATGGCGGCTTAGGGCAAGAAACAACCAAATCGATAACCAAGCCGGCGAGTTGAGCCCCTTGGAGATCGAAACTTCAGCAATACCAATCCCAACTAGTAGGCCTTTACCTTCATCGTAAGGGGCCAAACTAGTATAAAAACTCTCTCGTGTCCTTTGTCCCGATTAACCCCTTTAAGCTTCCTAGTGCGATGGCCCTATGATTAAGTCCTTGCTCTAGGACATCTGCCGTGTCAACTCCACGACAGTTGGCGCCCACCGTGGGGCTCGAACCCACGATCACAAGGTTACACACCTTTCTTCATGGTTTATGGAGCAGAAGCAGTATTGCCTAGTGACATCCGTCATGACTCGCCCCGTGTGGCGGCTTATGTTGAAGCTAATAATGAACAAGCCAGACAGAATGCACTTGACTTGTTGGATGAAGAGAGAGACTTAGCAGCGGCCCGGTCAGCAATTTATCAACATGACCTGCATCGTTATCACAGCCGCCAGGTTAAGTCCAGGACTTTTCAGGAAGGCGACTTGATGCTCCGGCTCATCCAGGATCTCTCAGATGCACACAAGTTATCCCCACCTTGGGAAGGACCCTTTGTGGTCAGTAAGAATTTAAACAACGGGTCATATTACCTCATTGACGTTCGAGAGCATGCAGACTCACGTAAGTCGGAGGAGGAGACCCGCCGGCCATGGAACATTGCTCAACTTCGGCCATACTACACCTGAGCCACCGGCTCTCATCATGTACATACGTTCACATTGTATATATCATGATAAGCAATAAAGTAAGACCATCGGTCTCTTTTCTTTTTTCAAAGATTATACGTATTTTCTCATTTTCAAAAGATTATTAATCAACTTTAACCTTTTTGCTCCGGCTTATGATCGTATCCGAATCTAGCTGCAAATCTCAAGGTCATTTGGGGGCTTCCTGTTCAAACATAGGTCGTATTCGAACCAAAGAGAACATAGCTGTCGTAACCCTCTTGATCGGCTCAAGGCCAAACTCACTTGGGGGCTTCTTGATCGTATTCGAATCATAGCTTAACCCCTCTTGAGTCCGACTTGGATCGTATTCGAATCAGGGTCGTTAAAAACCTCTCAAGGTCATTTGGGGGCTTCCTGTTCAAACATAGGTCGTATTCGAACCAAAGAGAACATAGCTGTCGGTACCCTCTTGATCGGCACAACGCCAAAGCCACTGGGGGCTATATGGTTGTATTCGAACCTTAGCTTAACCCCTTTGGTCCAGTTTACTGATCGTATTCGAATCAGAAACCCCCACCTTTTTGAGTACAGGATTACATTATGTTTATTATCTATTGTTTGCTTTTTTGTTGTTTAAATATTACAAACAATTAGCCTGGTCTTCTTCACCGGCTCGACTATTTGACAACACATCCGCCCTGATCATTCACACCGGCAGTTTACGGATCAAAAGGTACAGCTTACTGAGGTATAGTAATCATTGAATATTTGGCTTCTCATAAAGGTTGAATTATCAAATTCATCACCCGGGTTATTTAAACCGGTGATTTAAGGATCAAAAGGGACAAGGTATTTACTTATACGCACTTACCTGTTGCGTTAACTAAAGAGTTAGTTTTAAACCTTTATCCTTTATTTATATTTGTCTCTGATTTTTATTGAGGTAAATATATTGGCTATAAATTAGGTGTTTAAACCTGTTTAAACCGCCAAGCTAGTCTTTTCTTTGTATTTACAGGAACAGAGTTCAAGCATTGCAGAGACAAATATTAAACGATACATACAGTGGCATCTGGAAACACGGGTTCACATAGAAGTATTTTATGCGCGATGGCATAAGCAAACATGCGGTGTTTTAAACAACTAAGTTATTACAAGGCTTTATAAGCCCATGAAGATGCTCATTTTCCCTCCCTCGCCGGTTCACCACCTTCTGTTTGCTGGAAATTGGGTTTTGACCAATCAAAGCCATTCACGGCAACAAATTCAGCTTCGTCGTTGATCAGGCCGACCGTGTCAATCTCCGGGGCAAATGTGTCTTCTCTTACTGGTGGGATCAAATCTGTTACTTTGTATGAGGGAGTGACCATCTTCTTATTCTCACTATCAAAACCCAGCTGGTACTTATCAACATTGGTGTCATCTCCAAGGCTAGTCGTCTGAGGCCGGACTCCGCGTACACAAGCCATGAAGTCATCTTGAGTAAAGGGAGACCCATCCTCTTTCACGGTGGGATAGCCTCTGGTTACGTCTGCCGGGTCTAGATCTGGCACCCAAGCCTTGGAGCGGCTTAGGGCAGTCAAGGCTCCGGCTCGCGCATAGGAGAGTTTTACCTCTTAGAACCTGGCAGGAAGGATGGACAACTTTTTTAGGACGTCGTTGAGCCGGTTGGGTCCTTGGTTAGCAGGAGAGATGGTGGCCAGAGCCCGTTGTGCGCCGATATACAATTGTTCAACGAAAGTATATACTGCCTTCAGTTTAATCAACGGGTCTTGGCTCAGATTCTTGTTTCGAGGACCTGCATAAATTTTTACATGCAGTCAGTTAATGTCTTATACTCCGGTTTGGCAAACAAATATACAAAATATTAAGTCAGACCACTTACCAAAGATAGCAGCTACCATCTGAGACACCCGCCCCTTTAACCCGTCCAACTCTGTTGAAATCTCTTTCAGGGCTGTTTCGGCTGTCTCAGCTCGTTGGGTTAGAAGTAATTTTTCCTTTTCCCAAATTTTCTCCTTGGCAGCAAAGCTGGTCTTCAAATTTTCCGTTGCAGAGAGGCTTATTTGCAGTTTGGAGTTAGAAGATTTGATTTTTGTCTCCTGACTTGCTAGCCGGGTCTTTGCGTCAGTCAATTGAGAGTTCAACTCAGACAAGGCATTCTGTAAAACATTCAAATGAGTCAAGACTTGGTTTCAAATTCAAATTCAAGATTCAAGTCTCAAACACTTTACAAACAAACCATTTGTAAAGTACTTGACACTTGGGGGCTAATGTATGCCAAATCAGATTTCTACGACTCTACAAAAATATTTAAAGTCCCAAGTACCTTACAAAGTAACATCACTTGGCACTTGGGGGATAATGTGTGCAGTTCAGCAAGTTTATCAAGGTTAAACCGGAGCATTAAGTACTTTGAAGACGGTCTTAACAACAATTTTTAAGTACCGATTCACTTATGATCAAAGTGAACCGGTACTTGGGGACTACAGGTGAAGCTTTGTTTTTATCATTGATTCAGAGGTAAAAGCTTCGGCCTATATTTTACAGTCTATAGGTTATTCTGTTTCTTTCATAATCTGAAGACGTGGGGGCTGAAGGAATACTAGTAAACCGGAAACAACGTACCTCATACTTCAACTGAAGCTGCTTGACCATCTCGATCTCAGACTCGCGACTAGAGTGTACATGACTGAGATAGCCAGATAAAATGTCACTCGCATTGAGACGGTCATAGTTGGCAACGTCAAAGCGAACCTTATGCCTCTCCAATGCCTCTTGCTTTGCTGTGCAACGAGCCAGCACCGTTGGGTTCCCCGGCTCAACAAAGAGGCTCCCAGTAATTTGAACATCTTGAGCCGGTGGAGACGGCGGGTCGGTTGAGCTTGACGGTCCAGTTGTAGAAGGATTCATAGTGGCTTCGTTAAAAGACGGCTCCGGAGGATTTGCTTCATTGACAATAGGTGGGTCTTCTGGAGCGTCAGTTAATGGAGAAGGCGGCCTAGCCGGGTCAGATGCCAGCACTGGCGGGTCTTCCGCCGGTTTTGCTGCCTTTGCCTTTTTTGATTTAGCTTGGCCGCTAAGAAAAAATGTTGCAGGAATGTCAGTGTAAAGATAAATCTGAACAACCCAAAAGAAAGGAGGATTACTAATTACCCGGGAGCAGTATTGAAAGCCGGGAATTGGGTTTGCGAAGAGTCGCCAGAGGAACGAGACACCTCCTGAAAAGAATAAAAAAGAGTTCATAGAAATACAAGGAGAAGGATCTATTAAGAAGAGTTAAAGACAGAGATAAATAAACCTCATTTGGACGTTTCTGAGGAGTTTGTTGAAGGATGATCGCCGGTTCATTTTCAAACCCAACTTCACGACGGCTTTCATGTTGCTGCTTTTTCAAATGAAAGTTGGGATCCAAGTGAGCTAAAGGGTTAGAAAACCTTACTTTACGGATCACTCGTCGAACTTTGTGTCTTGGTAAGGGTTCTGGTCGAAGGAAATAATAGTTACCTCAGCTTCCCCGGCTTGACTGGCCCCAGTGTCATCCTGGTAAGGATCAGTGTTAATAAGATTGTTAAAAAATTGGCAAAGGGAATCAAGGGATACCTCCGAGTCAGATGTGTCATCAAGTTTCATCAAATCTTCAGCAGTGGTCTTCTTTTTCTTCTTCGATCTCCGGGTAGATTTCGTGGCA
Source organism: Triticum dicoccoides (assembly GCF_002162155.2). Lineage (NCBI taxonomy): Eukaryota > Viridiplantae > Streptophyta > Magnoliopsida > Poales > Poaceae > Triticum > Triticum dicoccoides. The sequence goes on from NC_041384.1 coordinate 384,813,654, forward strand.
TTCATGGCGGCGATTTTCGCCTTCTTGGCAGCTTCATGGTCACATTTCACTTTCCAAAAGTTAGAATTGGCCTACAAAGACAAGAGGAAGGATCAATGCTAAATAATACGGCTGGGAAAAATACAAAGGAAAAAATATCAGAATATCCTTACTTCTGGTGCTGGGTTAAGTTTACAGAAGGGATTTAACCCAACAATGCTGCAGTCTTCATACTTCCCATTCACCAAAAGGTTTGACATTGAGACAATGTTTTCTTCGATTAGTTGAACCGGGGTATGACGAAGAGAGTCGTCCGGGCCTCCACCATATTCATACATCAATCTTGAACGACGGCTTAATGGAAACCCGCCATGAGATCCAGCAGCGGGTCAGATCAACTCCGGTTAAACCGTTCCCCAACAAGGCGTTGATTCTTCTGATAGATGGAAGCAGCCTCTTGCATTCAGCAATGGTAAGTTTATCTGGCAGTGCGAACTTGGAGTCAAGACGATCAGGGCGGTAACCCGGCAGTGGCTTCTCGTTGGCTGGTGAGATGTCCTGATAGTAAAACCAAGTTTGGTTCCAGTCCTTTGGGTGACTTGGTAGAACTATGAGAGGGAAGACAGCACCCTGCCGGCGCTGAATTGAGATGCCTCCAAGCTCTAAGCTAAGGCCGTTGGTGCACTCGTTCTGCCGGTTCAGATAGAAGTATTCTCTAAACAGTTCCACAGTCGGCTCTTGCTGAAGATATACCTCACAGAGCACTTGGAAGTTACAAATATTGGATATGGAATTGGGCCCAATGTCCTGAGGATGGAGTTTGAAAAAGTGAAGAACTTCTCTAAAAAACTTTGAACCAGGTGGTGAGAAGCCACGATTCATGTGATCAGTAAAGACGATCACTTCGCCGTCTTTTGGATTGGGTCGTTCTTCTTCCGGGTCAGGAGCACGATAAGACATGATGCTTTTTGAGGGAAGAAACCCAATGAGGAAGAACTCTTTTAACCGATCCTCAGTTATGGTTGAGGGGACCCAATTACAGATGGTGGGTGTCTTTGACGGCATGATGTGCAAGGAACTGAAAAAGAAAAAAACAATATGCCGGTTCAGTTTATGGCAAAATTAACAGTTAAAGGATGAAGATGCAAAACAAGTAACGGCGGCTTAACTAAGGGCTAATGACATATAAGGAAAAGAAAGCCAGAGCGGTAAGCCACCATGACTACATATTCTTTCATAAAGCGAATCCAGCTAAGTCTTGGAGTAAACAAGTTTCACCAAGCTATCATTATTATTTTGGATCAAATGGCTGTCCCGAAAAGAAAATATTCTAGACCTAAAAATCCAGTACATATGAGTTCGTCAGCTATAATGAAGCATCTATACAGAAAAAAGGGATCTACTGATATCAAAAATAGAAGCAAAACAACTACCGCGTGAGTTATATTTCTTTTTTTGATCAGAAGAAGTTGCGGAAGAAGAACTACAAGAAGATCTGTAATGAACGATCGAAGAACACTGATGAACTTGCAACCCTAATACAGATCTAGATGCGTGAGAAAGAAGGAACTTACGAGATGCAGATCTACTGCAAAGAGTTGCCGCGTCTCTCTGGATGAACTCAGGGTGGTGCAGCGGCCGACGTTGAGGGCAACGGTGAGTGCTATGGCGGCGGCGGAGCTCGAGAAGCAGGGAGGCAGCAACAGGAAGAAGAAGAGAGAGAGAGAAGAATGAGGAAGGCCGGGGCAGGCCTATTTATAAGGACAAGATGCGGACAGACGGGGCACAAAAATCAAGGGAGAACCAAATAATGGTTATCCAGCTATATAGACGCCTCGATTCTCGGGAAGCATTAAAGATAAAAGGTCCATTGGAAGATGACGTCATGAAAGTTTTTTGTGTTTTCAAAAGATGACGTCACGGCGGGTTATAGAGTTTTTCAGACAGAAGAAGATGGATTTCATCTAAGTATTGAAGATTGACAAGGAACAAAGTTCAAAGTCAACCTGGGGCCTAATGTTGGGGATATTACTACCAGTATGACCCGCCCAGGAGGGGATGGGTCAGCCCTAATGGCGGGTTACATAAGAAGCCCAATATACATTCAAGATGATAGTTTATTAAACATATAGAAGGCCCAAAGGCCTGGGGCCGGCTTAAGGCCCGATATTGTAAACCGCTGTATGTAAGGAAAGACTTGTAAAGAAAGGCATGTAAAGGAAGTCACCGAGCCGGACACGATTATGAGCCGGCCGGGACTCTGTAGGCCACCAGGCGTCAACCCATGTATATAAGGGGACGAACCGGTGGCGGCTTAGGGCAAGAAACAACCAAATCGATAACCAAGCTGGCGAGTTGAGCCCCTTGGAGATTGAAACTTCGGCAATACCAACCCCAACTAGACGTAGGCCTTTACCTTCATCGTAAGGGCCGAACTAGTATAAAAACTCTCTCGTGTCCTTTGTCCCGATTAACCCCTTTAAGCTTCCTAGTGCGATGGCCCTACGACTAAGTCCTTGCTCTAGGACATCTGCCGTGTCAACTCCACGACAGTGTGGGTATCTTTTTTCAAAATTACCATAGTTTTCTTCCTATCCGTCAGATATAAATCGGATGGCCTATATTGCAGGATGGCAGGCACACCATCATCAACAACTCCATTTTTTTATAAGAGTAGAGATAAAATATATAATATGTAGTATAACATGTTCATAACCACACCATGTGTATCACCGTTATATATATTCACACATGCGTCGGTTTAAAACACTATGATAAATTCTTCAAATATCCAAATTCGCTTTTTATAATGAAGTATGATCTCTATTCGTCTTTTACACCCACACAATCCTCTTATCTTTGTACCTAGCTAGCGCTAACTTTCTCTTGTGCATGCACACGCCCGCATCCCTCTCACCCTCCCTCAGCATTCTCTAGCTCCATCGCGCAAATTCGTATTTTCACTTTAGGTCATTCACCCACGGTGTGTGTAGGTCCCCCAGCTCCTTCTTTATGGCACACATCGATCGATATGTCTCTCTAGCCAGGTGTGCCTAGCACAAACACAAGCTTCCCATCTTCTCTTATCATCGTCCATGCCTCACTCCCACCACTCTTTTCATCGATCTCGTACTCGCACACTCCTTCCCCCTCGATATAGTATGACTCTCGCACCACCTCCTAGATGCATCCCTATCTCTCTATCCTTCTCCCCATGCCTCATTTGCTTCTAACACACACATGCATGTATACCGATCGATCTCCCAACATATTGTTGGAAATATGCCCTAGAGGCAATAATAAAATGGTTATTATTATATTTCTTTGTTCATGATAATTGTCTATTGTTCATGCTATAATTGCGTTATTCGGAAATCGTAATGCATGTGTGAATACATAGACCACAACACGTCCCTAGTGAGCCTCTAGTTGACTAGCTCGTTGATCGAAAGATAGTCATGGTTTCCTGACTATGGACATTGGATGTCATTGATAACGGGATCACATCATTACGAGAATGATGTGATGGACAAGACCCAATCCTAAGCATAGCTCAAAGATCATGTAGTTCGTTTGCTATAGCTTTTTCGAATGTCAAGTATCATTTCCTTAGACCATGAGATTGTGCAACTCCCGGATACCGTAGGAGTGCTTTGGGTGTGCCAAACATCACAACGTAACTGGGTGACTATAAAGGTATACTACAGGTATCTCCGAAAGTGTCTGTTGGGTTGGCACGAATCGAGACTGGGATTTGTCACTCCGTATGACGGAGAGGTATCTCTGGGCCCACTCGGTAGTGCATCATCATAATGAGCTCAATGTGACCAAGTGGTTGATCACGGGATCATGCATTACGGTACGAGTAAAGTGACTTGCCGGTAACGAGATTGAACGAGGTATTGGGATACCGACGATCGAGTCTCGGGCAAGTAACATACCGCTTGACAAAGGGAATTGTATACGGGATTGATCAAATCCTCGACATCGTGGTTCATCCGATGAGATCATCGAGGAGCATGTGGGAGCCAACATGGGTATCCAGATCCCCCTGTTGGTTATTGCCCGGAGAGTCGTCTCGGTCATGTCTGCGTGTCTCCCGAACCCGTAGGGTCTACACACTTAAGGTTCAGTGATGCTAGGGTTGTTGAGATATTAGTATACGGTAACCCGAAAGTTGTTCGGAGTCCCGGATGAGATCCCGGACGTCACGAGGAGCTCTGGATTGGTCCGGAGGTGAAGATTTATATATAGGAAGTCAAGTTTCGGCCATCGGGAAAGTTTCGGGGGTAATCGGTATTGTACCGGGACCACTAGAAGGGTCCCGGGGGTCCACCGGGTGGGGCCACCTATCCCGGAGGGACCCATGGCTGAAGTGGGAGGGGAACCAGCCCCTAGTGGGCTGGTGCGTCCCCCTTGGGCCTCCCATGCGCCTAGGGTTGGAAACCCTAGGGGTGGGGGGCGCCCCACTTGGCTTGGGGGGCAAGCCACCCCCTTGGCCGGCGCCCCCCCTTGGAGATTGGATCTCCTAGGGCCGGCGCCCCCTAGGGACCCTATATATAGTGGGGGAGGGGGGAGGGAGGGCAGCCGCACCCTAGCCCCTGGCGCCTCCCTCTCCCTCCCGTGACACTCCTCCCTCTCCCTGAGCTTGGCGAAGCCCTACCGAGATCACCGTTGCTTCCACCACCACATCGTCGTGCTGCTGGATCTTCATCAACCTCTCCTTCCCCCTTGCTGGATCAAGTTGGAGGAGACGTCTTCCCAACCGTACGTGTGTTGAACGCGGAGGTGCCGTCCATTCGGCGCTAGGTCATCGGTGATTTGGATCATGACGAGTACGACTCCATCAACCCCGTTCTCTTGAACGCTTCCGCGCGCGATCTACAAGGGTATGTAGATGCACTTCCCTCTCCCTCATTGCTAGATGACTCCATAGATTGACCTTGGTGATGCGTAGAAAATTTTAAAATTCTGCTACATTCCCCAACAGTGGTATCAAAGCTAGGTCTATGCGTAGTTTTTATGCACGAGTAGAACACAAAGCAGTTGTGGGCGTCGATATTGTCAATTTGCTTGCCGTTACTAGTCTTATCTTGATTCGGCGACATCGTGGGATGAAGCGGCCCGGACCGACCTTACACGTACGCTTACGTGAGACTGGTTCCACCGATTGAGATGCACTAGTTGCATAAGGTGGCTGGCGGGTGTCTATCTCTCCCACTTTAGTCGGATCGGATTCGATGAAAAGGGTCCTTATGAAGGGTAAATAGAAATTGGCATATCACGTTGTGGTTTTGGCGTAGGTAAGAAACGTTCTTGCTAGAAACCTATAGCAGCCACGTAAAAACTTGCAACAACAATTAGAGGACGTCTAACTTGTTTTTGCAGCATATGCTGTGTGATGTGATATGGCCAAAAGATTGTGATGAATGATATATGTGATGTATGAGATTGATCATGTTCTTGTAATAGGAATCACGACTTGCATGTCGATGAGTATGACAACCGGCAGGAGCCATAGGAGTTGTCTTTATTTATTTATGACCTGCGTGTCAACATAAATGTCATGTAATTACTTTACTTTAATGCTAAAGCGTTAGACATAGTAGTAGAAGTAATGGATGACGAGACAACTTCAAGAAGACACGATGATGGAGATCATGATGATGGAGATCATGGTGTCATGCCGGTGACAACGATGATCATGAAGCCCCGAAGATGGAGATCAAAAGGAGCAAATGATATTGGCCATATCATGTCACTATTTGATTGCATGTGATGTTTATCATGTTTTACATCTTATTTGCTTAGAACAACGGTAGCTTAAATAAGATGATCCCTCGTAATAATTTCAAGAAAGTGTTCCCCCTAACTATGCACCATTGCGAAGGTTCGTTGTTTCGAAGAACCACGTGGTGATCGGGTGTGATAGATTCTAACGTTCGAATACAATGGGTGTAAGCCAGATTTACACACGCAATACACTTAGGTTGACTTGACGAGCCTAGCATGTACAGACATGGCCTCGGAACACGGAAGACCGAAAGGTCGAGCATGAGTCGTATAGAAGATACGATCAACATGAAGATGTTCACCGATGTTGACTAGTCCATCTCACGTGATGATCGGACACGGCCTAGTTAACTCGGATCATGTTTCACTTAGATGACTAGAGGGATGTCTATCTGAGTGGGAGTTCATTGAATAATTTGATTAGATGAACTTAATTATCATGAACTTAGTCTAAAATCTTTACACTATGTCTTGTAGATCAAATGGCCCACGCTAATGTTGCCCTCAACTTCAACGCGTTCCTAGAGAAAACCAAGCTGAAAGATGATGGCAGCAACTATACGGACTGGGTCCGGAACCTGAGGATCATCCTCATAGCTGCCAAGAAAGATTATGTCCTAGAAGCACCGCTAGGTGACGCACCCATCCCAGAGAACCAAGACGTTATGAACGCTTGGCAGTCACGTGCTGATGATTACTCCCTCGTTCAGTGCGGCATGCTTTACAACTTAGAACCGGGGCTCCAAAAGCGTTTTGAGCGACACGGAGCATATGAGATGTTCGAAGAGCTGAAAATGGTTTTCCAAGCTCATGCCCGGGTCGAGAGATATGAAGTCTCCGACGAGTTCTTCAGTTGTAAGATGGAGGAAAATAGTTCTGTCAGTGAGCACATACTCAAAATGTCTGGGTTGGATAACCGCTTGACTCAGCTGGGAGTTAATCTCCCGGATGACGCGGTCATTGACAGAATCCTTCAGTCGCTTCCACCGAGCTACAAGAGCTTTGTGATGAACTTCAATATGCAGGGGATGGAAAAGACCATTCCTGAGGTATATTCAATGCTAAAATCAGCAGAGGTGGAAATCAAAAAGGAACATCAAGTGTTGATGGTCAATAAAACCACTAAGTTCAAGAAAGGCAAGGGTAAGAAGAACTTCAAGAAGGACGGCAAGGGAGTTGCCGCGCCCGGTAAGCAAGCTGCCGGGAAGAAGCCAAAGAATGGACCCAAGCCCGAGACTGAGTGTTTTTATTGCAAGGGAAGTGGTCACTGGAAGCGGAACTGCCCCAAATACTTAGCGGACAAGAAGGCCGGCAACACTAAAGGTATATGTGATATACATGTAATTGATGTGTACCTTACTAGTACTCGTAGTAGCTCCTGGGTATTTGATACCGGTGCGGTTGCTCACATTTGTAACTCAAAGCAGGAGCTGCGGAATAAGCGGAGACTGGCAAAGGACGAGGTGATGATGCACGTCGGGAATGGTTCCAAGGTCGATGTGATCGCCGTCGTCACGCTACCTCTACATTTACCTACGGGATTAGTTTTAAACCTCAATAATTGTTATTTAGTACCAGCTTTGAGCATGAACATTGTATCAGGATCTCGTTTAATTCGAGATGGCCACTCATTTAAATCCGAGAATAATGGTTGTTCTATTTATATGAGAGATATGTTTTATGGTCATGCTCCGCTGGTGAATGGTTTATTCTTAATGAATCTCGAGTGTAATGTTACACATATTCATAGTGTGAATACCAAAAGATGTAAGGTTGATAATGATGGTCCCACATACTTGTGGCACTGCCGCCTTGGTCACATAGGTGTCAAACGCATGAAGAAGCTCCATGCAGATGGACTTTTGGAGTCTCTTGATTACGAATCATTTGACACGTGTGAACCATGCCTCATGGGTAAAATGACCAAGACTCCGTTCTCAGGAACAATGGACTGAGCAACCAACTTATTGGAAATCATACATACTGATGTGTGCGGTCCAATGAGTGTTGAGGCTCGCGGTGGCTATCGTTATGTTCTCACCCTCACTGATGACTTGAGTAGATATGGGTATGTCTACTTGATGAAACACAAGTCTGAGACCTTTGAAAAGTTCAAGGAATTTCAGAGTGAGGTTGAGAATCAACGTGACAGGAAAATCAAATTCTTGCGATCAGATCGTGGAGGAGAATACTTGAGTCACAAATTTGGCACACACTTAAGAAAATGTGGAATAGTTTCACAACTCACGCCGCCTGGAAAACCTCAGCGTAATGGTGTGTCCAAACGTTGTAATCGCACTCTGTTGGATATGGTGCGATCTATGATGTCTCTTACCGATTTACCGCTGTCATTTTGGGGCTATGCTTTAGAGACTGCCGCATTCACTTTAAATAGGGCTCCGTCGAAATCCGTTGAGACGACACCGTATGAATTATGGTTTGGGAAGAAACCTAAGCTGTCGTTTCTAAAAGTTTGGGGATGCGATGCTTATGTCAAGAAACTTCAACCTGAAAAGCTCGAACCCAAATCGGAAAAATGCGTCTTCATAGGATACCCTAAAGAAACTATTGGGTATACCTTCTACCTCAGATACGAAGGAAAGATCTTTGTTGCCAAGAATGGATCCTTTCTAGAGAAAGAGTTTCTCTCAAAAGAAATAAGTGGAAGGAAAGTAGAACTTGATGAAGTATTACCTCTTGAACCGGAGAGTGGCGCAGCTCAGGAAATTGTTCCTGAAGTGCCTGCACCGACTAGAGAGGAAGTTAATGATGATGATCATGAAACTTCAGATCAAGTTGCTACTGAACTTCGTAGGTCCACAAGGACACGTTCCGCACCAGAGTGGTACGGCAACCCTGTCTTGGAAATCATGTTGTTAGACAACAGTGAACCTTCAAACTATGAAGAAGCGATGGCGGGCCCGGATTCCGACAAATGGCTGGAATCCAAGAAATCCGAGATAGGATCCATGTATGAAAACGAAGTATGGACTTTGACTGACTTGCCCGATGATCGGCGAGCCGTAGAAAATAAATGGATCTTTAAGAAGAAGACAGACGCGGATGGTAATGTAACCATCTATAAAGCTCGGCTTGTCGCTAAGGGTTATCGACAAGTTCAAGGGGTTGACTATGATGAGACTTTCTCACCCGTAGCGAAGCTGAAGTCCGTCCGAATCATGTTAGCAATTGCCGCATTCTATGATTATGAGATATGGCAAATGGACGTCAAAACGGCATTCCTTAATGGTTTCCTTAAGGAAGAATTGTATATGATGCATCCGGAAGGTTTTGTCGATCCTAAGAATGCTGACAAGGTGTGCAAGCTCCAACGCTCGATTTATGGGCTGGTGCAAGCATCTCGGAGTTGGAACATTCGTTTTGATAAGATGATCAAAGCGTTTGGGTTTACACAGACTTATGGAGAAGCCTGCATTTACAAGAAAGTGAGTGGGAGCTCTGTAGCATTTCTCATATTGTATGTGGATGACATACCATTGATGGGAATTGATATAGAATTCTTCGAAAGCATAGAGGCCTACTTGAACAAGTGTTTTTCAATGAAGGATCTTGGAGAAGCTGCTTATATATTAGGCATCAAGATCTATAGAGATAGATCGAGAAGCCTCATTGGTCTTTCACAGAGTACGTACCTTGACAATATATTTAAGAAGTTCAAAATGGATCAGTCAAAGAAGGGGTTCTTGCCTGTATTGCAAGGTACGAGATTGAGCACAGCTCAATGCCCGACCACGGCAGAAGATAGAGAAAAGATGAGTGTCATCCCCTATGCCTCGGCCATAGGGTCTATCATGTATGCTATGCTGTGTACCAGACCTAATGTAAACCTTGCCGTAAGTTTGGTAGGAAGGTACCAAAGTAATCCCGACATGGAACACTGGACATCGGTCAAGAATATCCTGAAGTACCTAAAGAGGACTAAGGATATGTTTCTCGTTTATGGAGGTGATGAAGAGCTCGTCGTAAAGGGTTACGTCGATGCTAGCTCCGACACAGATATGGATGACTCTAAGTCACAAACCGGATACGTGTATATTTTGAATGGTGGGGCAGTAAGCTGGTGCAGTTGCAAGCAAAGCGTTGTGGCGGGATCTACATGTGAAGCGGAGTACATGGCAGCCTCGGAGGCAGCACAAGAGGAAATCTGGGTGAAGGAGTTCATTACCGACCTAGGAGTCATACCCAATGCGTCGGGCCCGATGACTCTCTTCTGTGACAACACTAGAGCTATTGCCCTTGCCAAGGAGCCCAGGTTTCACAGGAAGACCAGGCACATAAAGCGTCGCTTCAACTCCATTCGTGAAAGTGTTCAAAATGGAGACATAGATATTTGTAAAGTACATACGGACCTGAATGTGGCAGATCCATTGACTAAACCTCTCCCTAGAGCAAAACATGATCAACATCAGAACTGCACGGGTGTTCGATTCATCACAATGTAACTAGACTATTGACTCTAGTGCAAGTGGGAGACTGTTGGAAATATGCCCTAGAGGCAATAATAAAATGGTTATTATTATATTTCTTTGTTCATGATAATTGTCTATTATTCATGCTATAATTGTGTTATCCGGAAATCGTAATGCATGTGTGAATACATAGACCACAACACGTCCCTAGTGAGCCTCTAGTTGACTAGCTCGTTGATCGAAAGATAGTCATGGTTTCTTGATTATGGACATTAGATGTCATTGATAACGGGATCACATCAATAGCTCAGGAAACGAACTACACGATCTTTGAGCTATGCTTAGGATTGGGTTTTGATCAACGACATCAATGACTATCAATGACATCTTTGAGCTATTGATGTGATCCCATTATCAATGACATCCAATGTCCATAGTCAGGAAACCATGACTATCTTTTGATCAACGAGCTAGTCAACTAGAGGCTCACTAGGGACGTGGTGTGGTCTATGCATTCACACATTTATTACGATTTCCGGATAACACAATTATAGCATGAATAATAGACAATTATCATGAACAAAGAAATATAATAATAACCATTTTATTATTGCCTCTAGGGCATATTTCCAATAGTCTCCCACTTGCACTAGAGTCAATAGTCTAGTTACATTGTGATGAATCGAACACCCATGCAATTCTGGTGTTGATCATGTTTTGCTCTAGGGAGAGGTTTAGTCAACGGATCTGCCACATTCAGGTCCTTATGTATTTTACAAATATCTATGTCTCCATTTTGAACACTTTCACGAATGGAGTTGAAGCAACGCTTGATATGCCTGGTCTTCCTGTGAAACCTGGGCTCCTTGGCAAGTGCAATAGCTCCAGTGTTGTCACAGAAGAGAGTCATCGGGCCCGACACATTGGGTATGACTCCTAGGTCGGTAATGAACTCCTTCACCCAGATTGCTTCTTGTGCTGCCTCTGAGGCTGCCATGTACTCCGCTTCACATGTAGATCCCGCCACAACGCTTTGCTTGCAACTCCACCAGCTTACTGCCCCACCATTCAAAATATACACGTATCCAGTTTGTGACTTAGAGTCATCCAGATCTATGTCGAAGCTAGCATCGACGTAACCCTTTACGACGAGCTCTTCGTCACCTCCATAAACGAGAAACATATCCTTAATCCTCTTCAGGTACTTCAGGATATTCTTGACCGCTGTCTAGTGTTCCATGCCGGGATTACTTTGGTACCTTCCTACCAAACTTACGGCAAGGTTTACTTCAGGTCTGGTACACAACATAGCATACATGATAGACCCTATGGCCGAGGCATAGGGGACGACACTCATCTTTTCTCTATCTTCTACCGTGGTCGGGCATTGAGCCGTGCTCAATCTTGTACCTTGCAATATAGGCAAGAACCCCTTCTTTGACTGATCCATATTGAACTTCTTCAATATCTTGTCAAGGTACATACTCTGTGAAAGACCAATGAGGCGTCTCGATCTATCTCTATAGATCTTGATGCCTAATATGTAAGCAGCTTCTCCAAGATCCTTCATTGAAAAACACTTGTTCAAGTAGGCCTTTATGCTTTCCAAGAATTCTATATCATTTCCCATCAACAGTATGTCATCCACATACAATATGAGAAATGCTACAGAGCTCCCACTCACTTTCTTGTAAATGCACGCTTCTCCATAAGTCTGCATAAACCCAAACGCTTTGATCATCTCATCAAAACGAATGTTCCAACTCCGAGATGCTTGCACCAGCCCATAGATCGAGCGTTGGAGCTTGCACACCTTGTCAACATTCTTAGGATCGACAAAACCTTCCGGCTGCATCATATACAATTCTTCCTTAAGGAAACCATTAAGGAATGCCATTTTGACGTCCATTTGCCATATCTCATAATCATAGAATGCGGCAATTGCTAACATGATTTGGACGGACTTCAGCTCCGCTACGGGTGAGAAAGTCCCATCGTAGTCAACCCCTTGAACTTGTCGATAGCCCTTAGCGACAAGCCGAGCTTTATAGATGGTTACATTACCATCCGCGTCTGTCTTCTTCTTAAAGATCCATTCATTTTCTATGGCTCGCCTATCATCGGGCAAGTCAGTCAAAGTCCATACTTCGTTTTCATACATGGATCCTATCTCGGATTTCATGGCTTCCAACCATTTGTTGGAATCCGGGCCCGCCATCGCTTCTTCATAGTTCGAAGGTTCACCGTTGTCTAACAACATGATTTCCAAGACAGGGTTGCCGTACCACTCTGGTGCGGAACGTGTCCTTGTGGACCTACGAAGTTCAGTAGCAACTTGATCTGAAGTTTCATGATCATCATCATTAACTTCCTCTCTAGTCGGTGCAGGCACCTCAGGAACAATTTCCTGAGCTGCGCCACTCTCCGGTTCAAGAGGTAATACTTCATCAAGTTCTACTTTCCTCCCACTTATTTCTTTCGAGAGAAACTCTTGCTCTAGAAAGGATCCATTCTTGGCAACAAAGATCTTGCCTTCGGATCTGAGGTAGAAGGTATACCCAATAGTTTCTTTAGGGTATCCTATGAAGACACATTTTTCCGATTTGGGTTCGAGCTTTCCAGGTTGAAGTTTCTTGACGCATCCCCAAACTTTTAGAAACTACAGCTTAGGTTTATTCCCAAACCATAATTCATACGGTGTCGTCTCAACGGATTTTGACGGAGCCCTATTTAAAGTGAATGCGGCAGTCTCTAAAGCATAGCCCCAAAATGACAGCGGTAGATCAGTAAGAGACATCATAGATCGCACCATATCCAATAGAGTGTGATTACGACGTTCAGACACACCATTATGCTGAGGTGTTCCAGGCGGCGTGAGTTGTGAAACTATTCGACATTTCCTTAAGTGTGTGCCAAATTCATGACTCAAGTATTCTCCCCCACGATCTGATCGCAGGAAGTTGATTTTTCTATCACGTTGATTCTCAACCTCACTCTGAAATTCCTTGAACTTTTCAAAGGTCTCAGACTTGTGTTTCATCAAGTAGACATACCAATATATACTCAAGTCATCATTGAGGGTGAGAACATAACGATAGCCACCGCGAGCCTCAACACTCATTGGACCGCACACATCAGTATGTATGATTTCCAATAAGTTGGTTGCTCACTCCATTGTTCCTGAGAACGGAGTCTTGGTCATTTTACCCATGAGGCATGGTTCGCACGTGTCAAATGATTCGTAATCAAGAGACTCCAAAAGTCCATCTGCATGGAGCTTCTTCATGCGTTTGACACCTATGTGACCAAGGCGGCAGTGCCACAAGTATGTGGGACTATCATTATCAACCTTACATCTTTTGGTATTCACACTATGAATATGTGTAACATTACACTCGAGATTCATTAAGAATAAACCATTCACCAGTGGAGCATGACCATAAAACATATCTCTCATATAAATAGAACAACCATTATTCTCGGATTTAAATGAGTAGCCATCTCGAATTAAACGAGATCCTGATACAATGTTCATGCTCAAAGCTGGAACTAAATAACAATTATTGAGGTTTAAAACTAATCCCGTAGGTAAATGTAGAGGTAGCGTGCCGACGGCGATCACATCGACCTTGGAACCATTCGCGACGCGCATCGTCACCTCGTCCTTCGCCAGTCTCCGCTTATTCCGCAGCTCCTGCTTTGAGTTACAAATGTGAGCAACCGCACCGGTATCATATACCCAGGAGCTACTACGAGTACTGGTAAGGTACACATCAATTACATGTATATCACATATACCTTTAGTGTTGCCGGCCTTCTTATCCGCTAAGTATTTGGGGCAGTTCCGCTTCCAGTGACCACTTCCCTTGCAATAAAAACACTCAGCCTCAGGCTTGGGTCCATTCTTTGACTTCTTCCTGGCAGCTTGCTTACCGGGGGCGGCAACTCCCTTGCCGTCCTTCTTGAAGTTCTTTTACCCTTGCCTTTCTTGAACTTAGTGGTTTTATTCACCATCAACACTTGATGTTCCTTTTTGATTTCCACCTCCGCTGATTTCAGCATTGAATATACCTCAGGATTGGTCTTTTCCATCCCCTGCATATTGAAGTTCATCACAAAGCTCTTGTAGCTCGGTGGAAGCGACTGAAGGATTCTGTCAATGACCGCGTCATCCAGGAGATTAACTCCCAGCTGAGTCAAGCGGTTATGCAACCCAGACAGTTTGAGTATGTGCTCCCTGACAGAACTGTTTTCCTCCATCTTACAACTGAAGAACTTGTCAGAGACTTCATATCTCTCGACCCGGGCATGAGCTTGGAAAACCATTTTCAGCTCTTCGAACATCTCATATGCTCCGTGTCGCTCAAAACGCTTTTGGAGCCCCGGTTCTAAGCTGTAAAGCATGCCACACTGAACAAGGGAGTAATCATTAGCACGTGACTGCCAAGCGTTCATAACATCTTGGTTCTCTGGGATGGGTGCGTCAGCTAGCGGTGCTTCTAGGACATAATCTTTCTTGGCAGCTATGAGGATGATCCTCAGGTTCCGGACCCAGTTCGTATAGTTGCTGCCATCATCTTTCAGCTTGGTTTTCTCTAGGAACGCGTTGAAGTTGAGGGCAACATTAGCGTGGGCCATTTGATCTACAAGACATAGTGTAAAGATTTTAGACTAAGTTCATGATAATTAAGTTCATCTAATCAAATTATTCAATGAACTCCCACTCAGATAGACATCCCTCTAGTCATCTAAGTGAAACATGATCCGAGTTAACTAGGCCGTGTCCGATCATCACGTGAGACGGACTAGTCAACATCGGTGAACATCTTCATGTTGATCGTATCTTCTATACGGCTCATGCTCGACTTTTCGGTCTTCCGTGTTCCGAGGCCATGTCTGTACATGCTAGGCTCGTCAAGTCAACCTAAGTGTATTGCGTGTGTAAATCTGGCTTACACCCGTTGTATTCGAACGTTAGAATCTATCACACCCGATCATCATGTGGTGCTTCGAAACAACGAACCTTCGCAACGGTGCACAGTTAGGGGGAACACTTTCTTGAAATTATTACGATGGATCATCTTATTTAAGCTACCGTCGTTCTAAGCAAATAAGATGTAAAACATGATAAACATCACATGCAATCAAATAGTGACATGATATGGCCAATATCATTTGCTCCTTTTGATCTCCATCTTCGGGGCTCCATGATCATCGTTGTCACCGGCATGACACCATGATCTCCATCATCATGATCCCCATCATCGTTTCTTCTTGAAGTTGTCTCGTCACCTATTACTTCTACTACTATGGCTAACATTTTAGCAATAAAGTAAAGTAATTACATGACATTTATGTTGACACGCAGGTCATAAATAAATAAAGACAACTCCTATGGCTCCTGTCGGTTGTCATACTCATCGACATGCAAGTCGTGATTCCTATTATAAGAACATGATCAATCTCATACATCACATATAACATTCATCACATCCTTTTGGCCATATCACATCACACGACACATGCTGCAAAAACAAGTTAGACGTCCTCTAATTGTTGTTGCAAGTTTTTACGTGGCTGCTATAGGTTTCTAGCAAGAACGTTTCTTACCTACGCCAAAACCACAACGTGATATGCCAATTTCTATTTACCCTTCATAAGGACCCTTTTCATCGAATCCGAACCGACTAAAGTGGGAGAGACGACACCCGCCAGCCACCTTATGCAACTAGTGCATGTCAATCGGTTGAACCAGTCTCACGTAAGCATACATGTAAGGTCGGTCCAGGCCGCTTCATCCCACGATGCCGCCGAATCAAGATAAGACTAGTAACGGCAAGCAAATTGACAATATCCACGCCCATAACTGCTTTGTGTTCTACTCGTGCATAGAAACTACGCATAGACCTAGCTCATGATGCCACTGTCGGGGAACGTAGCAGAATTTTAAAATTTTCTACGCATCACCAAGATCAATCTATGGAGTCATCTAGCAATGAGGGAGAGGGGAGTGCATCTACATATCCTTGTAGATCACGCGCGAAAGCGTTCAAGAGAACAGGGTTGATGGAGTCGTACTCGTCGTGATCCAAATCACCGATGACCTAGCGCCGAACGGACGACACCTCCGCGTTCAACACATGTACAGTTGGGAAGACGTCTCCTCCAACTTGATCCAGCAAGGGGGAAGGAGAAGTTGATGAAGATCCAGTAGCACAACGGCGTGGTGGTGGAAGCAACGGTGATCTCGGCAGGGCTTCACCAAGCTCAAGGGAGAGGAAGGAGTGTCACGGGAGGGAGAGGGAGGCGCCAGGGGCTAGGGTGCGGCTGCCCTCCCTCCCCCCACTATATATAGGACCCCTAGGGGGGTGGGGCGCCGGCCCTAGGAGATGCAATCTCCAAGGGGGGCGGCGGCCAAGGGGGGTGGAGTGCCCCCCAAGCCAAGTGGGGTGCCCCCACCCCTAGGGTTTCCAACCCTAGGCGCAGGGGAGGCCCATGGGGGGGGGGTGCACCAGCCCACTAGGGGCTGGTTCCCCTCCCACTTCAGCCCATGGGTCCCTCCAGGACAGGTGGCCCCACCCGGTGGACCCCCGGGACCCTTCCGGTGGTCCCGGTACAATACCGATTACCCCCGAAACTTTCCCGATGGCCGAAACTTAACTTCCTATATATAAATCTTCACCTCCGGACCAATCCAGAGCTCCTCGTGACGTCCGGGATCTCATCCGGGACTCCGAACAACTTTCGGATTACCGTATACTAATATCTCAACAACCCTAGCGTCGCCGAACCTTAAGTGTGTAGACCCTATGGGTTCGGGAGACACGTAGACATGACCGAGATGACTCTCCGGTCAATAACCAATAGCGGGATCTGGTTACCCATGTTGGCTCCCACATGCTCCTCGATGATCTCATCGGATGAACCACAATATCGAGGATTCAATCAATCCCGTATACAATTCCCTTTGTCAATCGGTACGTTACTTGCCCGAGACTCGATCGTCGGTATCCCAATACCTCGTTCAATCTCGTTACCGGCAAGTCACTTTACTCGTACCGTAATGCATGATCCCATGATCAACCACTTGGTCACATTGAGCTCATTATGATGATGCATTACCGAGTGGGCCCAGAGATACCTCTCCGTCATACGGAGTGACAAATCCCAGTCTCGATTCATGCCAACCCAACAGACACTTTCGGAGATACTCGTAGTGTACCTTTATAGTCACCCAGTTACGTTGTGACGTTTGGCACACCCAAAGCACTCCTATGGTATCCGGGAGTTTCACAATCTCATGGTCTAAGGAAATGATACTTGACATTCGGAAAAGCTATAGCAAACGAATTACATGATCTTTGAGCTATGCTTAGGATTGGGTCTTGTCCATCACATCATTCTCCTAATGATGTGATCCCGTTATCAATGACATCCAATGTCCATAGTCAGGAAACCATGACTATCTTTTGATCAAAGAGCTAGTCAACTAGAGGCTCACTAGGGACGTGTTGTGGTCTATGCATTCACACATGTATTACGATTTCCGGATAACACAATTATAGCATGAATAATAGACAATTATCATGAGCAAAGAAATATAATAATAACCATTTTATTATTGCCTCTAGGTCATATTTCCAACAGTGCATAGCCGCATGGGAGACTTAGACCGGTCGTTGTGCCGCATTAATAGTGAGTAATTAACAGTCAAATCATAAGCCCCACCTTTCCCACTGTAAGTTGCTTGGAAGAAGCAACCATCAATACGCTCTTCTTTGAATCCTCTCATACTACTCCATCCGTCACTTTTTATAGAGCGCGCTTCAGGAAAAGACAAAATCTCTGGGACCAAGGCGACTAGCGATCGGCCTGAAAAATAGCATTGGTAATTATAGCACGGCGTATATTACTAGAGGAAATAATGCGTACACACATGCATGCAGTGCTTCCACCCCGGGTACACACATGCATGCACTTACTCCACTCCATAGTACTACATTGAGAGAAAATTGCGGTTACCAAACCCTAATTAATTGAGCATTAAACCAAATGCGTCTAAAGTCTCTCTGGTGGTGGAAATGCATTGAGAGAAATGCATCATAATGAAGCGCGCCCTGTAAACTATGACGGAGGGAGGAGTAGTATGAAGGTGCAAAACCAAGTACGCGTATGGCCAGTCGGTCAATGCACCTCCTCTTGGCATATCACTGACATGTGGGACCGGAGTGTGAGCAAACCTATCTCAATTGATGGCAAAATGGCCAACCCGCCGTTCCTTGAGAGAGACGATGAGCGAGAACACACAGACGGGCTCGCACGGAGGCCAAGATATATTCAAGCATGGTTGATCGATATCATCATTACATGTTGGGCTGCCGTTTTCCGCCCTTCTTCGGAATAAATGGTACTTTATCAGAGATTAAAAAAAAGAGTACAGAGGCTCCACCATGCGGTTCTAGTAGTAGTACTACTCGTACTACTAAACCTTGCGCTTGGCTCTTCACCTCTTCGTGAAGTCGAACAATGATGGTACTCCGCATGTTCGGTACTACAGTGTATGCCTCTGGCAATCTGACACCGAATGAACTGATGCATGTCCAACGCCTGGGCGAGGGTACGTTGCATTAGTCAAAAGGCGTAAGCGAGCTTCACCTTGTCCTGCAAGCTTCTCCTCGTTCTGCGAGTTGACGGGACACACCAACAAGTAGTGCTAGTCCATACTCCCTCCTTTCCGGTTAATATGGCTTAATCTTTTTTGTGGGTAAATGAGAGAGCTTTATTCATATATAATCATTCTTATGACGATCAGCCAGGACACTGGTCACTAGGAAGCGAGGTACCCCGCAAAAAAGTAGGAAGCGAGGTGTTTCATCAAGCCAGCTCTCGGCCACATTCAAAGTGCAGCAAGCACGGTTCGCACAAAGATGCACCGCAAGGTTTGCTGACCTGTTTACATGCTGAATAACAAAAAAATAGGAAATATTACCGAGCGCTCCTATTTGTAACAGAATATGAGCCAGAATTAAGCGAGAATTGTGGCGAGTGTTCCATGCAATCAACTTCCATTATCACATGCGAGAACCCTTGAAGAGAACCAAATGTGTTGAAGATTGCTTTATCACATTTTAAAAATATAATAAGAGTGCAGACACTCCTCCATCCAGTTCCTAGTACTAGTATAGTACATACCTCTATAGACTATAGTAGTAGTACTAGTACTAGTAAACTTTGCGCTTGGTTGTTCGCCTCTTCGGGAAGTGCAACAATAATAGTACTAGTATAGTGTATGCTTCTGGCAATCTGACACCGAATTAACTGTTGCACGTCCACCGCCTGAGCGAAGGAGAGCTTGCATTAGTCAAAAGTTTCTCCTTGTCCTGCGAGCCATCGCGCACAAGCTTCTCCCGTCCTGCAAGCTTCTCCTTGTTCAGCAAGTTGACGGGACACAACAAAGTAATGCTAGTCCATACTGCCTCCTCTCCGGTTAATATGGCTTAATTTCAAATGAGATAAATACACTGTCTGTCACTGTATATTTGTAAAAATACGGTCAGCGGACTTCATAATATGCTCATTGCGCTCAATATATACATTTTCCGGTGTTTCTCACTAGCTCACCCTGGCTGAGTATGTGTGTGCATGCACGTGTAGGTTGAGCACTTGAGCGTGATCGTGTGTGTTTCGTCGTGTGCTCAGACATGCATGCATTAGGGCGTCGCGGGCGTTTTTGTGTCCATGTGTATGTGTGACTGTTGCATACACGTAGGGGGAGTACGTGTAGGGGCCACTAAAGGAGCAGTCAAATCACATAGTAAGTTAGTCGGAATAAGCAACCATCATTTCACTCTTCAATGACACATACGCAATATAAAATGGTTGATATGGAGAGAAAAAGAAAACCACTATATATACACTAGCAGGAGCCTAAGCTACAAGCCTGCTTGCTTGGGTTGCTCTCTTCACAAGCATAGAACGACGGTGGCCACACCGCTGGTCACATATCTGGCCTGATCCCGCAGCTGGGGGAAGGGAACAATGTTCTGCATAGACGCGGTCGACATCGGCAAGGGAGAAAATCCACAGTCGGTGCGTCCCAATCATGGGTCACCGCGGTATGGGCTGATGTTGCGTCCCAACCGCCCTTCTAGCTACAGCCCGACGTCCGTTTCGAAAATATTAGTGCATGTCAACAAAAAATATACTAGTATCGCTGTTCCGTTTCGAAAAAAGCATATAAGCTGTTACTTCTTACCCAAAGGATCTTTATATCCAACAGACACAAAAGATCCATTCGACTGTTCGAAATTACTTGCACTGCTGATCTGATGTTGAGGTAATTGTTGCATCGCCACCAAAACCCACCATCTCTTAAGCTAAAGTAGACCGAGCTAACCCCTATATTAGCACATTACTAAGATAAACAGAAGGCACTATAGAATCATTTAGGACGCGAGCTTGTCAATCTTAATGTGGAGGGACACCAGCTTAGCCCCGGCCAGCAGCTTGGGCGGAACTGTGAAGAAGGTCAGCTCCTGCACGGCGACGTTGGCGGGATCCCTGCTGCTTGTCACCTCCATTTCCACCTTGATGGCGTCGGTCCTGCTTTTGGGCTCGCCCGGCGGGCCGTTTGCCAACAGCTTGGCCACATAGTGCGGTAGTGGGGACGCCCCCGCTCTGATGCAGACGACCGACACGGTGATAGCCGCGCCGATGTCGAGCATGCCGCTGACCAAGAAAAACACGCGCCCGTCCTCCTGCGTGAACAGCAAGAGCCGTGGCTCCGACAATGGCACTTGCAGCTGGAGTGCCTTTCCGTACTAGATCCTGTGCACGTGCATGGGATGCACAATGCTGATGTGGTGGGAGAGCACCGGCGGCGGGCCTTTGTAGCCGCAGACGGGCATATGGCGTTTGCAGGGCGCTAGCGGACACACGCTCTGGTGATCGGTGAGCTTGTGGTAAGTGACGTAGAGCCCACAGCCTTCGTGCGGGCACTCCACCCTCACCGAGGAGAGGACGGCGTCCACCGCCGTGTTCCGCACGTCGAAGCCACTGCCGCGCTCGCACTTCTGGCACTGCCGCTGGTTCTCAGGGCACTCGACGCGGCAGTCTGCGCAAGCCAGGTGCCCTCCCTTGCACCGCAGAAATCAATCGAACAACACATCAATCAAGAAACCTGCACCTTGCTCGATCAACCGAACAGACAAGGTGTATTCGAACCTCATACACTGGAGGCTTCAAGGGGCGGAGGCACAAGGGGCAGGGGAGCAAGGTGAGGTCCATCGAGACCATAGAGAGCTCCATCATCGGATCCTATTCCGTCTGGATGATCTCGCCCTTCTCGTGCACAACCATCTCTCGCTTTATTAGGGCCGGGGCATTACAAAGCTTTATCGTCACATATTCATACTACTTCAAGGTGCATTAAATCAACACATGCAAGTATCAAAAGGAGAGTCACGGCATGCATGCATGCGTTGTAATTAATGCACCGGTAAATGCAAAATATTGAAATATATCGAGTGCAGTGCTTTGATGTGTCGCGTCAACTCGTACAAGACCGAGAAGTTTGATTACTACAACACCCTCTCGCCTTAACCGCACCTGCCTTTGGCTGCATGATAGGTGGGCCACCAACCTATTGGGACCACCTGTCATGGACGCAAAGGCAGGAGCAGTAAGTCAATGAAGCTGCATCCCTCCCTCGCCCATGAGCGTGGTGGCTGGCAGGACCGGGAGAAGCTTTCGTTCGCTACACGCTCTCCCTCCCGTACGTGGTGGACATGCAGCAGTTCAATCGGTGTCAGATGGCCAGAAGCATACTGTAGTACTCCACTGCAGTAGTACTCCATCATATTGTTCAACTTCCTGAAGAGGCGAAGAGCCAAGCGTAGCCCGGACGCTCGTGTGGCAGTTTCATGTGTAGAGTAATCTAGAATAGCGTGTACCGTGCCTGTAAGCTTAAAATCGTTGGGGTCGGTTCCATGCTATATTTTTTTGATTAAAGTAATCTTCTGGCCCTACCTGTCATCCTGGTGATTCTAGTTTGCACGCTCATTTGGTCAAGACAGTAATATATATTTTAATTTGTGGTGGGGTAAATGTTAGAGGTTGCAGCAAATGGAGTATTGTACACTACGGGTCTTTCAGCCAAGTTTAGAGGCAACCATGTGGGGCCAGTGCTATGATGTGTCGCGTCAACTCGTACAACGAGGAGAATCTTGATTTTACTGCTACACGCCTTCTCCCTCGCCCATGCGCGCGGTGGCTCGCAGACGAGGACATGCTTTTGCTTATAGTACTACAACAAGCTATCCCTCCCGCTCGCGGTGAACGGACATGCAGCAGTGGATTCGATACTGTAGAAGCAGTAGTAGTAACATCATTGTTCGTCTTCTCGAAGAGGCGAAGAGCCAAGTGCAACCCGAACGTGGCAGTTGTGAACCTTGGAGCACGCATATAGCCATGCCCTTGCATGAGACAAAATTGCTATGTGAGCCCACTATTGTAGTACTCCCTCCGTCCGGAAATACTTGTCATCAAAATGAATAAAAGGGGATGTATCTAGATGTATACTAGTTCTCGATACATCTTTTTATCCATTTTGATGACAAGTATTTTTGGACGGAGGGAGTACTCGCTAGTATAGCCCTGTAAACTAGAAAGGAGTATTTGCCTTTCTGGAGATTTCAACAAGTGACTAGACTACACTGAGACGGAGTACATATGGAGCAAAATGAGTGAATCTACACCGTAAATAAATACGTAGTTCTCTCGTTTTCCTCTCGGCCTTGGTCGCGGTGCACAATATTGAGTATACTAGTACTATCATCTTGAAATTTACGAAGTCACCATAGGCACCTCGTTGTCGACGGGAACGTCTCCTGACATGTGATAGACGCGAGCAACAGTCGCCTCCATAGGTGCTTGAATGCCAAGGAGGGAGAGAGTAGCGGTTCCCGAGACGTTGAATGGTTAACGATGCATCCTCAAATTACTCTACATGTAGAGGGAATTAATTGGAGAAGCAGAACAGAGCCAACATGATGTGAATGCAACAGAGTTTGGATTCTTATATAAAGGCGCCCACAACTCCAATCCATCTACTCCTTAGTCTCTGTGCAACACTTCTCACTCCAATCTAAGACCAAGTGACCAGAAGTCAGAAGCATCTATGGAGGCGATGGTCGCGAGCGGCAGTTGGTTGTGCCAAATCATCCAAGGCGTCGGCCTACGGCACCGCGCCGCGCAGCGTTTCCAGACAGTTCTGGCGACCGCTGGCATCATAGCCCTCGCCGACGCCGGCTTCGCCTCTCGCATGGACGACATGATGGTCAACTCCATCTGCAAGTTCGCCGCTGTCAAGAAGCGTGTCGCGAAAGCTCCTACTAGTCCTGCCAGCCACCACGCTCATGCGCGAGGGAGGGACCCAGCTTCATTGACTTACTGCTCCTGCCTTTGCGTCTATGACAGGTGGGCCCAACAGGTGGTTGGCCCACCTATCATGCAGCCAAAGGCAGGTGCAGTTAAGGCACTGGAGCTCAGTCTGCGAGGGAGAGGGCGTTGTAGTAATCAAACTTCTCGGTCTTGTACGAGTTGACGCGACACATCAAAGCACTGCACTCGATATAAGTCTTTTTACACATTTCAAATGGACTACTACATACGGATGTATGTAGACATATTTTGCTTCGTATGTAGTCACTTGTTGCAATCTCTAAAAAGACTTATATTTGGAAACAGAGGGAGTACAACGCATGCATGCATGCCGTGACTTCCCTTTTGATACTTGCATGTGTTGATTTGATGCACCTTGCCAAATTTTGACTATAAATTTAACTAACCAAATTTTCATGCATGTCACAAAAAATTACGGGTCTGTTTGGATTGTGACTATGTTTGTCTTATGTTGCCACATTATTTTTCTCACACTTGCCACACTTGCCTAACTTGAGTTGGTCAAATCGATAGACACACTTTGGCTTGCCTAAGGGAATCTTGCCACACTTTTTGTGTCTATGACATGTGGGGTTCACTGCTAATAAAAAATTCTTGTCTTAGGTGTGGCTAATAAAAAAGACTTATATTTAGGAATGGAGGGAGTAGAAAATATAAATAATAATGCATGTTGGGGCAACCCATGTTTCCGATAATTTTAGCCGTGGGCTTGTTCACAATTTTTACGAGGGGGTGGTTGTTCATTTAATGGAGGGACTTGTACCAGACTTGAACGATACAAAGTGCGACCTGGCACACCGTAACACCACTTGGAACAAGCGGGTAGCTATCTCAAAAAACAATCAACAACTAAAAAACGGCGACCTGGCACGTAGTACACAATTTTAAACGATTGTTTTGATGGAGTGAAAAAGGAAAACTACCCCACTATGTATATATAGGCCGGAGCCTCCGCGCTTGCTTGCTAGGGTTGCTCTATTCACACACTCTCATCCTCTCCAGATCTAAACAAGATAGGGGTGGTAACACTGTCTTTCTCCCTTCAAAAAACACTGTCTTTCTATCCTCACCGCTGGTTACAGATCCGGACGTATTCCCCCCTGCCGGTGAAGGGGAGGAGGGGCAGCGTTTAGGCCGTCGTCAACAGCGAGGGAGGAGACCCACTGCCGGCAGCACCGTTATCTCTGGCCAAGTGCCGGCGCGCGAGGTCCTCCGATCCCTTTGTCGTTTCCCTAGTGTGGGCGGATCCGGCCTCCCGCCGCCCACCTATCCACACCCTGACGACCATCAGGTATATCTTCCTTCGAAACTGCCTTAGCTCTACTTACCCAGCTCGCTACATCGCTGCATGTGCATCATTTTCTACCTCTCAGCCCCTCTCGATCGGATGGTCCAACGCCACCTATTTTTTTCTTCTATTGTTAGAGGTAAAGCTACTTCATGGAGTCGAATCTTGTACTTGGTTCAAACAAGAAATAAAGTGGGGGTGGGAGAATTTAGTATGTAGTACATCGGACTTGGTACAAACAGGAAGGAAAGAGGGTGAAAGTAGTACAGACTGGTCATCCAACCGGTCTCTTGGTCGAAAAGGGGAATATAGGGGTAATGCTGAACACAGTGGTATGACCAGGACTAGATTTTCTATCCACACATAGGAGTAGGTGGTTAGAGTGAACAAAAATGGGACCAACCCAGATATATTTCTTGGATGCTTGTTTCTCGGGGCAACAAACTATGAATCACCACTTTATGGCCCTGTTTAGGTACATGGTGCTGTACTGCTGGTGCACCCAATGTCCCATGCCCTTATACCAAATATTTAGCTGTTCTTAATCTAATGCCCCTGGTAAAAATGAAGCCATGCCACTGTTATAAGCCATGACAAGTTTAGCCAAATATTTTTGCCTGTAATTGTTTGAGACTCTGACTGTTTCCTCTGTAGCTTTTTGTGTAAACAGGGATATCCATTTCACCTGGTTGCCGTTGTGACCTTTTGGTGCACTGCATAAAACTCTTCTTAAAAAGAAGTGACTTTTGTTATGTTTAACTGGAATGTCAGAATGAAATAGTTGGTTCATTTCGGTGCAACTGCACAAAGGGAGGTCTGTGTTCCAATCCTCATCATCCATATTGGCACCATAACCTTCCTTTAGGTAAGAATGATATTTAATGCATGTGTTCATCTCTATTTTGCGACTGCCATGAGAAAATAATGCTATTTTTTACTAGTACACCTGTACTCCCTCATTGACAAAACCAATTCTGAAATAGAAGGCCAATCATGTACTTGGTTTCACCAACTGGTGAGGAGAATGAGAAGCAGAGCATGAAGAGGAGGAGGAAGAAGAATAAACAGTGCAAAGGCGATCTTGCTGAAGCCAGAGGCCTCAGTCGAGGCCATTCAAGGGCTCCGGCAATGACTAACTTACATGTGAGATGATCCTCCAGGGAGCCCTTCCACTTCTGCTCTCTCACTTAATTAATTAGGAGTACTTAAGTACCACTAATTTATTGCTGCCTAATTTTCCTGTCGGAGTTAAACAAATCTTTAGTAGCACCCTATGCTGAATCATGTACGTCTGTATGTTTGTCTATGGAGGTGAATCATGTGGTGGAGCAGGGAGGGAATATTATTAGTGTCATGACATAATAGTGCTATTGTTTTGCATGTCAATTTATTGCCATTGGTTCAACGAGGCAATGTTTTGCGTATTGTCCATCATGAATTTGATGCTACTGTTAGAGTAATATGCTAATGTCTTTCTATCCTTTCTCACTAAGCTAATGGAGGTTTCACCTTGTTCCTACTTGTGCAAACAAGGATCATGTTGTGCCAATCATACATTTTAGTGGAACTACACAAGACAATACAATGAATTGTATCCCAGCCTGTGCTTTAATTTTGCTGGAAGTCTTGATAATCTTTCGATATAATCTCAGCACAGGTAAACAAGAGTGATTTCAACCATACATTTGAAGTGCACAAAAATGTATACTATTGAGTGATTCCAGTGAGTGCTTTATCATCTCTTATGGGACTACATGAGTAAGCTTTTTCCTCAGGTTGGTACGGGCCTAAGGCCTTCATCCATATTAGTTTGTTGTCATCTCTATTTGTATCGTGCTACTGTCATGAGAAACTCCTTTATCTTTGCACGTTAAAGTTTTGCAACCTATGATACATGGCAATGCTTTGAGTGCTGAGCTAATTGGCACTGATTAAATAAACTAGTACCTCTCTTTAAGCAAGACTACTATGTTGTTAACTTTACCCATTAAGATAATGAGGGTGCTTCTATTTGTTAGTATATGTTTCATCAACTAGTCCCATTATTACAGTAATCTCACTCTCTCAATATATGTGCCTACAGGGATGCTTGATATTTTTGGAACTGCACAAAAACTTTGGGTGCTTCATTGCCTCGACAACTTTCATCCTTTCTTGTCAGTCGCTAATCTGGGCCTGCTTTCTTCCTCTGTTGCCAGTCGCTTCGCTTATCTCGGCTTCTAGTCAAAGGAATAACTAATTGATATGCTACCTCACACAGGTTGGTACCGGTCTTTATCCTGATTATTGTGCTTGTCATGTATTGGTAATTTGGTATTGTGCTACTGTTTGCCGATTTTATAAAGGAGTAACTTGGAGCCTGAACTCGCAGGCAAATCATTGCATTGGGTGATTTCAATAGAACTGCACAAAAAGATCAGATGGACAGATACTTATGCGCTGCTATGTACTCCAAAGTTCACTCAGACAAGCATCGATGTTGACAAGAAGTGCCTATATTCGTTCGACTATCAACCGGCGTCAACCAGTTGTCAAAATCCCAAGTATTAGGAGAGTGAACGCTAAAAATATTGCTTGGTGCATAGCCCAGAAAACAGAGTCCAGTCTTTGGTCCCAACTTGTGCCTTTTGGTTATCAGCAGATATGGTAGCGAACTATATGGCATGGAGTCAAAAGATTCCAAACAAGTTGGTTGACGCGTATATTCATCTGGCACTTAATCAGTCTGCACGCTAGGGATGCTCCATTTCAGTTGAACTGCACAAAAAATTTGGGTGGTTCATTTTCTCAACCGCCTCCTTTCTCGTCTGCAATGTAGAATTTTGTCGAGCTACAGGACCAAGATGAGCCAGTAAACTAGTTGCATGAAAGTAGTGGCCAAGTTGCTTAAACCTCCCTTGGCACGAGGCCACTATTTGAGGATAAACCTACAAGCAAAGTTCAGATTGTCTGTGTTGCCTCTTATGTACTCGAAAGTTTACTCGTACAAGCATTAATTTTAGCAAGAAGTACCTCCGACTGAACACCATTTACCAGTCTGCATTGTAGAATTTTGGCGAGCTACAGGACCAAGATGAGCGAGTAAACTAGTTGGATGAAAATAGTGACCAAGTTGCTCAAACCTCCCTCGGCACGAGGCCACTATTTGAGGATAAACATACAAGCAAAGTTCAGATTGTCTGTGCTGCCTCTTATCTACTCGAAAGGTTACTCGTACAAGCATTAATTTTAGCAAGAAGTACCTCCGACTGAACACCATTTACCAGTCTGTACCCTAGGTAATTAAAGTTCGTCCATGGATCATATTGGCTGTGATCTCAATCATTTGGATGCATAAACATACTGAACATGTGTATATCTGATTATTTTTGTGAATTATCTATGAATATTGTTGTGTGATCTATCAATCATTTGGACCCATAGACATGCTGAACTTGTGTATATATGAATCTTTTGAGTTGTTGATAGTGAATGTTGGCTATGAATATGAACGTGTCCTATGAACCTGAGTTTGATACGAATGTTTACCTTTTCTGTTGTGCTTGTGTGTGAACTTATTAGTATGCCTACTGTGGGGTATGTGACGTGTGGGTGTCAACGGCACACCTTCTTCCCGAGAAGAATTGCACCTGCTTTGTTAGGGTAGCAACGACGCATCAGCTCTTTTTAATCTTTTTGCTCTGTCTTGACCCCTCCCCCGCTCAACCCCTGCCGTAATGTTTTTGGCCTCAAAACAAACATAGTATTGCGTTGTTTTTGTGGCTTGATGAAAAATAGAGTGCTGGTTTCTGTAGGTTGGCCCGCCCAACAAATGGGCTGCTGGTCCACCGTGGACTGGGAGGCTAAAAATACAAGTTGTATGGTGCGGAGGCAAGTAAAAAACGCCATCGAGAGCCATCCATTGAAGAAAAAAAACGCTCCTGATGTACTTCTTCAGTCGTGCCGCCGGCCCTCTCTATAATCCAGTTCGCTCGGGGATCTGGTATCATTTTTTTCTAGAGGGCGAACAAGTATCAGCTAGGCCTACATTTTGTATTTTAACATGCGTAGCCCATGACATACGGTGACAGTGGTTTCAACTTATTTTTTGAGGTCCATACCGGCCTATGGGCTTTTTCTTAAGGATCGGCAGCCCAGTGTATTTTTTAACCACATTATATATATATATATATATATATATATATATTATTACTATTATCGTATATTTTATAGAGACTTATATATACATTATAAAAACATCCCACGCGCTATTAACTTATAAAAGTAAATGTTTAACAAAAGTTGGCAAGGAAAATCCTGGTTGTTTTTGACTCACACGCAAGGAAAATCCTGGTGATTGCATACAAAAGATTGCAAAGATCTTAAGGACCAATGTAATAATAACGCGCTCATTTTTATTCTGAGCAATAACTCGCTAATTTGTTAATTATGTATATAAAAATGTGCCTCTCCGGTTTATTTTTGATATTGATTGCTCCTTCTAACATAACATTATATATATAACGAGCCCAGCTAATTCGTGTATTTGAAGGAAGTGCAAATGGGCTGGGATTTCTTAGATAATATAAATGGGCCGCATTGAGGCGAAATTATTTGTTCACCCAGCCCAACAAATGGACTGTACATTCTAGAAAACATGGGTTAAATATATGCCACATTTTTGCGGGCTAGCATGTGGGCCAATAGGTCGAAGCCTACGCAGGGCGTTGTCAACTTGGTCGGCATGCACCTTCAATCTCTCGTCTTCTTCCTCCAGCATCGCCGGGACTGCCTGGTCCGGCCTCTCATGGCTAGCGGCTCTGCTTAGCACGCATCGCTGCGAAGCGCTACCCCACCGTCGGCCAGGCTATCCCTCCACCCCTCCACACCTCCTGTTATTCTCCACCGACTGCAGCCCCACGCCGCACCAGAACCAGTTATAACCCTTCTCCTCGATTCAATCTGCGACTCCACTATCGCGTCTTCCCATCTCCGAGTCGTTCCTGTCCGGGGCCTCGCCGTCGTCCACCGCCTCGCTGCGCTCGGTGCAGCGTGGTCAACAAACGAGAGTCATCGGAATAGGATTGTATGTGGAGAGCTTGACGGCTGGGACCCACGAGGTACATGGTCGTATGCAAGGAAAGTTCCTCCTTATTAAGCTGGAAAAAAATGTTTCCTCCACCTGACAGCTGGGACCCACCGGCTGTATCTTCGCACGGAAGGAAGTGCCTCCTTATTATGCGAAAAAAAAGTATTCCTCCCGTTGACAGCTAGGACCCATCAGATTTGGTGGCTGACTTGTGGGCCTACTAAGCGGACGTGTATCCAGAGCTTTGTCAACTTAATCAACAAATGATTCTAGCAGTTGGACCATTGGATGTTAATCCAACAACCATGCTCCTTCTTCAACCTCTGTTCTTGCTCCTGTCTCTCATGGGCGGCATCGCGGCTGTGCTACCGCGCACCCGAACCAGTCAAGTTTTCTACTCCTCTCCATTTGTGACTCCACTGCCCCGTCTTCCCCATCTCCGGGTCGTTCCAGTTTGGGGCCTCGCCGCCGTCCACCAGCCTTTGGTGCGCTCGGCACGGTGTGGTCAACGTGGTCAACAACCAAGAATCATCGGAAGATGACTGTACGTGAGAGGCTGACAGTGGGGACGCGCCATGCCCATGGACGCATGCATGCAACGGAACACGGCATGGTCAACATGGTCAAGGAACGACTTCCATCAGAAGTGTACTGTACGTGGAGAGGCTGACAGCTGGGTTCACAGCCGCAGCAAGGAAGTGCCTCCTTATTACGCGGAAAATAATGATTCCTCCACCTAACAGCAGGGACCCACCGGACGGGCCACCGTATTTTGTGAAAAAAACGTTTCCCCCTGACTGCTGGGACCCACCAGACGGTCACCGTATTTCGTGAAAAAATGTTCCCCCCGCTGTTAGCTCAGACCCACCGGAACTGCCTCCTTATTATGCAGAAAAAAATGAATACCCCCTGCTAGCTGGGACCCACCTTGGTGGGAGGCTGACTTGTGGGCCTACTAAGTTGACGGGGATGGAGGGCTTTGTCAACTTAGTCAATATGAACGATTCTAGCTCCAGTGACCGTACGATGTCCATCCAACAGACGTAGTGCTTCTTCAACCTCTGGTCTTCTTGCTCCAGCCGCCCAAACTAGCATCGGTCGTGCCGCGTGCTCCTGCCTCCCGTGGCCGGCTGTGATGCCGCGGAGGCCTCACCACCCCCTACTACTCCCACCACTGGCCAGGCCATCCCTCTACTCACCCACACTCCCTATTATTCTGCGGCGATAGCAGCCTCACATCGCAGCTGAACCAGTGAAACCTTGTACTCCTCTCCGCGCGGGCTTTCACTGCCGCGTCTTCCCCAGATCCGCATCGTCCCCTTCCTAGGCCTCGCCGTCGTCCACCGCCCTGGTGATCTCGGCGCGGTGTGGTCAACGTGGTCAAGGAACGACTTCCATCGGAAGAGTACTGTACGTGGAGAGGCTGATAGCTGGGTCCATGACCGCAGCAAGGAAGTGCCTCCTTATTACGCGCAAAATAATTATTCCTCCACCTGACAGCGGGAACCCACCGCACGGGCCACCGTATTTTGTGAAAAAACGTTTCCCCTTGACTGCTCGGAACCACCAGCTACATCTTCGCATGCAAGGAAGTGCGTCCGGGCAAAAAAAAATGATTCGTCCCTCTGACTGCTGGGACCCACCAGCTACATCTTTGCATGCAAGGAAGTGCCTGACAGTCGGGACCCACCTAGTCGAAGCATATGTAGCTTTGTCATTCTGGTCGTGAACGTGTATGTACATACTGGTCGATGTAGAGGCGCACACGTGTCGTAGTAGAGGCGCACACGTAGCATGTAGACGTACGTACAACGACCAGGGTGCAAGAAAGTAAATACGGCCACGTACGTACATACGGGCGGGGTCTTGAACGCCTACTCGCGCGTACATACGGCTAGGGCTCGTGTACATGGCTGGGTCGGAACGGAGAAACTGCTCATCGTCGTGTTCATGGGGAGGCAACTGAATGCGTCATGTTCATCGGGAGGCAACGAAATGCGTGGGAGCCAACCAGCTTGGACGGAATAGCCGATGAAAATGAGGTCTGGCGTACCGCAGAATGGAGGAAACAGCCTCGTGTTCGACCGACCACATTCAAAACGGGATCCTGTTCATCGGGAGGGGTCTGGCGTACCGCAAAACGGAGGAAACGAATCTCCTATGGTCGAAACAGGGGTCCTGTTGATCGGGAGGTGTGTGGCGTATCACAAAACGAAGGAAACAGACTTGTGTTGGAGCGCTACGGTCGAAACAGGGGTCCTGTTCATCGGGAGGGGTGTAGTGTACCGCAAAACGGGACTCCACGGGATAATGTTCATATCCACCGTCGACCGCCTCCAGCCTCCACGGGCTACTGTTCATCCATCGTCGACCTCCTCCAGCCTCCACCTGCGACTGTTCATCCACGGGCTCCTATTCATCGAGCCTCCACCGCGCGCTACTCCACCGGCTACTATTCAACCAGCCCTCTCCACGGGCTCCTATTCAACCACCCCTCCACGAGCTACTGTTCATCCAGCCCTCCATCGTCTACTGTTCATCCAGCCGTCCACGGAGTGGTCCTGTTCATCTAGCCCTCCACGGGGTCCTGTTCATCCAGCCCCAACCGACTCGATCGATCGGGGTTGTCGGTTTCAAAACCGGCGGATCTCGGGTAGGGGGTCCCGAACTATGTGTCTAAGGAGGATGGTAACAGGAGGTAGGGGACACGATGTTTTACCCAGGTTGGGGCCCTCTTGATGGAGGTAAAACCCTACATCCTGCTTGATTTATTCTTGATGATATGAGTATTACAAGAGTTGATCTACCACAAGATCGGAGAGGCTAAACCCTAGAAGCTAGCCTATGGTATGATTGTATGTTGTCCTATGGACTAAAACCCTCCGGTTTATATAGACACCGGAGGGGGTTAGGGTTACACAAGGTCGGTTACAAAGGAGGAGATATCCATATCCGTACTGCCTAGCTTGCCTTCCACGCCAAGTAGAGTCCCATCCGGACACGAGACGAAGTCTTCAATCTTGTATCTTCATAGTCCAATAGTCCGGCCAAAGAATATAGTCCGGCTGTCCGGAGACCCCCTAATCCAGGACTCCCTCAGTAGCCCCTGAACCAGGCTTCAATGACGATGAGTCCGGCGCGCAGTGTTTTCTTCGGCATTGCAAGGTGGGTTCCTCCTCCGGATACACCACAAAAGAGTTCGAATAAAAGGATAGTGTCCGACCCTGCAAAATAAGTTCCACATACCACCTTAGAGAGAATAATATTTCCACAAATCTAATCTGCTGACACATTTTGGCAACATGACATCATGCCATGGCTCGGTGATTATTCGAACCGTTTTTCTTTAACTAGCCCCGCACATAACGCGAGGCAGTTTCTTGACATGTCTTGTCAAAGCAGAGATCGTGTCCCCCTTATTACATGATTCTCATCAATACGGTCGTGGGTAACCCAACCGCGCCTAGGACTCCTAGATTTTAGGCAAGTCCCAAACGGCCACGAGGAGGACGCTTGATATTCACCCTCTTTATAAAGGGTCAAGGCTTTTACTTT
This sequence comes from Triticum dicoccoides, assembly GCF_002162155.2. Taxonomy (NCBI): domain Eukaryota; kingdom Viridiplantae; phylum Streptophyta; class Magnoliopsida; order Poales; family Poaceae; genus Triticum; species Triticum dicoccoides. The sequence continues at coordinate 384,847,228 of NC_041384.1, forward strand.
TTTCCTCCCGTGCTCAATCGAATCCTTCCCCCGCCTCGAGTTCTAACACCCAAAGCCCAGGTCAGGTGCTTCGGACCTTCAATCATGTCCGAATCCAGCCTCCAGGGCCGATGGATGCCCTCCTCCGTCACAGAAGAGTATATCAAGAAGTTGAGGGAGGCAAGATACTTGACCTCCAAAGTCTCGCATCGGCTGCCTACCCGAGGGCAGGTCGTCCCTACTCCCGAACCCAATGAAGATGTCGTGTTTATCTCCCACTTCCTCCGAGGACTAGGCCTCACTCTGGATCCCTTCGTAAGGGGTTTGATGTTCTATTACGGGCTTGACTTCCACGATCTAGCCCCGAATTCCTTTCTCCACATCTCGGCATTTATTGTCATATGTGAGGCCTTCCTCCGCATTACCCCTCACTTCGGCCTGTGGCTCAAGACCTTTGATGTGAAGCCGAAGGCGGTTGAGGGGCAGCATGCAGCGTGCGGAGGGGCATTAATAAGCAAGATCGCTGGAGCTCCGTGGCCAAAGGGTTCCTTTCCAGAGATGTCCGGATTATGGCAACGGGAGTGGTTCTACGTCACCGCTCCCAGAATTGCCAAGTGGGTAGCTTCCCCCGCCTTTCACTCGGGCCCTCCACCACAACTGATGTCATGGATCAGCAGGGGGCTGAGCTGGGGTCCAGCCAAGGATGTGCCCATACTGCAGAGCCGCATCCGAGATATCTTCTAGGGAGATTTTAGTTTGGTTATGGTAGTGCAAGTCATGCTGGTTCGTCGAGTCCAGCCTTGCAAACGCCGACCCCTCCGCTTGTGGGAATTCAACCCAGAAGGACCGCACGCTATTCAGAATTTCCTCGGCCTGACACACGAGGAGATGTACAAGTCATTCTTCGGACCCCAAATAGAGTGTCCGGACACCTCCGAGGACGTGGGCCTAAGCAGCAACCGCACCGCGGCCCAAGTAAGTAATCCTCTAGCCGAACACACTGTCTTTCATTCATCATGACGCCATTCTGAAGAATTGCTTTTTGACCAGGACTGGATAACAAAGGCGAAGATGATCTGGTGTTCGGCCCCCCTTCCTGAAGGCTTGGACAATTCGGTGCTGGAAAAGATGCTCGAGCCAGCACCTTGCCCGGTGCCCTCAAAGGAAGATGAAGGGGGGAATAAAGAGGGCGACAGCGGCCCCCACCGCTACCTATTCCAACCGAGGGAACGAGCGCCTCCGTAAGGGAGGATAACCAAGGGAAGGAATCTGACATTCCCTTGCCCCGGGGGAGGAAGAGGACTACCTCTGATGATCCGGAAACCAAGGTTTCCAAACAGGAGAAGAAAACTCCACTAGAGGGTCCCGCCTCAGAGGGTGCTCTTGCCGCACAAAGTCCGTGCGGGGATCAGCCCTCTAACGAGCTATAAGTAATCAAAAAGTACTTAATAGCGAAGATATACTACCTTACTTTTGAGAAAAATAACCGAAGCATTTATCTTGCAGTTCGGATCTGAGCCCTTCTCAGCAGAGCTCGTCTTCGCGAGATCTTCTTCCGGAGATGATGGAGAGCGAAACGCCTCCCCCGGACTCCCCAGCTCAAGAAGCGGGAGACCTTGAAGTGTCATCGCGGAGGGTCACCCCGGATCCGGTGAGGCTTGAAGATAATCCTATGGTCGCCTGAAGTCCCCAGTATCCGGCTCTTGAAGAGAGCAACCAAAAGAATCCGGCACCGTCTGGCGGTCGGACGCACTGAGGGATCTGCTAGGGCGAGCCACTATCTCAAAAGACCACCGTACATTGATGGGTACGGTGATTGAAAAGATTTCGTCCGTCAAAAGCAGGTTGCATGAAGCCTTTATGAGTCTACTGACGGGCTTTGAGGTACGTGAAATGATATGCATTTGTGGTAGAACCGCACATTTTTAGGTGTGCCCTGTGTAGATAGTAGCCCCTGAGACTCTGGTTGTCGTCGAAAATGGCGGCGAACAGAGGATCGTAGTCCCAGGTAATAACCAGACCGCCTTTATGTGCGGGTGGCTGAAGCTCCGGTGGCTAGCCGGACTGATGGGGTTTCCGAACTAAAGCGGCGACTGGATGCGGCGGATGCCGATATCGAGCTTGTTAACAAGCGGCTTGACGAGGCACAGGGTAGGTGATGTTTATAGTGAATGTCACATAGTAAGAGGAGCGTGATGCCAGTATCTTTAATGTGTTGTGACTGCAGATGGAGCTGCCACCGTGGAGGACCTGCGGGCAAAGCTTGCCCGAGCCAAGGAGCAAGCAAGGAGTAGTAATGCGGCCGCTTTGAAGGCATCCGAAGAGTTGAGAGCCGAGAAGGCCATGCATAGCGAGAGCAAAGAGAAAATGGCCAAAATGGCTGTGAAGATAAAAGACACTACCGACCGCTGCTAGTTTCTTGAAGAAGAAAGCCGGGCGAAGGCTACAGACCTTGAAAAGGCCACAATGGCGACCAAAGACACCCGCTCTACAATGAGAGCAAAGAAGGAGGAACTGCGTGAAGCCGGGGATATTGTGGCTGGGAAGCCCTTTATGCTGCGGAGGAAGTTCGGCGATCCGCGGTATGCCCCTCTGGATCGGCTGTGGAGTTCGGCCGACGCATACCTGGACTTGGCGGCGAGCGCTGTCGATGCGGCCGAATACTTCCGAGATCAAACAGATCATGAAGTGGACAAGCTGTTCTGGTCGCAATTTAACGTTCCAGAGCATCTGCTTCCATTGACTGATCAGCTTGCCTAATGGGCCGAACTCGATAGATTGTCCAGACTCGCCATGAGGTCTGTCGTGGATAATCTGTGGCCGGAAAGGCCAAAGCCGAATAGCTATTTTAGCTTGGTGCAGCAGTTCCTTGGTGCGGTGCCATGCATTAATGCGATGAAGAGGTCGGCGTGCATAGAAGGCTCACTGATGGCCCTTGCCCGTGTCAAAACATACTGGGCGGAGATGGATGCCACCAATGTCGCGGCGCAGGGTTCGGCCATAGGCCGAGTGGCTGCCGAGTACTATTTTGAAGAAGTTCTTGAGGGCGCTCGTTCGATAGAGGCCCAGTGATCGAAGAATGTTATGTTTGAGTGACATGTATTCCCATTGTAAAAACAACGTTTTATTGAATTTGTCAAGGCTGTATTTATACTTTTGCCCGAAAGTATTGTGATGCCTCCTGTGCGGCCGTTTATGTATACATGTATATAACCTGAAAGATTGTAGTCGTCGGCTTCATCCCCCACGCATATAATGCGAGGGTGTTCACAGAAGACGCGTATTCACACTTAATCCAACGTCTTGGTCCTAATAAGTAGGTGATAGCGCATCGAACTAGGCAATCGGACTATAATGCTTTAACACTTTCACTTAGCCATAGGAGTTTGACAGTGGGGCTACTATATAGCCCCTGGTGGCTCCGCACTCGTTCGGATTCGGGGTGCGTACATGTCTGGCCGGGAAACGGCCCTTCGTTAATGCGGAGGAATCCCGAAGATTCCAATAAGTCATCGAGTGGTTGATCAGTCTCATGCTATATCACGACAGTCAATTTTTGGCTTTCTCTACTGAGGTGCTCGTCCGGATGAACTAGGGCACAATCGTAGTAGTTCTCCTGGTGCCGTCTTAACCGATAGAGCGGAACGTAAGGCAGCAAAACACAGGAGCCAGGCAAACCCAACATTTGACCAAAGACATGATTCAGAGCTGATGCATATAAGGCCAAACTCGCGACGCCGAACACTCCCTAAGGTATTCGGTCTTTATGGTGTAAACCGGGTCTAAACAGTACCCTTTGTAATAAGCCCCTGGTGTCCAGGTACGTGCATTATTCTGGCGTGGCCACATGCCAAGACGTCAGCATCCTTCTCGGTTTTACTAAGAATCCGAGGGATGTAAATCAACAAGAGACAGTAAAAAAGGTTTACGCAGGGTCTTAATCTACAAAGAATCCTTGGAACGGGTCCCTGCTGCACGTCTGCGCCTGTGTCTCCGTTGTGCCGTATCCTGGACGGGTGTAGCACGATGGTCATCTGAAAAAGAGAGGAACTTAATTGAAAAGTTGCCGTGCAAAAGTTAAGTTATACTAAATAAACAATATATAGTTGAAAATGAGTAAAGGTGAGCCTTATTTCCACTTTTGTGCGTGCGTTGAGCCCCTTGTATTGTAATAGGGGTATAGCCATCAAACCTGTATTAATTACATATAGCTGAGCTGGACTCGTCTAGCCGTGTCCGTGGTCTTAACGACCTGTCAAATGCTTGAGTTGGTGAGGCCATTTAGTGTGCGGCGGCCAAGGTGGCCGCACTGTCTTCGGCGCGCAAGGAGCGCTCAATATTTCCATTACTTTAATGATGCCGCGTGGACCGGGCATCTTGAGCTTGAGGGAAGCGTAATGCGGTATTGCGTTAAAGCGAGCGAAAGCTTCGCGTCCGAGTAGTGCTTGATAGCCACTTTGGAACGGAGCGACATGGAAAGTTAAATTTTCATTGCGGAAGTTATCGGGGAAGCCGAATATAACCTCTAGTAGCAGGGAGCCCCTGCAGTGAGCCTCCAGGCCTGGCGTTACTCCTTTAAAGGTAGCATTGCTGCGGAAAATTTTTGTTGGGTCTATCCCCATTTTGCGGACTGTGTCCTGATATATCAGATTTAAACTGCTGCCGCCGTCCATCAGGACTAGGGTGAAGTGCTATCCGTCAATTATTGGATCTAATACCAAGGCAGCCCATCGTGCATGCCGGATTCTTGCCGAGTAATCCCTATGGTCGAAGGTGATCGGTTGGGACGACCAGTGGCGGAGCTCCGCGGTGATAGGCCCTGGGGCATGTTCCTCTAAAGGTGCCGCTTTGTTTCTCCCTTTTATCACGTGTAAAACGTTGACTGTTTTGACTTCTGGTGGGAATTTCTTCTGTTCCCCTGTGCTTTGCTTGTGAGGCTCGTCCTTGTCTTTACTTGGTGTATCCTGCCCCTTGTTTTCGGCGTTGAGCTTGCCGGATTGTTTGAAGACCTAACATTCTCTGTGGGTATGATTTGCAGGTTTATCAGGTAAACTCCATGATCGGCGCCCAATCGGATTTGACAGGAACGGGCGTAGGCGGTTCGGAGTCCGTGGCCGGAGAAGGATCCGGCAGTTTAGCAACACGGCTCTCGTGAAGGGTAAGGTCGATATTCGATTCGATCACTGCAAAGGATACAACCTCCATGACGGGGTCTATCCACCCGTCCATGGATGGCGCAACTAGCTCCAAATTAAGGGTCGGAGCGGCTGCCGGTGCGATTTCTTGAACACTGTCCGATGGTAGAGCTAGATCGTACTCATCGTGACCGCGTGGCGCACAAGGCAGGGGCTCGAATCCGTCGAAGAGCAAGTCTCCGCGGATATTGGCCGTGTAGTTTAAGCTTCCAAACCTAACCTGGTGGCCATGGGCGTAACTTTCGATCTGCTCCAAATGGCCAAGCGAGTTGGCCCGCAGTGCGAAGCCGCCGGACACAAAGATCTGTCCGGGGAGAAAAATCTCACCCTGGACTGCATCGCTATCGATGATCATAGGAGCCATCAAGCCTAACGGCGACGACACAAAGGAACTCTCAATGAAAGCACCAATGTCAGTGTCATAACCGGCGGATCTTGGGTAGGGGTCCCGAACTGTGCGTCTAAGGCGGATGGTAACAGGAGGCAGGGGACACGATGTTTTATCCAGGTTCGGGCCCTCTTGATGGAGGTAAAACCCTACGTCCTGCTTGATTTATTCTTGATGATATGAGTATTACAAGAGTTGATCTACCACGAGATCGGAGAGGCTAAACCCTAGAAGCTAGCCTATGGTATGATTGTAGGGGTCCTGTTCATCCAGAGGCAACACCACGCGGTCCTGTTCATCCACCCCCACCAGGAACTGTTCATCCATACCCCCAGCAACACTCACTGGTCATCCAGAGGCAGTATCGATCGGCTTCAGTTAGCAATAGTAGCAAAGGAATCGCTCGATCGGGTTCAGTTAATAGCCATCGGTCGATCGCTCAGGTTCAGTAACGCGTAGCCTCCAGTGCAATCGCTCGGGTTCAGTTAGAGCCCAATGCCTCGCTAGGGTTCAGTTAGAGCCCAACGCCTCGCACCCACGCGCGTGCGTGTATCAGAGAAACGCGCATCGCTCGGCCCCGACCACCCACCGTAACCGCGAACACCCCGATATTTTCCTCACCCTCGCTTCTACCATGGTTTTTCCGTCATGGATGATGTAACGCCCACGATGCGGCTATATCTCCCACGTGTCGAAGCACGACTTAGAGGCATAACCGCATTATAAGCAATGTCGCAAGTGAGGTAATCTTCACAACAACCCATGTAATGAATAAAGGGAAAAGGTACATAGTTGGCTTACACTCGCCACGTCACGCAATGCATAAATATCATTACATTCATCCAGGTACACTCAAGGTCTGACTACGGAACCAAAATAAAGAACAACCCCAAATGCGACAAAGTCCCCGATCGCCCCAACTAGGCACCACTACTGATCGTCTGGAAAAGAAACGTAGTATCGTCCTGAGTCCTCATCGAACTCCCACTTGATCTCAGTCGAATCACCTGGAGCGGTATCATCGGTCCCTGCATCTGGGGTTGGAAGTAAACTGTGAGTCATGGGGACTCAGCAATCTCACACCCTCGCGATCAAGACTATTTAAGCTTATAGGAAGGGTAAAAGTATGAGGTGGAGCTGCAGCAAGCGACTAACATATATGGTGGCTAACATACGCAGAAGAGAGCGAGAAGAGAAGGCAAAGGCACGATCGATAAACTATGATCAAGAAGTGATCCTAGAACAACCTACGTTCAAGCATAACTCGAGACCGTGTTCTCTTGCCGGACTCTTCCGAAAAGAGACCATCACGGCCACACACTGTGTTGATTCATTTTAATTAAGTTAAGCTTAAGGTTTTCTACAACCGGACATTAACAAATTCCCATCTGCCCAGAACCATGGGCACGGCTTTCGAAAGATCAAATCCCTGCAGGGGTGTCCCAACTTAGCCCATCACAAGCTCTCACGACCAACGAAGGATGTTCCTTCTCCCAAGACGATCCAATCAGACTTGGAATCCCGGTTACAAGACATCTTGACAATGGTAAAACTAAACCAGCAAAGCCGCCCGAATGTGCCGACAAATCCCGATAGGAGCTTCACATATCTCATTCTCAGGGCACACTCAGATGAGACTAGCTACGAGTAAAACCAACCCTCAAGTTTCCCCGAGGTGGCCCCGCAGGCAGCTCAGTTGGGATCAACACTCAGAGGAGCACTGGCCCGGGGGGGTTTAAATAAAGACGACCCTTGGGCTCCGGAAACCCAAGGGAAAAAGAGGCTAGGTGGCAAATGGTAAAACCAAGGTTGGGCATTGCTGGAGGAGTTTTATTCAAGGCAAACTGTCAGGGTTCCCATTATAACCCAACCGTGTAAGGAACGCAAAATAAAGGAACATAACACCGGTATGACGGAAACTAGGGCGACAAGAATGGAACAAAACACCAGGCATAAGGCTGAGCCTTCCACCCTTTACCAAGTATATTGGTGCATTAAAGTAGACAAGATATAATAGTGATATCCCAACAATAAACATGTTCCAACAAGGAACAAACTCCAATCTTCACCTGCAACTAGCAACGCTATAAGAGGGGCTGAGCAAAACGGTAACATAGCCAAATAATGGTTTGCTAGGACAAGGTGGGTTAGAGGTTTGACATGGAAATATGGGAGGCATGATAAGCAAGTGGTAGGTATCGTAGCATAGGCATAGCAAAAGAGCGAGCATCTAGCAAGCAAAGATAGAAGTGATTTCGAGGGTATGGTCATCTTGCCTGCAAAGTTCTCCGAGTGGACATTAGCTTGATCCTCGTAAACGTACTCAACGGGCTCCTCGATCACGTACTCGTCTCCCAGCTCTACCCAAGCAAGAACAACAAGCAAAGGAAGACACAATCAACCACGTGCAATTAAACCCATGAACAGTCGTGCAAAGGGCGAATCCTAGCGACGTCCACGTGGACAGGAGGGACTGGCGCATTACATTGACGAGGTTTTCTGGGCGCGTCTTTTTCCTTCCTCCGCATCGTCGTCACAAGGATTGAGTACCCACGAAGGCAACCTTGGGTTCCTTTCCCCAGTCCCCTCAGATACGCGCCCCCTCTCTCTTCCACTTCTCTTGCCTTCCCCACGAAGGCTCCTCGATTCTGCCGAGATGTGGCTCGAGATCCAGCCGGGAAAGAGAGAGCGAGCTGCCGCGGGCGTCCACGCTGCCGCACAAAGGGAACACAGACCTTCTTGGTTGTGGCACCCGACTTCTGGGCGAATAGTTCACCCGCGGCTACTGTGGCGGCGGGGCCAACGACGGGGAGGACGACCAGCTTCCCCCTATCCGTGGAGGATGTCCTCCGGGGCTCCTCAACGCTCCTTGCAGCAGGCCAGGGGAGCATCGTCAGTTGGATCTAGGAGGAGCACTAGTGTGGGATCCACCGTGGCCAGGTATGCCCATCTCCCTCGCCTTTCTCTGGATCCACTGCCCCTCTTTGTTTTTGATTATTATTCGTTCTCATATGCTCGCAGCCCGCGCTCAAGGGCCTCAACTTCCTCAACAAGACGACCGCCAGCAAGGACAACTAGAAGTCCGTTGAGAAGCTCTTCGACGAGATGAGCGCCGACGGCCGCCTCCACCAGAACTCCGCCAAGTGCATCGTTAGGTACGTACGATCAACCGGCCGTCCTTGTTTGCCTTCTGCTGCCACAATCTGATGCTTGCTGATAGTCGGCTACTTGCTCTCCTTTTTTTAGAGAGAGCGGGTAGATTCCATTGTTGCCTTAGTCGATCAATCTCAACATAAAACGGTGACTTGTTCAAAAAAAACAGAAAACGGTGACAAATCAACACATTGATTTTCAGGGGCGTCTGCAATAACGAGCCACATTGGTTGATCTGGAATGTGATTGTTTATCCATCAAAGTAATTAAAGCGCTCTCTCTATCTTTCTCGGGGAAAAATACATATGAAAAAACCCACTCATGCCTATCAACATGAATCATTGTTATTTATGCAACTAATCTAGGTATTTAAATAGGGTAAGCTTTCACTAATTACTTTTCTGCAAACATCAAAACTTGGCATTACATATGATTTGTCTACAAGACCTCTTGGTATGGCGCACCAGTTTTAATTTGTTCGAGACTACCATCTGTTAGTGTGAGTTGTTACATAGACTAAATACAACCACTAGTTATGAAGATCTTTCGGTGCAAAAATATCTCATGAGTTGACGTATGATAAATGTTCGCAGCAACTGCACCCTACACAACTCACATTATATATACTCTGTTGATTGCTCTACGGCGTCTTGCTGAATTTTGCGTGTTGCAGGGAGGAGGAAAAAATGTCGTCTGGGAGGCGCGCATGCAAGGAGGGAGGTCACTCTTAGTTCATCTTCCTGTTTGCTCGGTCTCCTGATGGCTCCTATGGAGGTGGTTTTGATTGCATTGGATGTTATTTTTTGCTTAGGCTGTGTTGCTGCCCTTCTATGTGTTGATATTTGCTCTTTTTTCGCAGGTTGGTGTTAAGTGAGCATGCAGTTTGTCATTGTTCGTGAATCGTCTGTTTAGTATTCCTCTTTGCTTTGTCCGTGCTAAGCTTTATAATAAGTGCACTATGGTATAGTGACGGTGAGTCCCTCTCAATACTCGATGGCTTACTTCCCTTATTTAGATTGTTGATTTCTTTTCGGAGAATAGGCCCTTGTTCCAGTTCATAAGGGAATCATGTAGCAACAGCAGTTAACATGCTTTTCAGTTTTATTATATGTAAATTGCAAAATAAATGTGTCATAACATAAGTATTGAATATATGTGTCAAACCTGGTTTTGGCTGATATTGTTTCAAATTCAGTTTCAGATACTGCTGAATTTCGGATTTTCTGTTACATATTATTATGGTATATGCTACATCAACTATGTATTCAGACTTTAAATGTTTTAGTAATTCACTTTAGAGCCTTGCTACGTTTACGTCAGTATTTGTTTCACTTGAGTGCACCATGATCCTTTTGTTTTTCATTTCTACCTGAAGAGAAACAATCAGGTCGCTTCCCTTTCCTCCTTTCTCTATTTTAAAACTCTTAATGTTTAAATCATTTTGTCGCAACTTCGTAATCATCCAATCTTTCACCTTTGCAGACTTCCTATGAGAACTTGAGGTATCTGTGCGATCGACGGGCTAACCCATATGATAGGATTGATTGGAGCTGACATAGAGGTTAATTAAATTAATCTTTAGTTCTTCTCTTGTCATATTTTCATCAGTCAACCTTAAGGTAAATTCTCTTAAAAATCATGTGTTTTTTTCTTGGAAATGATTTGATACGATATTTGTAGAGATCATTTTTGTACCTATATTTGTTCAATACATATTATATTATTTGAGCTCTCTCATGCAATATTTAATAAGAATAGTATATAGCACTGGAATGCTTATCTTATAACAATGAGGGTATAAGGCACTACTTACAATCATTATTGGATCATTTTTGCCATATCATTACATTTTTCTAACCCAAACAACATTTTTTGAAATGCTCTTAGGCTTGGGTGGCGACATGCAGAGGAACCCTGGGTACATGTGAAGGGAGGCGCTGGGTGGCGAGTCCAGCAGCTATTGTTGGGGTGGCTATGTGAAGAAGAGAGGTTGGAAAGGAAGTGTTGGACTAACTGATGCTATGGGGATGAATCGGGGAGATTAGAGGAGAGACATTGTGAGAACTTTAGGCGATGATCGGTTGAAGAGGATTTTTTTTCTAGCTATGTGAGCCCAAGATGTGTGATGCTCAAGAAGGTATGCGATGCTAACACATATACAGATAAGGAAGTGTGTTGTTAATTTAGTGAACAGTGCCCTTCTTAAAATAAACATGTGGTGTCGCAGACAACTGAAGAGTTATCACTTATACTTCAGTCAGGTTTGTTACCTCCCTTGTTTGGATCTTTAAATGTTTCACCGAGGATATTTTAATCCATCAAGAACGTATAGCTAGATTTGCTGTCATGTTAGTTATATGTTTCTCTGTTGTAATTCTTCTATAGGCTGTTTTCTGTGTCTCTGCGGGTGCCTTTTTGCTCAGATGCTTTTTCTATAGTGTACCAAGTGGAGTTTAATTCTTCACCTCTCCACATATCCTCATTTTCTTGATTGTCCAGATTGCTTGCCGACAGATTAGAAGCATGCCTGCCTTTTTGTTCCATTTAGTTCCATTTAATCTTCCTGTTTTATTTGAATGAATGTATGGTTAGAGTACTGAAATATTATTTTCTATGCTTGGTAGATCAATAAGCCGCCACACGATGTTACCGTGTGTTTACTGCTCCATAGTTGAGTCAGTTTTGTGTGTATTCTCTGAAAAATTTCAACGCTGCCTTCAGAAATATTTTTATGGGCTTACATGTTATAATTTAGTAAGGGTTTAAGTACTCTATTCAGATCAGATCAGTTCCTATATGGTCGGTTACACAAAGGAAACCCTAACTGAAATTCATTGAAAGCTTGGAGTATCTAAATTTCCTTGGAATGGCATTACTATACTAAAATGCTTGCCTTACAGCAAAATATGCATAGACAGATGTGGTATATTAGATATGTTGTATTAGGCTACAACATTACATGAAAATCCAATTTTTCTGATGTAGCGTGTGCTCCAATACATGCAACAAATACAAATGTTAGCAAATGTATTAGCAGGATTGCCTCAGACAATAATAAATCTATGAAAAAGATTAATGCACTTCTCTCTTGATGGAATAACCGTGCGTCGAGGTATATGTAATCATCACCTTCATGATTTGAAGGTCCTTGCTGCTGTGGAACAGGGGGGCAGTTGAAGATCATCAGCAACTCGTCACATGGCAACTCCAAGATGCTTGCGCCCACTAGCTGTAAGACATCGTTTTCTGCCTAATTAGTTTCTCTCTTCTTCCCATAGTTCTTACTTAGTATATGTTCCTTGCTTCTGTAGTAGATTCGATTGGTGGGAGATATTTGGTTCTATGATGACCAAGTTGATCTAAATCACTGCCTAATGAGCTTCTTTCTTCCCACAGTTCTCACTTAGTATATGTTCCTTCCTGCTGCTGCAGATTGGTTTGGTGGGTCATATATGGTTCTATGATGACAGTTTGATCAAAATCATGTGGTCTTTAGGTTTAAGAAAAATGGATGTAAAACGACAAGGAAGGTCCTGATCAGATGTGGCGGCTCCTGCAGTTGGTGGTGCTCTGGGTGCGCAAGGGGAGCGCGACACAACCTCCGCCTGCTTAAGATGTGCCACAGCCACGCCGGCCTCGGCAGCAGGCACAACGACTGGTTGCACTATGGCGAACTAGAATTCCCCTGCACGCACGTGCTCCAGTTTATCCTCTGCATCCCATGCTTTGTCCGAGACACTCTCCCTGGCGTCTATGGCAACAATCAATACTTCTGAGATGCCGCGAGAGGGATGTGGACTGCATCGAGGACTACCACAATGGCGAGCAAAACGAGTACGACCTGGAGAACCTTGACAATGGGCGGATGAGCAGCTGCTTTATAGTGGCAAGTCCTCGTGGCTGAAATACAATGGCATGGAGAGGTGCTAGATACAGTCCTAAGATTGCTTGTTTATTTTCCGAGTTTGATTCACTTTTGGACAAGCCACCGTATGTGTAATGCAAGTAGATAGCTCATTGCTACTCCCCTTTGTTTGTACTGTCACCTCTAAGGCTTTGGCTGTCATTCATTCAAATAATCCTAAGCTATACATGCATATGTGCTATCAATTAGAGCCACAACCAGTTGAAATGGCGCTCATCTACCTGGCACCGCACTAGCTGCCACTTAGGCGGCGTGCATGGCGCGCCCCAACCACTAGTGCACAAGCAACATGACGCAAAACATGGTATGATATGCGGGATGCGATATGCGATGCATATGCATTCTTCGGAAAGGAATGATTGAACCTGACCTCAACTTGGAAAAACAAGAGTGCCACTGGAAAGAGGAGTTGATTTCGGTCGAAATCAATATAAAGATCATCGAAATCGGATGCACGGTTTGGAAATGACAATCAAATAAAATATGGCATCGATCAGCGATTAACATCACGAGGTCATCTAAATGCATCAAGAAAAACATACCACATCACTCTAACATAGCAACAAAATACATGGCAGGGATCCACTCAAGATGCTTGACAAAAATGAACACTGAGCTATGGCTAATTTACTCAATAGCAGGTTCAAACAAGCATGGAAAAAATGCAAAAGTATCAGGTTTCAGACTTAGTGAAATTAACATCAAGTCAGAAATTTAACATCAGGAAGCAATGTTTAGAGCAAGGTAACCACATGCTACAGGAACATATCATGGCAAATCAAGGCATGGCATGAAGCTACTCAAAGCATACAACAAAGGTCCCTTACTGACCATAAGCCAAAAGGGATCAGAAAATACAATGGCATCCATGTGAACATAGCAATTATCGTTAACAGATTCAGACTTGATAGAAAACTAGAACATGGCAAAACAGATATCAAGTAGGCATGTTTACGAGCTCGATGCACTCACTACAAGGTATTGCATGACAAACTAAGCATACACCCAGCAAGTAGACATGACATAGAAGATAAACATGGCAAGAACAACAACATAGCATGCATGGATCAACTACAACACGCTCGGCAAAAATGCTTAACATGTAAACATTCTGCCAGGAACATTTTATAGCAAAAGTAGAGCTCGATTGACTCAATCTAGGATGCTCCATAAATGCAAACAAAGACATGGATGGATAGAGCACCACAATATCTACAAAACATCCTTACTGATCATGCTCAAAAGAGGCACGGATCACCCGGTAGTAACATGAACACATGGCATAAAAATAATGACAGGGCCAAGACTTGGAATATTTCTAAGTCCCTGAAATCAGCAACATTAAGAGGGCTACTTTGCATGCTTGTGCTAGTCACCACCGAGATCACAAAAATGCATGGCATACACCCCTGTAAAGATGGTATGGCATACTTCAAAACTCATGTAGAGCTCAAGATCATAGGAGGCACACATCAATCATGGCAAAAATGACAAATGAGCAATTACTGATAAGAGACTGAAACTGTAATAAACTAGCACTCTTCCAACAACATTTAGGGCATCAAGATGAGCTCAAATGAACATGATGCAATGAGATGAAATGAAGTACTCGTCGAGACGAACATTTCGATATGCTACATGCATGAATCGGAGCAACAATGATGAAGTTATGATATGAGGAAAAAGGCTAAAAAATACTGGGAATTAGGGTTAGAGTCAACCGATCCAAAATCTTTAGATCCAGATCTGGATCGGCGCGGAAGTCGAGGTCGCCGGAAACACTATTCGCCGGGGACGGGGACGACGCCGGAGCTCAGGGGAGAGGAAGGAGAGGCCGGCGGAGCTCGCCGGAGTGTGCACTGCGTCGCGGAGGAGCTCCGGGCGGCAAGGCTACCGCGGCGAGGAGGTGCGGCACCTCGGGTTGGCGTTGCCGGCGAGGAGCGAGGCAACGGCCGGCGATGGCGCTACGGCGGCGCGGCGGAGGGCGTGAAGCGAGCGGGCGGCGCGGTAAGGGAGGCAGGCGGGCAGCGCGCCGGGCCGGGGAGGGCCCGCCCTGGGCCGAGCGGGCCCGCGTGGCGCGGCGAAGTGGGCACGCGGGCACGGTGAACCACGTCGCGACACGTGGCGGCGGCGGGATGAAACGGACGTGTCCGTCGGCGAGATTTGTGTCCAACGCGCTAGGAGAGGGAGGGGGCTAGGGTTTCACCCATGATTTTAGGAAGGGGAGCTATATATATAGGAAGAGGGAGCTAGGAGGCTCCAAATGAGGTGCGGTTTTCGGCCAAGAGATCGTGATCGAACAACCTAGGTGATGGAGGGGGTTTAGGTGGGTTTTGGGCCACTTTGGAGGGGTGTTGGCCTGCAACACACACGAGGCCTTCTCGGCTCCTCGATTAACCGTTGGAGTATCAAACGAAGTCCAAATGGCACGAAACTTGACAAGCGGTCTACCGGTAGTAAACCAAGGCCGCTTGGCAAGTCTCGGTCCAATCCGAGAACGTTTAATACCCGCACACGAAAAGAGGTAGAAAGGGGCACCGGAGGACATAGGAGCGCCGGAATGCAAAACGGACAACGGGGAAAATGCTCGGATGCATGAGACGAACACGTATGCAAATGCAATGCACATGATGACATGATATGAGATGCATGAAAAAGACAAAACAACACGAAGACAAAACCCGACAACAAGGAAATAGCATAACTTAGTGCCGAAAAAGGCAAGTGTTGGAATACAAATATGACAGGTTACATATAGGGTGTTACAACACTCCACCACTACGAAAGGATCTCGTCCCAAGATCTAGGACTGGAAAAACGCCGGGTACTCAGAACGGAGGTGATCCTCGCGTTCCCAGGTGGCTTCACGGTCAGAATGGTGTGACCACTTGACTTTGAGGAATTTGATAGACTTGTTGCGAGTCTTGCGCTCAGTTTCTTCAAGAATAGCATCTGGGTGCTCATGATAAGAAAGGTCTTCTTGAAGATCAATGTCTTCGAAGTTGATGGTGCGGTCAGGAGTCTTGAAACACTTGCGGAGTTGAGACACGTGAAGCACGTCGTGCACGTTTGCAAAGTTGGATGGAAGTTCAAGTTGATAGGCAAAAGCGCCTCTTTTGCCAATGATCTTGAAAGGACCCATGTATCCAGGGGCAAGCTTCCCTTTGATACCGAAGCGACGAGTACCTTTCATTGGAGAGACGTGGAGGTAGACATGGTCTCCGATCTCGAAAGCCAAGTCACGATGCTTGCTATCATAGTAACTCTTCTGGCGCGATTGCACGGCTTTGAGATTATCACGAATGACTTTGCACATTTATTCTACCTCTGTGATCAAGTCATTGCCAAGAAGTTGACGTTCCCCAGTCTTTGACCAGTTAAGAGGAGTACGACACTTCCTTCCATAGAGAATTTCGAATGGGGCCTTGCCTGAACTCGCTTGGAAGCTGTTGTTGTAGGAGAACTCGGCATATGGAAGACAATCTTCGCACTTCATACCGAAAGAAATGACGCAAGCCCTGAGCATATCTTCAAGAATCTGATTTACTCGTTCGACTTGGCCACTGGTTTGAGGATGAAAAGCTGTGCTGAAGCGGATGTTGGTGCCGATGGCCTTCTGAAAAGAATCCCAGAACTTGGAGATGAAGATGCTGCCACGATATGAAGATATCAACTGTGGAATGCCGTGCAGAGAGACAATCCTGGAGGTATAGCTCTGCCAATTGAGCTGCTGTGATAGATTCTTTGATAGGAAGAAAATGAGCCACTTTAGTGAGCTTGTCGATGACAACGAAGATATTATCATTGCCACGCTTGGACTTTGGAGACCCAGTCATGAAGTCCATCTCAATATGGTCAAACTTCCATTCTGGGATGGCAAGAGGTTGGAGGAGACCAGCTGGTCGTTGGTGTTCTGCTTTCACTCTTCTGCGGACATCACATTCATTTATGAACCGAGCAATCTCGTGCTTCATTCGAGTCCATCAATACGACTGCTTGATGTCCTGGTACATCTTTGTACTTCCAGGGTGAATAGAGAGGAGTGAATTGTGAGCCTCGTTCATAATGACTTTACGAAGGTCACATTTAGGCACAACAATGCGATCCTCAAAGAAAAGAGTATCCTTGTCATCAAGACGGTAGCACTTGTACTTGGGTTGACTTTTGGCAATCCCAATCTTCACCTTCTTCACCATAGCATCAAGAAGTTGAGCCTCGCGAATCTGATCTTCCAAAGTAGGAGGGACTTGGAGGTTGGCAAGCAATCCTTGAGGAACAACTTGTAGATTTAGTTTGTGGAAAGCTTCACAAAGCTCCGGTTGGTAAGGCTTGAGAATCAAACTGTTGCAGTAAGCCTTCCTACTCAATGCGTCAGCAATTACATTGGCCTTGCCTGGAGTATATTCGATACTCGGATTATACTCTTGAATCATTTCGACCCAACGAGTCTGCCTGAGGTTGAGGTTTGGCTGAGTGAAGATGTACTTGAGACTCTTATGATCAGTGAAGATGTCCACTTTTCTTCCCAATAAGAGATGTCTTCATGTTAAAAGAGCATGGACAACTGCCGCCAACTCGAGGTCATGAGTGGGGTAGTTCTTTTCATTGGGCTTCAACTGGCAAGAGGTATAGGCCACAACTTTCTTCTCTTGCATCAACACTGCACCAAGATCTTGAAGGGAAGCATCACAGAAGACCTCAAACGGTTTGGATTCATCAGGAGGAGTCAGAACTGGAGCAGTGACTAACTTCTCTTTTAGGGTGTTGAAAGCGATGTCACATTTAGGCGACCAAACGTACTTCACATGCTTCTGGAGAAGGTTGGAAAGAGGCTTCGCGATCTTTGAGAAGTTCTCAACGAACCTTCGACAATAGCTTGCGAGCCCAAGGAAGCTGCGGAGTTGCTTCACGTTTTGAGGTGGTTCCCAATTCACAATTGCAGACACCTTCTCAGGATTAATAGCTATGCCCTTGGCAAAGATGATATGTCCAAGGTAGAGAACCTCATCGAGCCAAAACTCGCACTTTAAAAACTTCGCATAGAACTGATGTTCTCTGAGTTTATCCAGAACCAAACGCAAGTGTTTGGCATGATCCTCCTTGTTCTTGGAAAAGACCAAAATGACATCGAGGTAGACCAAGACAAAGTCATTTGTGTAGGCGTTGAAGATGAATTTCATCATGCGAGAGAAAGTTGGAGGTGCATTGACAAGGCCGAAAGACATGATAGTGTATTCATATGAACCATAGCTTGTTCTGAACGCTGTCTTGGGGATATCTTCTTCACGAATGCGAATCTGATGATAGCCCATACGGAGATCAAGCTTGGAGAATACGTGAGCACCTTTGAGTTGTTCAAAAAGCTCATTGATGTTGGGAAGTGGGTACTTGTTCTTTATGGTCTTCTTGTTCAATGGACGATAGTCGACACAAAGTCGGTCCGTTCCATCCTTCTTCTTGACGAAAAGAACACCACAACCCCATGGAGAAGAACTTGGTCGGATGAGACCCATACGCTCTTGAATATCGAGTTGCTTCTTCAGCTCCTTCAACTCTTCAGGTCCAAGCTTGTAAGGACGTTTGCAAACAGGTTCCGTGCCAGGCTCAAGATCGATGAGGAATTCAACTGGCCGGTGCGGAGGCATTCCTGGAAGCTCTTCTGAAAAGACGTCTTGATATTCGCAAATGACTGGAATCTGAGATATGGCATCCAACTCGCCCTTCTCGTTGAGAGAAAACAGTCGGATGGTATCATCACGAGCGGCAAAGACGATAACATCCTCAGACGAATGAGTCAATTGAATCTGCCTGGCAGCACAATCAAGGTGAGCCTTGTGCTTAGAAAGCCAATTCATTCCGAGAATATGATCAATATCCGAGTTACCAAGGACCACTGGAGAGGATAGAAATTTATAGTCGCCCAACGTGATAGAAACATCCGGAGCAACCAAACTAGAAGTCATAAGCTTTCCAGGAGAAACAACTTGCATGACTTTAGGCAAAACCTTAGTGTCAACGTTGTGCTTCGATGCAAAAGGGAATTACAAGAAAGAATGCGATGCTCCAGTATCAAAAAGTACTTTTGCAGGAACATCGTTAACAAGAAGGTTACCCATGGTCATATCTGACGAGTCCTCTGCCTGAGCTGCGTTCATCATGTTGACCTTTGCAAACTTGGGATTATGCTTGACCACTGCGCTACTGGCAGATCTCACAGGAGGAGGAGGAGGAAGACGCCTCTGATTGAAGCATTTGTTGGCATAGTGACCCTTCTGCTGACACTTGTTGCACGTGACCTTTGAAAGCGGACGGTGATACAGAGCACTTGATCTTGGAGCTTGAGACAAAGTATTGTTCTGAAAGCCTGGGTTGGGCGGGTGGGAAGATCCATTCCCACCTTTGCTCTTTTGCTGATAAGGCTGACGGAACGGAGGAGGAGGAGGCAACCAATACTTTTGCTGCTTAGCAGCCACTTGAGTTGAGGAAGAAGGAGTTGCATCTCTGACTCACTTATTGGAAGCATCGCACTTGAGAGTTGAGCAGTCTCTTGTTTCAGTGCCATATTGTAGAACTCATCATACTTCTGTGGCTCAAAAAGCACAAGAGCAAGTTGAAGATCTTCTCTAAGGCCACCTCTGAACTGATAAATCATGCTCTTCTCGTCGGGGACGTCCTTCTTGGTGAAACGAGTGAGTTTCTGGAACATGATGTTATACTGGTAAACAGACAAGCTGCCTTGCTTCAGGTTGCGGAATTCCTCACGCTTGCTCTCAACAACACTCTGAGGAATGTGGTGAGCTTTGAAATCTTGACGGAATTCATCCCAGGTAATCACACGGCCTCCTCTGGAATCTTTGTACTGTTGATACCACTCAGCAGCTTGGTCTTTGAGTTGGAACGAAGCAAACTTGACAAAGTCCTCGGGCCTGACATTGCTGCATCCGAAATGCTTGCAGATATCCATGAGCCAATCATCAGCGTCTGTTGCTTCGACACAGTTACTGAAGGTCTTTGGCTGGTTTGTGAAGAACTGGTTGAGTGTAGCAAACTGATTCTGATTGTTGCCATGGCCATGATTTCTTGGTTGCGCTCTTGCAAGAGTTGCATGATCAGCTGCGTGTTTGCATTGGTAGCGGCCATCACAGCTTGCCATGCCTCCGGAGGTGGAGGTGGTGGTGGCGGTTCAAGATTCAAACGTGTTGGGGGAGCCATCCTGAAGAGGGTGACATCCGTTAGCACCTTGACAGACATATGTTCAAGATGAATCAAATGGATCGAAAATTGCAACATATAGTCTTAACATCCAAACAAAATGAACGAATGCATTCCAATAGAAATGGTCACACTTCCATAAATTGAGAAGCCACTTAGATAGAGGTAGAAGAATAAAACAACAAGGTACGGACAAGAACAAATACTTGGTGAGGATTACCCAATCACAAACCAAATATTTGTGGAGGAAATACTAGAGCTACATGAATTCCCACCTATTAAACTCCCGAACCTTTCCGGTTATGCAATCAAGTGTTGGGGATACAGGGGAAGCATAATATCTCACCCAAAGCTAGCAAATCCTACATCCAACTGTATCCATCCTTCAACACATAACCCAGAAACCTTCGGAAATCATTTACCTCAACCTTCGAAAAGCATCTGTTATACGAGTTATGGCGATACTCCCGAACTCCCGCCCCAGTACTAGGTGGCGTCGAGGTTATCTCACCAACAACTGCATAAAAGAGATTTTCGATGTCGGCGAAACTCAGGTATTCCAGAATTGCAACGATAAAATTGTGACGACAACACCTCGGAGCTCAACTCCCCGGGACACTGCCACAACCCCTAAATGTCAGGAGGCACCAAGAACAATGTTCTCGTCACAAAACCATCGGAACGATTCCAAGATACCCGCGTGATCCTAAATTTTTTTAGTGAAATTTGAGAAGAGAAGAGTCAAAACTCTACGTCAGGATGCCTCACCAGAGCGACGAAGGGGCTGAGGAGTAAAAAGAATCCTACTCTCCGATATATATAATCCTAAATGACTAAAAACATTTTTCTAGACTCAACAATGCCAGCGATTCGATCAAGCAGGGGGCTCCTAAGGTCGGGGAAGGCTCTGATTACCAACTTGTAACGCCCACGATGCGGCTATATCTCCCACGTGTCGAAGCACGACTTAGAGGCATAACCGCATTGTAAGCAATGTCGCAAGTGAGGTAATCTTCACAACAACCCATGTAATGAATAAAGGGGAAAGGTACATATTTGGCTTACACTCGCCACGTCACACAATGCATAAATATCATTACATTCATCTAGGTACACTCAAGGTCTGACTACGGAACCAAAATAAAGAACAACCCCAAATGCGACAAAGTCCCCGATTGCCCTAACTGGGCACCACTGCTGATCGTCTGGAAAAGAAATGTAGTATCGTCCTGAGTCCTCATCGAACTCCCACTTGAGCTCAGTCGAATCACCTGGAGTGGTATCATCGGTCCCTGCATCTGGGTTTGGAATTAAACTGTGAGTCACGGGGACTCAACAATCTCACACCCTCGTGATCAAGACTATTTAAGCTTATAGGAAGGGTAAAAGCATGAGGTGGAGCTGCAGCAAGCGACTAGCATATATGGTGGCTAACATACGCAGAAGAGAGCGAGAAGAGAAGGCAAAGGCACGATCGATAAACTATGATCAAGAAGTGATCCTAGAACAACCTATGTTCAAGCATAACTCGAGACCGTGTTCTCTTCCCGGACTCCGCCGAAAAGAGACCATCACGGCCACACACTCTGTTGATTCATTTTAATTAAGTTAAGCTTAAGGTTTTCTACAACCGGGCAATAACAAATTCCCATCTGCCCATAACCGCAGGCATGACTTTTGAAAGATCAAATCCCTGCAGGGGTGTCCCAACTTAGCCCATCACAAGCTCTCACGGCCAACGAAGGATATTCCTTCTCCCAAGACGATCCGATCAGACTCGGAATCCTGGTTACAAGACATCTCGACAATGGTAAAACTAAACCAGCAAAGCCGCCCGAATGTGCCGACAAATCCCAATAGGAGCTGCACATATCTCGTTCTCAGGGCACACTCAGATGAGACTAGCTACGAGTAAAACCAACCCTCAAGTTTCCCCGAGATGGCCCC
>NC_041384.1:384869247-384896571 GCF_002162155.2 Triticum dicoccoides
GGCTCCGGAAACCCAAGGGAAAAAGTGGCTAGGTGGCAAATGGTAAAACGAAGGTTGGGCATTGCTGGAGGAGTTTTATTCAAGGCGAACTGTCAAGGGGTTCCCATTATAACCCAACTGTGTAAGGAACACAAAATCAAGGAACATAACACCGGTATGACGGAAACTAGGGCGGCAAGAGTGGAAAAAAACACCAGGCATAAGGCCGAGCCTTCCACCCTTTACCAAGTATATAGGTGGATTAAAGTAGACAAGATATAATAGTGATATCCCAACAATAAACATGTTCCAACAAGGAACAAACTCCAATCTTCACCTGCAACTAGCAACGCTATAAGAGGGGCTGAGCAAAGCGGTAACATAGCCAAACAACGGTTTGCTAGGACAAGGTGGGTTAGTGGTTTGACATAGCAATATGGGAGGCATGATAAGCAAGTGGTAGGTATCGTAGCATAGGCATAGCAAAAGAGCGAGCATCTAGTAAGCAAAGATAGAAGTGATTTCGAGGGTATGGTCATCTTGCCTGCATAGTTCTCCGAGTTGACGTTAGCTTGATCCTCGTAAACATACTCAACGGGCTCCTCTATCATGTACTCGTCTCCCGGCTCTACCCAAGCAAGAACAACAAGCTAAGGAAGACACAATCAACCACGTGCAATGCACAAGCAACATGACGCAAAACATGGTATGATATGCGGGATGCGATATGCGATGCATATGCATGCTTCGGAAAGGAATGATTGAACCTGGCCTCTACTTGGAAAACCAAGAGTGCCACCGGAAAGAGGAGTTGATTTCGGTCGAAATCAATATAAATATCACCAGAATCGGATGCACGGTTTGGAAATGACACACAAAACAAATATGGCACCGATCTGCGATTAACATCATGAGGCCATCTAAATGCATCAAGAACAACATGCTACAGCACTCTAACATAGCAACAAAATACATGGCAGGGATCCACTCAAGATGCTTGAGAAAAGATGAACACTGAGCTACGACTAATTCACTCAATAGCAGGTTCAAACAAGCATGGAAAAAGTGCAAAAGATATCAGGTTTCAGACTTGGTGAAATTAACATCAAGGCAGGAAATTAACATCAGGAAGCAATGTTTAGAGCAAGGTTACCACATGCTACCAGAACATATCATGGCAAAGCAAGGCATGGCATGAAGCTACTCAAATCATACAACAAAAGTCCCTTACTGACCATAAGCCAAAAGGTATCAGAAAATACAATGGCATCCATGTGAACATAGCAATTATCGTTAACAGATTCAGACTTGGTAGAAAACTGGAACATGGCAAAACAGATATCAAGTAGGCATGTTTACGAGCTCAATGCACTCACTACAAGGTATTGCACGACAAACTAAGCATACACCCAGCAAGTAGACATGACATAGAAGCTAAACATGGCAAGAACAACAACATAGCATGCATGGATCAACTACAACAAGCTCGGCAAAAATGCTTAACATGTAAACATTCTGCCAGGACCATTTTATAGCAAAAGTAGAGCTCGATTGACTCAATCTAGGGTGCTCCATAAATGCAAACAAAGACATGGATGGATAGAGCACCACAATATCTACAAAAAATCCTTACCGATCATGCTCAAAAGAGGCACGGATCACTCGGTAGCAACATGAACACATGGCATAAAAATAATGACAGGGCCAAGACTTGGAATATTTCTAAGTCCCTGAAAGCAGCAACATTAAAAGGGCTACTTTGCATGATTGTGCTAGTCACCACAGAGATCACAAAAATACATGGCATACACCCATGTAAAGATGGCATGGCATACTTCAAAACTCATGTAGAGCTCAAGATCATAGGAGGCACACATCAATCATGGAAAAAATGACAAATGAGCAATTGCTGATAAGAGACTGAAACTGTAATAAACTAGCACTCTTCCAACAGCATTTAGGGCATCAATATGAGCTCAAATGAACATGATGCAATGAGATGAAATGAAGTACTCGTCGATACGAACATTTCGATGTGCTACACGCACGAATCAGAGCAACGGTGATGAAGTTATGACACGAGGAAAAAAGCTAAAAAATACTAGGAATTAGGGTTAGAGTCAACCGATCCAAAATCTTTAGATCCAGATCTGGATCGGCGCGGAAGTCGAGGTCGCCGGAAACACTGTTCACCGGGGACGGGGACGACGCTGGAGCTCGGGGGAGAGGAAGGAGAGGCCGTCGGAGCTCGCCGGAGTGTGCACGGCGTCGCGGAGGATCTCCGGACGGCGAGGTGCGGCGGAGGGCGGCGCCTCGGGTCGGCGTTGCCGGCGAGGAGCGAGGTGACGGCCGGCGATGGTGCTACGGCGGTGCGGCGGAGGGTGCGAAGCGAGCGGGCAGCGCGGTGAGGGCGGCAGGCGGGCGGCGCGCCGGGTTGGGAAGGGCCCGCCCTGGGCCGAGCGGGCCCGCGCGGTGCGGCGAAGTGGGCACGCGGGCGCGGCGAACCATGTCGTGACACGTGGCGGCTGCGGGATGAAACAGACGTGTGCGTCGGCGAGATTTGTGTCCGGTGCGCGAGGAGAGGGAGGGGGCTAGGGTTTCGCCCGTGATTTCAGGAAGGGGAGCTATATATATAGGTAGAGGGAGCTAGGAGGATCCAAATGAGGTGCGGTTTTCGGCCACGCGATCGTGATCAAACGGCCTAGGTGATGGAGGGGGTTTAGGTGGGTTTTGGGCCACTTTGGAGGGGTGTTGGGCGGCAACACACACGAGGCCTTCTCGACTCCTCGGTTAACCGTTGGAGTATCAAACGAAGTGCAAACGGCACGAAACTTGACAGGCGGTCTACCGGTAGTAAACCAAGGCCGCTTGGCAAGACTCGGTCCAATCCGAGAACGTTTAATACCCATGCACGAAAGAGGTAGAAAGGGGTACCGGAGGACATAGGAGCGCCGGAATGCAAAATGGACAACGGGGAAAATGCTCGAATGCATGAGATGAACACGTATGCAAATGCAATGCACATGATGACATGATATGAGATGCATGACAAAGACAAAACATCACAAAGACAAAACCCGACAACGAGGAAATATCATAACTTAGTGCCGGAAAAGGCAAGAGTTGGAATACAAATATGACAGGTTACATACGGGGTGTTACAGACGGTCCGAAGAATGTCATGCAGCTTCGTCTCCGGCCCGCCCAGGACGAAAAGCCCATTTTCTATCATGTTTTTTTGTCATAGAAGTAGGAGCCCACCACATCTATGATGATACCAGGTTTTGTCACAATTATCATCATAGAAGTGTCATAAGTATGACAGATTTTTTTTCGTTCGGCCCAAAATGTCACGGATGTGTCTTTTTTTGTAGTGCGTAATCCCGGAGGAATACATAAGGGACACTTTCCAGAACGTGTCAGACTCTGAAAAGGAATAGGTATGTGGTACGGTAAGTAAACCAACTCCAAAACAGTACCAATAGTAATTTTTCTCCGTTTTGGAATATTTAAGAAAATAGGAAAATAAGAAGTAGTCCAGGAAGGACACGAGGCGTCCACGAGGGTGGAGGGCGCGCCCCCTACCTCGTGGGCACCTCGTATGCTCTCCGGACTCCGTTTTCTTGCACGATACTTCTTTTGGTCGGTAAAAAATCATTATATAATCTCCTGAAGGTTTTGACCACCATATCACGCAAATATCCTCTATCTTTGTTTCAAGCTGTTTTCTGTCATTTGTCAAGGCCAGGCATCATGACGTCACCCTCCTCCAACAATGAAGACAAGGATGCTTGGCTATTGAGCATAGAGCTGAAGAGAGAAGAACCCAGGAATATCAAAAAGGATGATAGGATCAAGGAAGCCATGGAGGAACAAGCTCCGGCGGGAGAAGAAGAAGACATCCAACCTCTTCCCAACCTCTTTACCCCGACTGAGATTGAAGCTTTCAAGATGATTGAGTTAGCTTGCATACAAAACAAGTATCTCTCAGGCGAAAATATTTTGTTGAAGGATCATATCGTCGCACTCAAGGGCATTATCCGCAAATTGGAAGAGCTCCTACGCTCGATGTGCGACTATCCACCATCACCATCACCACCTTCTTCACCAGCAAAAGAGACATAATCACATGGGTATGGGCACTCCCCTTGGCAACTGCCAAGCTTGGGGGAGGTGCCCCGGTATCGTATCACCATCACACTCCTATCTTTACCGTTTTTCTTAGTTCGATCCTTTTAGTAATATCTTGATTTAGTAGAATAAAGTTTTGGTATGATTTAGTTTTGAGTTTTTGCCTTAGGATCCCTCTATGTAATCGAGTCCGTGAGCTATATATAAGATTAGTGTTGAGTCAAGGGCTTTGCTATCTTGCTATGATCTTGAAGGAATAAAAGAAAAAATAAAAAGAAATAAATAGATCATATTGATCTTATGGAGAGTAGTGACTTCACATATAAAGAGTATGATGCATAAAAGTTGTTGAGAGTTGGCAAACATAGTTTTGGTCATCGTTGCAATTAATAGGAAGTAATAAAGAAAGATAGGTTTTCACATATAAATATACTATCTTGGACATCTTTTATGATTGTGAGCACTCATTAAAATATGACATGCTAAAGAGTTGATGTTGGACAAGGAAAACAACGTAATGGGTTATGTTTTCTTATATTCGAAATAAATTATATTGTCATCGATCATCCAACATGTTGAGCTTGCCTTTCCCCCTCATGCTAGCCAAATTCCTTGCACCAAGTAGAGATACTACTTGTGCTTCGAAATATCCTTAAACCCATTTTTGCCATGAGAGTCCACCATATCTACCTATGGATTGAGTAAGATCCTTCAAGTAAGTTGTCATGTTGCATGCAATAAAAATTGCTCTCTAAATATGTATGACTTATTAGTGTGGAGAAAATAAGCTTTATACGATCTTGTGATATGGAGGCAATAAAAGCGACGGACTGCATAATAAAGGTCCATATCACAAGTGGCAGTATAAAGTGACATTCTTTTGCATTAAGATTTCGTGCATCCAACAAAAAAGCACATGACGACCTCTGCTTCCCTCTGCGAAGGGCCTATCTTTTACTTATGCCTTTTACATTATGCAAGAGTCAAGGTGATCTTCACCTTTCCTTTTTATATTTTATCCTTTGGCAAGCACCTCGTGTTGGAAAGATCCTGATATATATATATATATATATATATATATATATATATATATATATATATATATCCAATTGGATGTAAGTTAGCATGAACTATTATTGTTGACATTACCCTTGAGGTAAAAGGTTGGGAAGCAACACTATAAGCCCCTATCTTTCTCTGTGTCCGATTAAAACTTCATAACCATAAGTATTGCGTGAGTGTTAGCAATTGTGAAAGACTAATTGATAGTTGAGTATGTGGACTTGCTGAAAAGCTCTTATATTGACTCTTTCCGATGTTATGATAAATTGCAATTGCTTCAATGACTAAGATCATAGTTTGCTAGTTCTCAATGAAGTTTCTGATTCATACTTGACATTGTGAATAGATTGTTACTTTAACATGAGAAATCATATGACAATATATATGTATGCCGCTGTTATAAGAATGATCATGATGCCCTCATGTCCGTATTTTATTTTTATCGACACCTCTATCTCTAAACATGTGGACATATTTTTCGATATCGGCTTCCGGTTGTGGACAAGCGAGGTCTAAGCGTGGGGGAGTTGATACGTCCATTTTGCATCATGCTTTTATATTGATATTTATTGCATTATGGGCTGTTATTGCACTTATGTCACAATACTTATGCCTATTCTCTCTTATTTTACAAGGTTTACATGAAGAGGGAGAATGCCGGCAGCTGGGATTCTGGGCTGGAAAAGGAGCAAATATTAGAGACCTATTCTGCACAACTCCAAAAGTCCTGAAACTCCCTGAAAGTCATTTTTGTATTTAATAATAAATATTGAGCGGAAGAAATAACAGAGGGGGCCACCCTCTATCCATGAGGGTGGGGGGCGCTCCCTACCCCCTGGGCACGCCCTCTGCCTCGTGGGCCCCCTGGCAGCCTTCCGGTGACCATCTTCTACTATATGAAGGCTTTTACCAAGGAAAAAAATCATAACGAAGCTTTTGGGATGAAACTCCGCCGCCACGAGGCGGAACCTTGGCAGAACCAATCTAGGGCTCCGGTGGAGCCGTTCTGCCGGGGAAACCTCCCTCCGGGAGGGGGAAATCATCACCATCGTCATCACCAATGATCCTCTCATCGGGAGGGGGTCAATCTACATCAACATCTTCACCAGCACCATCTCCTCTCAAACCCTAGTTCATCTCTTGTATCCAATCTTTGCACCAAAACCTCAGATTGGTACCTGTGGGTTGCTAGTAGTGTTGATTACTCCTTGTAGTTGATGCTAGTTGGTTTATTTGGTGGAAGATCATATGTTCAGATCCTTAATGCTTATTAATACCCCTCTGATTTTTTATGAGCATGAATATGATTCGTGAGTAGTTACGTTTGTTCCCGGGGACATGGGAGAAGTCTTGCTATTAATAGTCATGTGAATTTGGTATTCGTTCGATATTTTGATGAGATGTATGTTGTCTATCCTCTAGTGGTGTTATGTGAACGTCGACTACATGACACTTCACCATTATTTGGGCCTAGAGGAAGCCATTGGGAAGTAATAAGTAGATGATGGGTTGCTAGAGTGACAGAAGCTTAAACCCTAGTTTATGAGTTGCTTCGTAAGGGGCTGATTTGGATCCATATGTTTCATGCTATGGTTAGGTTTACCTTAATACTTCTTTTGTAGTTGCGGATGCTTGCAATAGGGGTTAATCATAAGTGGGATGCTTGTCCAAGAAAGGGCAGTACCAAAGCACCGGTCCACCCACATATCAAATTATCAAAGAAACGAACGTGAATCATATGAGCGTGATGAAAGCTAGCTTGACGATAATTCCCATGTGTCCTAGGGAGCGCTTTTCTCTATATAAGAACTTGTCCAGGCTTGTCCTTTGCTACAAAAAGGATTGGGCCACCTTGTTGCACCTTATTTACTTTCATTGCTTGTTACCCGTTACAAATTACCTTATCACAAAACTATCTGTTACCAATAATTTCAGTGCTTGCAGAGAATACCTTACTTAAAACCGCTTGTCATTTCCTTCAGCTCCTTGTTGGGTTCGACATTCTTACTTATCGAAAGAACTACGATAGATCCCCTACACTTGTGGGTCATCAGGACGCGTGTGGCAGCAGCTCTGGCCGCGGCGGCGACATGGCCGGAGGCGGAGTGCTCTCGGGCTCGAAGAGAACGGCGACTACACGGTGCAAACGAGCAAGAGGGGAGAGGGGATCGAAGGAGAAGCTCACGGAGAGTGCAGCGGTGGCCTCGGCGAGCTCAAGGAAGCAATGCAGCAGGTGCACGGTCGCCGGTGATCTCGGCGGACCGAGGTTGAAGAAGACGGCGATGGAGGCGTTCTAAGGCTTCCGGTGTCACTTCGCTCGGTGTAGAGGACAAGGATGTCGAGGCGGAGCTTGCGGGCACGACAAAGGGGTGAGGGGGAGGCGGTGGCTGCGGCAACGGCGAGCGACGACGACGACTGCGCTCGGGCGGTTCTGGGGAGAGGACCAGAGGAGACGATGGGGATGGGAGAGTGAGCGAGGGGGTTCCAGGGGGTGCGTGGGGGCGTTGGAGACGTCCAGAGCGTCGAGGACGCAAGCAAGCAGGGTGGAGGTGGCTGCACGGCGGTGCGCGTGCGTCGGGCACGCGCCCGTCCTCCTGGCAGGGAGGAAGACGACAGGGAGGGGCCCAGGTGGGCCGGGCCGGCCAGCTACAGTGCTGGGCCGGTTGGTGGCGCCAGGTAAGTTCCAGGTAAGTCTCTCTCTCTCTCTTTAAATTTTCTGTTTTCTATATTTTTATAGACTTTAGGGCTTTATTAAAAATACTAATACTAACTCAAAAATCATGAAACTTCTCAGGCCCATTGTTTGGAATATTTCCAATGGTAAACATTTCAGTTTACGATTATTTGGACATTTCAAATATTTTATAGCATTTAAATGCCCAAATGCAAATACTATATGATTTAATTCACAGCCCAAATACGTCATGGAAAATTGTGCGTCACCTCTAGTTACTGTTTACAACATTTTCCATAAATGATGAACATTTGTAACAACCATTTGGATTTACTGAAAATATTTTAGGTGAACCTAGCGAATTCCTTTGATGCTAGGGTTCAGGAAATCCCCATTTCACATTTAAGAGAAATTTAAACATGATGACATGAAAATCAAGCAAAGGCAACAGGGGGCTGAGCTAGGGCTGTGACAAAAAGACTACACTACAAAACTAACCGGGATGTAACATAAGAAGCCTACAACTTATCCCACCCATGCTAAAAATGAGAAGGCGGTTATGATGCCTAGCTGAACCGCTCGCACGACGTAACTAACTGTTACGTGACCAAATCCAAGAATTGCAATGTGTTTTTGTCAGATGGGGAAGGACGTGCATGAGATATATTATTTTTCATAAAATTAGAATAATATGCAATAGAAAAACTAAATAAAATAAAATAAAGAAACAAGGAAAAAATATTACGAGAAAATATGAAGGAAAAAAACTATAAAAGAAAAAGGGGAAAACAAATGAATCAAGAAAAATGCCACATAAAAATGCCAAATAACCCAATAAAATAAACTAACAAAAAATGGAGATGAGTAAAAAAAAAGGTTGGATTGCTTGGTTTCGAATGTAGCCAGGTGAAAGAGACACATTGGAATGGGGGATGTGGAAGATGCCGAGCCCACCACGCATACCTGCACCTTGCCGTGGCCACGGCCAGCACTGGCTCATCCGTGTTCCCTCGCATGGTGCTGCCTGACTCGCCCGCGCGTCAGCGACGCAGCCGATACCCGGCTTCCACGTCTACCCACAGGCCTGTCGGCGTTCTGGGAAAGGGAGTCCCTAAACTTGCCTGCCTGCGTCCCACGGCGTGGCGCTGCAAGCGGGCCCATGCGGTCCATATTCACCAACAAGCCTACAAGACCCTCGCGAGGGGCCAAGCCTCGCGAGGCGGATGACACAAGACCTCCTTAGGAGCGGCCTCACCAGGCTGGCTCGCGAGGGGCGGAGAGATCGAGGCCAGGCAAACCTCGCGAGGTTCCTATGACGTGAGCCATGACGACCGAGACCAGGCGAGCGCCAGCACGCACAGTGTCCTTGTTTCCTCCTTGGTGCTAAGGAGGCAAGCGCATACGAAGCTACCGAGTTTTCAAGCAAAGGTTTCCATATCGGTGCAATGAGACCAAGACCAGCAGGACGGCAAGGCGGAGGTCGCCATGGAGCCCAAGGCGGCGTCACCACTAGAGCCTTTTGCAGGTGAAGACTGCTTTTGTCAGGATAACTTGTACTAGCTGTCCCCTTTCAAATTGGCCATTGTTGGCTCCCTTCCCGCTCAATATTTGGGGAGAGGACCAGGGCCTCTATAAATAGGATTAGCCACGACAGTAGGAGGGGACAAGCAGAGAGAACCTCAACCATCTCATCTTGGACTAGATCCAACCTATCCACACACCCACCAAGCACAAGAACACCTCACTTTAGGAGGCTGTTCTTCCCCTTGTACTGTTCATCCTCAGCCCAAAAGGCAATCCACCATACCACACTGGAGTGGGGTATTACACCACAATGGTGGCTCGAACCAATATAAATCTTGCGTCCCTTGTGTTGCGAGTTCGTCGAGCTTGCCTTTGAGATCGTAGCGAGGTTGAGGGCGTGAGTTGGTAGGGGAGATCTTCGTGCGCACCCCAGTGTTCGAACCTTAAGGGTTTTGCCGGAACCCGAGATCCGACATTTGGCGCGCCAGGTAGGGGTGCGCCAGAGCTCTTCTTCCGCTAGTTGATCGGCTCGTTGGTCCCCCAGCACTCCGCGGCTCCGATGTCCGGCGACTCAAGGACCAACGCCGACCGCTGGCCAGCCCGGGCGGCGCCACCCGCTCAAGAAGACCTCAACCCAGCGCCCCAGGCAGCACGCGCACCACGAAACGCTACGGGGCGTGGGCGACGCGGTCACCCGCCGTCTGCCCTTACTCCACGACAAGTGCGGGCAGCCGTAAGAGCCTCAAGCCACGCCGCGGCCACGCCGCCACACACCCGACGGGAGCAAGCAAACATGAGGGCCGCGCTCATAGTGGCTCGGGAGCTGCTGTGATGCCGATTAATGGAGAGTGACCGGGATGCATTGCTGGAGCGCGTCGCCGAGCTCCTGGACGTCGTGGCCTCGGGAGCACCACCCTTCTGCTCTCTGCTCACACCTCAAGCCGCGATCGGGTCGCATGGCGGGCCTCGACGCGCCCGCGTACCCACGGACGCGCCACCAGGCTTCATCGACACCGGCGCGACCAACGGAGATGGACCGCCGCTCACACCCGCGCCACCTCCGGTGGGCGCGGGCATGAGCGCTGCCACCTACGGTCACGGCGGGATTCAACCCTACCACACTCAAGGCGACACGTTGGGCGGGGCAACATGGAGCGTGGGGCACTACGTGAAGGTCTTTGAGGCGACGGCCTCGGAGGCCTAAGTGTCCCACATGGTGGACCAGGAGTACATGCTGGAAGACGACTCTGGCTCGTTCCTCAAGCCAGGCTGGGAGAAGGAGGCGCTAGAAGTCGGCACCTTTCATGAGCCCTTTGGAAGCCTCACCAATCGCGCCGGCGACAACAGCTTCAGGGTACCACTAATTCCTCAGGAGCAGACTTACGCTAACCATGGGACGCAGGAGGATCAGGTCACAATAGTGGATGGCGGCCCCAGCTCGTCGGCCTCCCTGCCGCCAGGGGGCACGCTAGGGGCTGCATGAGAGGGGCCGGGAGAAAGGCCCCTCCCTGCGCCGCACGGAGCAAGGCGTCCCCCGGAGGTAGGCCCTCTGCCGGGGAGGTGCTCCAGAGCCTTCCCCCGGTAGAGGACCCGTGGTCACCGAGGGCGCCACTGGCGTCCCCTTTGCCCCTTGTTGTCGTCCTGGTTTCCGATTGCCCCCAACGGTAGTCGAGGGAGGCGCAAGGCAGGGCCCTCGTCTGGCGATATGAAGTAAGGCTC
Source organism: Triticum dicoccoides (assembly GCF_002162155.2). Classification (NCBI taxonomy): domain Eukaryota; kingdom Viridiplantae; phylum Streptophyta; class Magnoliopsida; order Poales; family Poaceae; genus Triticum; species Triticum dicoccoides. The sequence continues at coordinate 384,880,337 of NC_041384.1, forward strand.
ACGCCTGTGAAGGTCTCCGCTCGTGACACTCTCACATAATAATGAGTGGGGCTGTACACGCCCTGGAGTCTCAGGAGTGCCGCCCTCGGGCCTCGGGGGCTCCCTCCCACGTCCTAGTGGCAGCACTCAGCTCTGCACTAGTGAGAAGACAAGAAGACTAGACTAGGCGCCGGATGCGGCCATTTGCTTTGGATCTCTTTTCTGCAACCCTGTCTTCTGGATTTGGATTTAAGTTGAAGTTGAATTTTTGTTGATGCGCGCGGGGGGTGCCTTTTCTCGTTCGAGCAATTTCTTGCTATATGGTTCTTGCCTTAATTTGGGGTTCGCGCCTGTTGCTTTCCCCTCACGGGCCTCTCGCGAGCGGGGCTAGGCATGGCGCACACGCGCCACGCGCATGTCGCGCCATGGCTAGTGCTTGCTTATCACGCGCCCCCCTCGGGCGTCTCGACGAGTTCCTCAGGAGCTTCCAAGAAACTCGCAACCTCACGAGCCGGTTCAGGGCTCGTCCAGGGTAAGGTAAAACCGCAACAGCAAATTTGCCCCAGTATACATGAGTTCATGAAGACACATATTCAACTCGACCTAAAAAGATAGAGGTAGTAGTATATTTACATGAGGGGCTTCCCCTCCAAAAATGCGCTTACAACCTCTAGGGCTGCGCCCGAGCTTCTGCGTGCAGGACAAACAACTGGGAAGCACGGGATCAGTCGGACATGTCGCTTGCCGCGTTCCCCTGATCGCCCTCAGACGCATCGCTGGCATCGCTGCCACCATCGCTAGCATCACCATCACCTCCACCAGCGCCGCCATCACCATCGTCGACCACGTCGCCTTCGTCCGCCGCGACCACCACCCCATCGTCATCGGAAGTGAAGGCCCTGACCAGCGCGTCCACATTGTCTTGCACCCATCGCGCCAGGTCACCTAGATGGCCTCGGGTACGGGAGCGATGGTGGCATCAAAATCAAAGTTGGGGTCGGTGTTTTGGAGATGGCTGAAGAGGCGGGAGAAAGCATGCCCAAGCAGGCCGCGGCTCCTCTCTTCAACAAGTTGGTGAGCTTTCTTGGAACGAGTCTCCAGGCGCGTCACCACATCGGTAAAGAAGCAGAGGTGGCTAGCATAGTCGTTCGCGTGGGGATGAGGAGCATTCTCATCGCAGATGTGGCCCATGGCGATATTGTCCCTGTTCCTGAGGTCCTGGAGCATGGGGGCATGCACACGCTCCAGCGTCCGGCGCTGAAGCACTTCCTCCCTGTTCTGTCGTGCGACGGACTCGGCGTCAGCTACCCGCTGCTGAAGAGGGAGCAGCTCGGTGCGGGCGGAGGCCAGTTCGTCCTGCGCCGAAACCAGGGCAGCTGCGGAGGCCTCCTCGCGCCGCTCCACCTCGATTAACCTGGACTTGAGGGCAGTGGTCCTACCTGCGACCTCAGCTTCCACGAACTCCAGCTTCAGGTCGTACCTTCCCTAAAGATCCGCGCGAGCCTCGGCCACCCGGCGATCAACCTCCTCCTGGGCCCTGGCCTCGCGCGCGCCAACAGCATCCTCCGCTTGGGCAACTTGACGCTCCCTTGTCTCCAGTCGTTCAAGCTCAAGGCTACGCTCCACGGCTTCCAGTGCCAACGCCTCCCTGCGCTTCCGGATCTCTACCTCTTTGGCGGGCGTCCCCCTCAACGACGCAAGGGCGGCTCTGCGTGCCTCCACTTGCCGATCCAAGGAGGCGCTCCAGGCTTGGAGCTCCCATGCGCGCTTCTCCGCGGCCTCGCGACGGCGATCAGCTTCCTGAGCCTCTTCCAGAGCTCGGGAGCAGGCCTCACGGGAGGCTGCGAGGGAAGCCTCGGCCTTTGCATTATCGAGCTCGCGCTGGTGGCGTCCGAGGTTGATAGCCACCTTCAGCTTATGCCGCTCCTCCACCAGCCGAAAACCCTCGGCCACGAGGCGCACGTCCACATCCACGAGCTCTTCACCAAGCCGGTTCATCGCGCCCATCGCCTCCTGAAAGATCTCGTGGCAGACGATGCTCCTTTCTTGTGCCGACTTGAGCATGCTGCTGACTCCTTCCTCCGTCGCGGGGACCACGGATGGGGCCCGAAGCGGCTCGCCCCCTTTCAGCAAGGGGCTGGGGGCTGGCGCCCACCCAGTTGCAGGTCGGGCCTCGCGAGGAGCCCGAACGAGTGGAGGCCCGCTGCTTGAAGAGGAGCCCAAGACCGAAGCCATCCAGCTGCCGTCCACAATCAGGGGAGGAACCCTTGGCGTGCTTGCTATATTCCAAGCAAGGCCGCAAAGGAGAGACGGCGAAGGCACTAGCTCAAAACGCCTTGTCGACGGACTGGCTTCCCCGGTTGACTCCACGCCGTGAGAAGCGCGTGGGCTTGTAGCACTCAAGTCTAGTGGGAGAAACGAGGCGAGAGGAGGTTGCTTCTCAGGATATTCCGCAGCCTTAGCGGAAGGGACCCTGAAGAGACATCGTCAGGAAGGGAAGCAGCATGCAGAGAATCACCAAGATATGGTACTTACTCGTCAATGGCGATATACTTTCTCCATTTTAATGGCCCGAAGGTGCCGCTGCCGCGGCTTGGGGACCCCTTCCTCTTGCGGAGCTCTTTGAAGTCCATGCAAAGCCGACCAAAGCGCTGGACATGGCGGCCAACATGAGGCGCAACCGGAGGAGCGCTCGAAGGGGCAGCCTCAGGAGCGCCAAGCTGAGGGGAGCTATCGGGATCTGCCTCACAGCAACCTGCCGAGGCCTTAGGAGCCTCGGCCTCGGGAGACGCCGGCTGCATCGCCCCCTCAACCGCTGCCCAGGACAAGGATCACGAGTTCCCGAGGACGACGCCTCGGGAGCCCTAGGCGGCATCAGCACCTCGGCACCTGCCCCATCGGCCTCCAGCGGTGCTCGCCCCCCTGCATCCACCCTTGGGGCGAGCTCGACACCAGTGGCAAGGAGGGGAACCACGTCGACGAGGTTCTCATGGGGCCCCACCAGACCGATTGGACGCAGCCCCCACTCATCGAAGTAGGGCATACTCTCAACAAATTCTACCTTGTTCAATCAACGGTACAGCAGGCAACTCTTCCTCGGCATGTCATCTGGTGACGGGACACCCGTCAGGACCTCGAGCACCGTTCGCCGCGCCTCAAGGTGGAGCCCGGACTCCTAAAGTCTCATGCGGTCCTTGCTACTAAGCAAGGCCCACATTGGTCAGGAATGGCGCTGAAGTGGAGCAACCTGGCGCCGGACGAACTCCTTCACCACCATAGGCGCAGTCACGCCAAGGTCTTTCAGCCCCTTCAGCCTGAGCCAGACGATGGCAAGGCGTGAATCGGTGAGCCTTTGATGGCACCAACCAGAGTTGGGAATGACAGGCACCGACGGAGAACGGAGCGGAGGGCTGAGCACTCCGACATCAACGAATACCCATCGTGTCCGAAACTCGCTCTTGGATGGTGGAAGCTCGAAGTCGATCCCCGCGCCTGCTGTCACCGCCACGGCTTGGAAGCTAAGGCACCCCGAGCTCTGCCGGGGATCGATTAGGTGCAACGAGAAGAAGTGGAGGAGAAGGGCCACAGAAGGAGCAATGCCCACCATGGCCCCGCAAACAAAGGCGAAGACAGCAAGAAGGGTCACAGATTGGGGATCAAGGTGCAGCATGTGGATCTGATAATGGGCAAGCACTGCGTTGAAGAAGGCAGAGAAAGGAGGAACCAGGCCAGCCTAAAGGGCGTCGATGAAGAATGGGACCTTAGTGGCTGTCCGGTCGATACGAGCACGAGACGCAGGCCAGTCCACCGTCCTTCCCAACTCATTGAAGCTGGAGGTGAGCATGGGACGCAGGTTGTCCATGGCTTCTTGGTTGAGCACCAGCGACCTGCCAATGGCAGGCTCAATGGCCGGGCGTAGCCTGGCGGAGGACAGGGGACTCTTCCCTTTCTCCAACTGGTCCGGTGCCATGGCAATGGGAGGAATAAGCTCAGATCGGATCGGGGGGAGAGGCTGAGCTTCGAGGAAGAGGAAGAATTGGAGAGTGCACGACAACAACGGGAGGGAAACCGTGTAGACCGCGGTGGCCGCCTAGCCAGGCGGGTATCAAGGCAGCGTGGGGAAGCGGAGACACCCACGTCCGATCAACCGCCACGCGTCGACCAGGGCCGCAGGCTATTGGGGCCCGCGATGGTCCGCACTTGCCCCTTGGCTTCGCCTCGAAGCCAAGCCCGAGCGCGCCTTGGGCCCGGGGGCTACTGTCGGCATTCTAGGAAAGAGGGTCCACAGACTTGCCTGCCTGCGGCCCATGGCGTGGTGTTGCAAGCGGGCCCGTATGACCCATCTTCACCAACAAGCATACAAGACCCTCGCGAGGGGCCAAGCCTCGCAAGGCGGACAACACAAGACCTCCTCAGGAGCAGCCTCACCAGGCTGGCTCACGAGGGGCGGAGAGATCGAGGCCAGGCAAACCTCGCGAGGTTCCAATGACATGAGCCATGACGACCGAGACTAGGCAGGCGCCAGCGCACACAGTGTCCTTGTTTCCTCTTTGGTGCTAAGGAGGCAAGCGCAGACTAAGAGTACCAAGGCGTCAAGCAAAGGTTTCCATATCGGTGCAATGAGACCAAGACCAGTAGGACGGCAAGACGAAGGTCACCATGGAGCCCAAGGCGGCGTCACCGCCAGAGCCTTTGGCAGGCGAAGACTGCTTTTGTCAGGATAACTTGTACTAGCTGTCCCCTTTCAAATTGGCCGTTGTTGGCTCCCTTCCCGCTCAATATTTGGGGAGAGGACCAGGGCCTCTATAAATAGGATTAGCCACGACAGTAGGAGGGGAAAAGCAGAGACAACCTCAGCCATCTCATCTTGGACTAGATCCAACCCATCCACACACCCACCAAGCACAAGAACACCTCACTTCAGGAGGTTGTTCTTCCCCTTGTACCCTTCATCCTCAGCCCAAGAGGCAATCCACCACACCACACTGGAGTAGGGTATTACACCACAACGGTGGCCCAAACCAGTATAAATCTTGTGTCCCTTGTGTTGCAAGTTCATCGAGCGTGCCTTTGAGATTGTGGCGAGATTGAGGGCATGAGTTGGTAGGGGGAGATCTTCGTGCACACCCCAGTGTTCGAACCTTAAGGGTTTTGCCGGAACCTGAGATCCGACAAGGACTCCCGCCTCTCAGGGGAGTGCTCGCCCGAGGTGAGTGTGGTGGTGCCTTCCACGCCCGCGCCCGCACCCATTGACCTCAACGCCACACCGGTGGCCGGTGGCTCGTTATCCAGAGGCGCAAGGTGCTACGTCCATTTTGCATCATGTTCCTACTATTATTTATAATATTTTTATGCATAATAATGCTTCTTGGAGTAATACTAATGCATTTCTCTCATAATATGCAAGGTTCACACAAAGAGGGAGAATTCCGGCAGCTGAAAATCTGGACCTGAAAAAGCTACGTCAGGCTACCTATTCTGCACGACTCCAAATAGGCTGAAACTTTACGAAGATTTTTTATGGAATATATAAGAAATACTGGAGCAAATAAGTACCAGAGGGGGCCCACTATAACGCCCTCGAGGCGGCTATATCTCCTACGTGTCGAAGCATGACTTAGAGGCATAACCGCATTGAAAGCAATATCGCAAGTAAGGTAATCTTCACAACAACCCATGTAAATAGATAAAAAAGGGGAAAGGATACATAGTTGGCTTACACTCACCACGTCACACAAATACATGAGTAACATTACAATCATCCAATACACTCATGGTCCGACTATGGTACCAAAATAAAGATCAACCCCACATGCGACACGGTCCCCGATCACCCCAACTGGGCACCACTACTGATCATCTGGGAAAGACACATAGTAACGGCGAGAGTCTTCATCGAACTCCCACATGAGCTCAAGCGCATCGTCTGGAACGGTATCATCGGTCCCTGCATCTGGTTTTGGAAGTAAACTGTGAGTCATGGGGACTCAGCAATCTCGCACCCTCGCGATCAAGACTATTTAAGCTTATAGGTGAAGGCAAGGTAATATGTGGAGCTGCAGCAAGCGACTAGCATATATGGTGGCTAACCTGTTCGCAAAAGAGAGCGAGAAGAGAAGGCAAAAGCACGATCAAACAACTATGATCAAGAAGTGATCCTAGAACAACCTACGTCAAGCATTACTCCAACACCGTGTTCACTTCCCGGACTCCGCCGAGAAGAGACCATCACGGTTACACACGCGGTTGATTCATTTTAATTAAGTTAAGTTTCATGTTATCTACAACCGGACATTAACAAATTCCCATCTGCCCATAACCGCGGGCACGACTTTCGGAAGTTCAAATCCCTGCAGGGGAGTCCCAACTTAGCCCATCACAAGCTCTCACGGTCAACGAAGGATATTCCTTCTCCCGAGACATTTCGATAAGGCTCGGCATCCCAGTTACAAGACATCCTCGACAATGGTAAAACTAAACCAGCAACACCACCCAGATGTGCCGACAAATCCCGATAGGAGCTGCACATATCTCGTTCTCAAGGCACACCGGATGAGCAAGGCGTCAGGTAGGCCAACCTAGAGTTGCCCCTGGTAGCCCTGGACATCGCTCAGTTGGAGCAACACTTAGAGAAGCACTGGCCCGGGGGGTTAAAATAAAGATGACCCTTGAGTCCGCGAAACCCAAGGGAAAAAGGCTAGGTGGCGAATGGTAAAACCAATGTTGGGCATTGCCGGAAGAGTTTTATTCAAGGCGATCTGTCAAGGGGTTCCCATTATAACCCAACCACGTAAGGAACGCAAAATCCGGGAACATAACACCGATATGACGGAAACTAGTGCGACAAGAGTGGAACAAAACACTAGGCATAAGGCCGAGCCTTCCACCCTTTACCAAGTATATAGATGCATTAAGATAAGCAACATAATATAGTGATATCCCAACAATAAACAATGTTCCAACAAGGAACGATCTCCAATCTTCACCTACAACTAGCAACGCTATAAGAGGGGCTAAGCAAAGCGGTAACATAGCCAAACAACGGTTTGCTAGGACATGGTGGGTTAGAGGTTTGACATGGAATTTGGGAGGCATGATAGGCAAGTGGTAGGTATCGTAGCATAGGCATAGCAAAAGAGCGAGCATCTAGCAAGCAAAGATAGAAGTGATTTCGAGGGTATGGTCATCTTGCCTGCAAAGTTTTCAGAGTTGACTTGATCCTCATAAGCGAACTCAAAGGGCTCCTCGTTCACGAACTCATCTCCCGGCTCTACCCAAACAAGAACAACAAGCAAATGGAACACAATCAACCACGTGCAATGCTCAAACAACATGATGCAAACATGGTATGATATGCGGGATGCGGTATGTGATGCATATGCAAGATTTGACAAGGCATGATTGAATCTGGCCTCAACATGGAAATCCAAGAGTGTCACTGGTAAGGTGAGGTGATTTCGGTTGAAATCGATATAAAGATCACCGGAATCGGATGCACGGTTTGGAAATGGCAAGCAAAACAAATAAGGCACCGGTCTGCGATAATCAGCAAGTGACCAACTAAATGCATCAAGATAAATATGCTACAGCACTCAAACATGACAACAAAATACATGGCAGGGATCCACTCATAAAGCTTGACAAAAGATGAACACTGAGCTACGGCTAATTCATCAATTAACATGTGCAAACAAGCATGGCAAAAGTGCAAATAATAACAAGTTTCAGACTTTGTGAAATTAACACAAGTCTGGAATTTATCATGAGGAAGCACACTTTAGAGCATGAAAACTACATGCTACAGGAACTTAACATGGCAAAGCAAGGCATGGCATGAAGCTACTAAAAGCACTTAACAAAAGTCCCTTAGTGACCTTGAGCCAAAAGGGATAAGAAAATACAATTGCAAGCATGTGAACATGGCAAAAACATAAACAGATTCAGACTTGGTGAAAAACTGGAGCATGCAAATCAGTTAACGAGTAGGCATGTTTACAAGCTCGATGCACTCACTACAGAGCATGGCATGACAAACTAAGCATACACCAATCAAGAATACATGGCATAGGAGCTAGACATGGCAAGAACAATCACATAGAATGCACAGATCAATAGCAACATCCTCGGCAAAATTGCTAAACATGTCAACAATCTGCCAGGATTAATTTATAGCAAAAGTAGAGCTCGATTGACTCAATCTAGGTTGCTCCATAAATGCAAACAAAGACATGGATGTATAGAGCACCACAATGTTAACAAAACATCCTTACTAATCATCCTCAAAAGAGGCACGGATCACTAGGAAACAACATGAACATATGGCATAACAACAAAAACAGAATAAGGACAGTGAAATTCTAAGTCCCTGAAATCAGCATTACCGATTACGCTACTTTGAAAGCTTGTGCTAGTCACCACAAATATCACAAAAATACATGGTAAGCATGGCATGGCATATAACAAAACACATGTAGAGCTCAGGATCATAGCATGCACACATTAAACATGGCAAAAAAGACAAATAACTATTTGCTGAAACAGATCTGACAAATTCATCACATAGCCCCCTTCCAACAGCATTTCGGGCATCAATATGAGCTGAAAAGAAAATGATGCAATGATAAGAAATGATGTACTCGTTGATACGAACATTTTGATATGCTACACGCACAAACCGGAGCTACGGATGCAGAGTTACGACATGATGAAAAAGCCTAAAAAATTAGGGTTACCGGATAAAAAGTCAACCGAGTGCAAAGATCCCAGATCTGGATCCAGATCCGCACGGAAACCGAGGTTCGCCGGAAGCACTGTAGACACCGGAGAGTCGCCGGAGTTGAAGAAGAGGAGGCCGGGGCAGCGCAGGAAGCGGCGCGGACGTCGAGGTCCGGCGGCCGGAGGTGGCGGGGTTGGTTCGCCGGCGAAGATGCCGGTCGGCGGTGGCCGGCGAGGTCGGTGGCGGTGCCGGGCACCGGACGGAGAGGAGAGGGTGGCATGGAGGAGTGTCGGTGTCCTGGGCGGCGCGCGGAGGAAGGGGACGAAGGCGGCGCGGGCAGGCTCCTCTGACCCGTGCACGGGCACGGGCGGGCCGGCCACGGGCCGCGGCGGGCTTCGGGCGGCGTGACGATGTGGGCGCCGGGCGGGACGAACCAGGTGGTGCCACGTGGCGGCGGCGGGCGGAGTGGACGTGTCTGGCCGGACGAAATTTGCCCGGCGGCGCGTGGAGAGGGAGGGGACTAGGGTTAGGGGTGTTTTGACCCGAAATTTCGGGGGAAGGTCTAGTTTTATAGGTAGGAGGAGCTAGGAAGCTCAAAATGGAGTGCGGTTTTCGGCCACGCGATCGTGATCGAACGATCGAGACGATGGAGAGGGTTTAGGTGGGTTTTGGGCCAAATTGGAAGGGTGTTGGGCTGCAACACAAACGAGGCCTTATCGGTCCCTCGGTTAACCGTTGGAGTATCAAACGAAGTCCAAATGGCACGAAACTTGACAGGCGGTCTACCAGTAGTAAACCAAGGCCACATGGCAAGTCTCGGTCCAATCCAGAAATGTTTAACCCCCACAGACGAAAGGAGGTAGAAAGGGGCATCGGAGGAGATAGGAGCGCCGGAATGCAAAACGGACAACGGGGAAAATGCTCGGATGCATGAGACGAACACGTATGCAAATGCAATGCACATGATGACATGATATGAGATGCATGACAAAGGCAACAACACACGGAGACACAAACCTGACACCGAGGAAAATAAAATAAGTTAGGCCGGAAACGGCAAGAGTTGGGATACAGATAAGGTAAGTTGCATCCGGGGTGTTACAACACTCCACCACTATGAAAGGATCTCGTCCCGAGATCTTGGACTGGAAAAACGCCGGGTACTCAGAACGGAGGTGATCCTCGCGTTCCCAGGTGGCTTCACGGTCAGAATGGTGTGACCACTTGACTTTGCGGAATTTGATTGACTTGTTGCGAGTCTTGCGCTCGATCTCTTCAAGAATAGCGACGGGGTGCTCACGATAAGAAAGGTATTCTTGGATATCAATGTCTTCGAAGTTGACGGTGTGGTCAGGGTTCTTGAAGCACTTGCGGAGCTAAGAGACATGGATCACGTCGTGCATGTTTGCAAAGTTGGAGGGAAGATCGAGTTGATAGGCGAGATCGCCTCTCTTGCTGACGATCTTGAAAGGACCCACGTATCTAGGGGCAAGCTTCCCTTTGATACCGAAGCGACGAGTACCTTTCATTGGAGAGACGCGGAGGTAAACATGGTCTCCGATCTAGAAAGCTAAATCACGATGCCTACTATCATAGTAGCTCTTCTAGAGCGATTGTGCTGCTTTGAGGTTATCACGAATGACTTTGCACATATCCTCTGCCTCTGTGATCAAGTCATTTCCAAGAAGTTGACGTTCACCAGTCTCTGACCAGTTAAGAGGAGTACGACACTTCCTGCCATAGAGAATTTCAAATGGGGCCTTGCTCGAACTCGCTTGAAAGCTGTTGTTGTAGGAGAACTCGGCATATGGAAGACAGTCCTCCCATTTCATACCGAAAGAGATAACACAAGCCCTAAGCATATCTTCAAGGATCTGATTGACACACTCGACTTGGCCGCTAGTTTGAGGATGAAAAGCTGTGCTGAAACGGATGTTGGTGCCCATGGCCTTCTGAAAAGAATCCCAAAACTTGGAGGTGAAGATGCTACCACGATCTGAAGAAATCAACTGCGGAATGCCGCGCGGAGAGACAATCCGAGAGGTATAAAGCTCTGCCAATTGAGCTGCAGTGATAGACTCTTTGATAGGCAGAAAGTGAGCCACTTTAGTGAGTTTGTCAATGACAACGAATATAGCATCATTGCCATGCTTAGACTTCAGAAATCCCGAGACAAAGTCCATCTCAATGTGGTCAAACTTCCATTCTAGAATGGCAAGAGGTTGGAGGAGACCAGCTGGTCGTTGGTGTTCTGCCTTCACTCTTCTGTAGACATCACATTCATTCACGAACTGAGAAATCTCGCGCTTCATTCGAGTCCACCAATACGCCTGCTTGAGGTCATTGTACATATTCGTACTTCCAGGGTGGATAGAGAGGAGAGAATTGTGAGCCTCGTTCATAATGACTTTACGAAGGTCACCTTTAGGCAGAACAATGCGATCCTCGAAGAAGAGAGTATCCTTGTCATCAAGGCGATATCACTTGTACTTGGATTGACTCTTGGCAATCCCAATCTTCACCTTCTTCACCATAGCATCAAGAAGTTGAGCCTCGCGAATTTGATCTTCCAAAGTAGGAGAGACTTGGAGGTTGGCGAGGAAACCTTGTGGAACAACTTGCAGATTGAGTTTGCGGAAAGCTTCACAAAGCTCGGGTTGTTAAGGCTTGAGAATCAGACTGTTGAAGTAAGCCTTCCTGCTCAATGCGTCAGCAATTACATTGGCCTTGCCTGGAGTATATTCGATACTCGGATTATAATCTTGAATCATTTCGACCCAACGAGTCTGCCTGAGGTTGAGATTAGGTTGAGTGAAGATGTACTTGAGACTCTTGTGGTCAGTGAAGATGTCCACTTTCCTTCCCAATAAGAGATGTCTCCAAGTCAAAAGAGCATGCACAACTGCCGCCAACTCGAGGTTGTGAGTGGGGTAGTTCTTCTCGTTGGGCTTCAACTGGTGAGAGGTATAAGCCTCAACTTTCTTCTCTTGCATCAACACTGCACCAAGACCTTGAAGAGAGGCATCACAGAAGACCTCGAACGGTTTGGATTCATCAGGAGGAGTCAGAACTGGAGCAGTGACTAATTTCTCTTTCAGGGTGTTGAAAGTGATGTCACATTCCGGAGACCAAACGTACTTGACGTGCTTATAGGGAAGGTTTGATAGAGGCTTCGCGATCTTTGAAAAGTTCTCAACGAACCTTCGACAATAGCTTGCGAGACCAAGGAAGATGCGGAGTTGCTTCACGTTCTGAGGTGGTTCCCAATTCATAATTGCAGACACCTTCTTAGGATTCACGGCTATGCCCTTGGCAGAGATGATATGCCCAAGGTAGAGAACCTCATCGAGCCAAAGCTCGCACTTTGAAAACTTGGCGTAGAACTGATGTTCTCTGAGCTTATCCAGCACCAAACGCAAGTGCTTGGCATGATCTTCCTTGTTCTTGGAAAAGACCAAAATGTCATCGAGGTAGACCAAGACGAAGTCATTTGTGTAGGGGTTGAAGATGAAGTTCATCATGCGAGAGAAAGTCGGAGGAGCGTTGACGAGGCCAAAAGACATGACAGTGTATTCATATGAACCATAGCTTGTTCTGAAAGCCGTCTTGGGAATATCTTGCTCACGAATTCGGATCTGGTGATAGCCCATACAGAGATTAAGCTTGGAGAATACTTGAGCACCTTTGAGTTGTTCAAACAGCTCGTTGATGTTGGGAAGTGGGTACTTGTTCTTTATAGTCTTCTTGTTCAATGGACGGTAGTCAACACAGAGTTGGTCCGTTCCATCCTTCTTCTTCACAAAAAGAACTCCACAACCCCACGGAGAAGAACTAGGTCGGATGAGACCCATATGCTCTTGTTCATCGAGTTGCTTCTTCATCTCCTTCAACTCTTTAGGTCCCAGCTTGTAAGGACGTTTGCAAACAGGTTCCGTGCCAGGCTCAAGATCGATGACGAATTCAACTTGCTGGTGCGGAGGCATTCCTGGAAGCTCTTCTGAAAAGACGTCTTGATATTCGCAAATGACTAGAATTTGAGAGATGGCATCCAGTTCATCCTTCTCAATGAGAGAAAACAGACGGATGGTATCATCCCTTGCGGCAAAGCAATTACATCCTCAGACGAATGAGTCAATTGAATCTGCCTGACAGCATAGTCAAGCTGAGCCTTGTGCTTAGAAAGCCAATCCATACCAAGAATAAGATCAATATCCGAGTTACCAAGGACCATTGGAGAAGAAAGAAACTTGTAGTCACCCAACGTGATAGTAACATCCAGAGCCATCATTTTGGTGTTCATGAACAAACCCGGAGAAGAAACCTCTATCGGCTTAGGCAAATCAACAGTATGCACATCATGCATGGATGCAAAAGGCTTCGATAGAAATGACAAAGATGCACCAGTATCAAAAAGAACTCTTGCGGGAATGTCATTAATAGGAAGGTTACCCATAATCACATCTGGCGAGTCCTCTGCCTAAGCTGCATTCAACAAGTTGACCTTAGCAGACTTGGGGTTATGCTTGACCACATCTGTACTTGCCAATCTCACAGGAGGAGGAGGAGGGAGAAGACTCTGATTGAAGCATTTGTTGGCATAGTGACCCTTCTGTTGGCACTTGTTGCACGTGACCTCCGAGAGCGGACGGTGATACGGAGCACTTGACCTTGGAGCTTGAGACGAAGTCTTGTTCTGAGAGCCAGGGTTGGGTGGGTGGGAAGATCCGTTGCCACCTTTGCTCTTCTGCTGATAAGGCTGACAGAACGGAGGAGGAGGAAGCCAATACTTCTACTGCTTAGCCACTTGAGTTGAGGAAGAAGGAGTAGCATCTTTGACTCACTTCTTGGAAGCATTTCACTTCAGTTGAGCAGTCTCTTGCTTCATTGCCATGTTGTAAAACTCATCGTACCTCTTGGGCTCAAAGAGGACGAGAGCTAGCTGGATTTCTTCTCTGAGACCACCCCTGAACTGGTAAATCATGCTCTTCTCGTCAGGGACGTCCTGCTTAGCAAAACGGGCGAGCTTCTGAAACATTTTGTTGTACTGGTAAACAGACATAGTGCCTTGCTTCAGGTTGCGGAATTCCTCACGCTTGCTTTCAACCACGCTCTGAGGAATATGATGAGCTTTGAAGTCTTGACGGAATTCATCCCAGGTAATCACACGGCCTCCTCTGGAATCTTTGTACTGTTGAAACCATTCTGCAGCTTGGTCTTTGAGTTGGAAGGAGGCGAACTTGACAAAGTCCTCGGGCCTGACGTTACTGCACTCGAAATGCTTGCAAATGTCCATGAGCCAATCATCAGCGTCTGTTGCCTCAACACAATTGCTGAAGGTCTTTGGCTGGTTAGCAAGGAACTGGTTGAGTGTAGCAAATTGATTCTGATTGTTGCCATGACCATGGTTCCCTTGGTTGCGCTCTTGAAGAAGTTGCATGATCAGCTGCGTGTTTGCATTGGTAGCGGCCGTCACAGCTTGCCATGCCTCCGGAGGTGGAGGTGGTGGTGGCGGATCAGGATTCAGAGTCGTGCGCGTTGGAGGAGCCATCTTGAAGAGGTTGACATCCATTAGCACATTGACAAACAATTATTGAAGCTGAATCAAACGGGTTGAAATTGCAACATATAGTCTTCACATCCGAACAAAATGAACGAATGCATTCCAATTGAAGTGGTCACATATCCATAAATTGAGAAGCCACTTAGAATTAAGGTAGAAGAAAAAACAACAAGGTACAGAACAAGAGTAAATACTTGGTGAGGATTACCCAATCCCAAACCAAATATCCGCGGAAGAAGAACTAGAGCTACGAGAATTCCCACCTATGAAACTCCCGAACCTTTCCGGTTATGCAATCAGGTGTTGGGGATACATGGGAAGCATAATATCTCACCCAAATCTAGCAAATCCTACATCCAGCTGTATCCATCCTTCAACACATAACCGAGAAACTTTCGGAAATCATTTACCTCAACCTTCGAAATGCATCCGTTATACGAGTTATGGCAATACTCCCGAACTCCCGCCCTAGTACTAGGTGGCGTCGAGGTTATCTCACCATCAACTGCATAAAAGAGATTTTCGATGTCGGCGAAACTCAGGTATTCCAGAATCTCAACGATAAAATTATGACGACAACACCTCGGAGCTCAACTCCCCGGGACACTGCCACAACCCCTAAATGACAGGAGGCACCAAGAACAATGTTCTTGTCACAAATCGATCGGAACGATTCCAAGATACCCGCGTGATCCTAAAAAAAATTAGTGAAATTTGAGAAGAGAAAGAGTCAAAACTCTACGTCAAGATGCCTCACCAGAGCGATGAAGGGACTGGGGAGTAAAAAGAATTCCTAACTCTCCGATATATAATTCCTAAATGACTCAAAACATTTTTTTCTAGACTCAACAACGCCAACGATTCGATCAAGCAGGGGGCTGCTAAGGTCGGGGAAGGCTCTGATTACCAACTTATAACGCCCTCGATGCGGCTATATCTCCTACATGTCGAAGCACGACTTAGAGCCATAACCGCATTGAAAGCAATGTCACAAGTAAGGTAATCTTCACAACAACCCATGTAAATAGATAAAAAAGGGGAAAGGATACATAGTTGTCTTACACTCGCCACGTCACACAAATACATGAG
The DNA here is from genome assembly GCF_002162155.2 of Triticum dicoccoides. Lineage (NCBI taxonomy): Eukaryota > Viridiplantae > Streptophyta > Magnoliopsida > Poales > Poaceae > Triticum > Triticum dicoccoides. Next base: position 384,895,681 of record NC_041384.1, read on the forward strand.
TAACATTACAATCATCCAATACACTCATGGTCCGACTATGGTACCAAAATAAAGATCAACCCCCACATGCGACACGGTCCCCGATCGCCCCAACTGGGCACCACTACTGATCATCTGGGAAAGACACATAGTAACGGCGAGAGTCTTCATCGAACTCCCACTTGAGCTCAAGCGCATCGTCTGGAACGCTATCATCGGTCCCTGCATCAGGTTTTGGAAGTAAACTGTGAGTCACGGGGACTCAGCAATCTCGCACCGTCGCGATCAAGACTATTTAAGCTTATAGGTGAAGGCAAGGTAATATGTGGAGCTGCAACAAGCGACTAGCATATATGGTGGCTAACCTGTTCGCAAAAGAGAGCGAGAAGAGAAGGCAAAAGCACGGTCGAACAACTATGATCAAGAAGTGATCCTAGAACAACCTACATCAAGAATTACTCCAACACCGTGTTCACTTCCCGGACTCCGCCGAGAAGAGACCATCACGATTACACACGCGGTTGATTCATTTTAATTAAGTTAAGTTTCATGTTATCTACAACCGGACATTAACAAATTTCCATCTGGCCATAACCGTGGGCACGACTTTCGAAAGTTCAAATCCCTGCAGGGGAGTCCCAACTTAGCCCATCACAAGCTCTCACGGTCAACAAAGGATATTCCTTCTCCCGAGACATTCCGATCAGGCTCGGCATCCCGGTTACAAGACATCCTCGATAATGGTAAAACTAAACCAGCAACACCACCCAGATGTGCCGACAAATCCCGATAGGAGCTGCACATATCTCGTTCTTAGGGTACACCGGATGAGCAAGACCTCGGGTAGGCCAGCCCAGAGTTGCCCCTGGTAGCCCCGAACATCGCTCAGTTGGACCAACACTTAGAGAAGCA
>NC_041384.1:384896730-384899148 GCF_002162155.2 Triticum dicoccoides
ACCCTTGAGTCCGCGAAACCCAAGGGAAAAAGGCTAGGTGGCGAATGGTAAAACCAATGTTGGGCATTGCTGGAAGAGTTTTATTCAAGGCGAACTGTCAAGGGGTTCCCATTATAACCCAACCGCGTAAGGAACGCAAAATCCGGGAATATAACACCGATATGACGGAAACTAGGGCGGCAAGAGTGGAACAAAACACTAGGCATACGGCCGAGCCTTCCACCCTTTACCAATTATATAGATGCATTAAGATAAGCAAGATAATATAGTGATATCCAACAATAAACAATGTTCCAACAAGGAACGATCTCCAATCTTCACCTACAACTAGCAACGCTACAAGAGGGGCTAAGCAAAGCGGTAACATAGCCAAACAACGGTTTGCTAGGACATGGTGGGTTAGAGTTTTGGCATGGCAATTTGGGAGGCATGATAGGCAAGTGGTAGGTATCGTAGCATAGGCATAGCAAAAGAGCGAGCATCTAGCAAGCAAAGATATAAGTGATTTCGAGGGTATGGTCATCTTGCCTGCAAAGTTGTCAGAGTTGACTTGATCCTCGTAAGCGAACTCAACGGGCTCCTTGTTCATGAACTCGTCTCCCGGTTCTACCCAAACAAGAACAACAAGCAAACGGAACACAATCAACCACGTGCAATGCTCAAACAACATGATGCAAACGTGGTATGATATGCGGGATGCGGTATGTGATGCATATGCAAGATTTGACAAGGGATGATTAAACCTGGCCTCAACTTGGAAATCCAAGAGTTCCACTGGAAAGGTGAGGTGATATTGGTTGAAATCGATATAAAGATCACCGGAATCGGATGCACGGTTTGGAAATGGCAAGCAAAACAAATATGACACCGGTCTGCGATAATCAGCAAGTGACCAACTAAATGCATCATGATAAATATGCTACGGCACTCAAACATGAGAAAACAATAAATGGCAGGCATCCACTCATAAAGCTTGACAAAAGATGAATACTGAGCTATGGCTAATTCATCCATTAACAGGTTCAAACAAGCATGGCAAAAGTGCAAATGATAACAGGTTTCAGACTTTGTGAAATTAACACAAGTCTAGAATTTATCATGAGGAAGCACACTTTAGAGCATGAAAACTACATGCTACAGGAACTTAACATGGCAAATCAAGACATGACATGAAGCTACTCAAAGCACTTAACAAAAGTCCCTTAGTGACCTTGAGCCAAAAGGGGTCAGAAAATACAATTGCAAGCATGTGAACATGGCAAAAACATAAACAGATTTAGACTTTGTGAAAAACTGGAGCATGCAAATCAGTTAACGAGTAGGCATGTTTACAAGCTCGATGCACTCACTACAGAGCATGGCATGACAAACTAAGCATACACCAATCAAGAATACATGGCATAGGAGCTAGACATGGCAAGAACAATCACATAGAATGCACAGATCAATAGCAACATCCTCGGCAAAATCGCTAAACATGTCAACAATCTGCCAGGATTAATTTATAGCAAAAGTAGAGCTCGATTGACTCAATCTAGGTTGCTCCATAAATGCAAACAAAGACATGGATGGATAGAGCACCACAATGTTAACAAAACATCCTTACTAATCATCCTCAAAAGAGGCACAGATCACTAGGAAACAACATGAACATATGGCATAACAACAAAAACAGAATAAGGACTTGGTGAAATTCTAAGTCCCTGAAATCAGCATTACCGATTACGCTACTTTGCAAGCTTGTGCTAGTCACCACAAATATCACAAAAATACATGGTAAGCATGGCATTGCATATAACAAAACACATGTAGAGCTCAGGATCATAGCATGCACACATTAAACATGGCAAAAAAGACAAATAACTATTTGCTGAAACAGATCTGACAAATTCATCACATAGCCCTCTTCTAACAGCATTTAGGGCATCAAGATGAGCTGAAAAAAAAATGATGCAATGAGATGAAATGATGTACTCGTCGATACGAACATTTTGATATGCTACACGCACAAATCGGAGCTACAGATGCAGAGTTACGGCATGATGAAAAAGCCTAAAAAATTAGGGTTACCGGATAAAAAGTCAACCGAGTGCAAAGATCCTAGATCTGGATCCAGATCCGCACGGAAACCGAGGTTCGCCGGAAGCACTGTAGACGCCAGAGAGTCGCCGGAGTTGAAGAAGAGGAGGCCGGGGCGGCGCTAGAAGCGGTGCGGACATCGAGGTCCGGCGGCCGGAGGTGGCGGGGTTGGTTCGCCGGCGAAGAGGCCGGTCGGCGGTGGCCGGCGAGGTCGGTGGCGGTGCCGGGCACCGGACGGAGAGTATAGGGTGGCGCGGAGGAGCGCCGGCGTCCTGGGCAGTGCACGGAGGAAGGGGACGAAGGCGGCGCGGGCATGCTCCTCTGGCCCGTGCGCGGGCG
>NC_041384.1:384899534-384933757 GCF_002162155.2 Triticum dicoccoides
GCCGGGCGGGACGAACCAGGTGGTGCCATGTGGCAGCGGCGGGCGGAGTGGACGTGTCCGGCCGGACAGAAATTTATCCGGCGGCGCGTGGAGAGGGAGGGGACTAGGGTTAGGGGTGTTTTGACCCGAAATTTCGGGGGAAGGTCTAGTTTTATAGGTAGGAGGAGCTAGGAAGCTCCAAATGGAGTGCGGTTTTTGGCCACGCGATCGTGATCGAACGACCGAGACGGTGGAGAGGGTTTTGGTGGGTTTTGGGCCAAATTGGAAGGGTGTTGGGCTGCAACACAAACGAGGCCTTATCGGTCCCTCGGTTAACCGTTGGAGTATCAAACGAAGTCCAAATGGCACGAAACTTGACAGGTGGTCTACCAGTAGTAAACCAAGGCCACATGGCAAGTCTCGGTCCAATCTAGAAATGTTTAACCCCCACACACGAAAAGAGGTAGAAAGGGGCACCGGAGGAGATAGGATCGCCGGAATGCAAAATGGACAACGGGGAAAATGCTCGGATGCATGAGACGAACATGTATGCAAATGCAATGCACATGATGACATGATATGAGATGCATGACAAAGGCAACAACACACGGAGACACAAACCTGACACCGAGGAAAATAAAATAACTTAGGCCGGAAACGGCAAGAGTTGGGATACCGACAAGGTAAATTACATCCAGGGTGTTACACCCACTAGGTGGGCAGAACCCACCAGGGCACGCCAGGGAGCCCAGGCACGCCCTGGTTGGTTGTGCCCTCCTCGGCCCACCTCTAGTCCCATCTTCTGGTATATAAGTCATTTTGACCTAGAAAAAATAAGGAGAGAACTTTCGGGACGGAGCGCCGCCGTCGATGAGGCAAAACTTGGGCAGGAGCACTTTTGCCCTTCAGCGGAGTGATTCCGCTAGGGGAACTTCCCTCCTGGAGGGGAAAATCATCGTCATCATCATCACCAACAACACTCTCATCTTGGGGAGGCCAATCTTCATGAACATCTTCACCAGCACCATCTCATCTCAAACCCTAGTTCAAATCTCATGTTCAATCTTTGCACCGGAACCTCAGATTCGTACCTGTGGGCGACTAGTATTGTTGATTACATCTTGTAGTTCATCACTATATGGTTTATTTGGTGGAAGATTATACGTTCAGATCCATTATGCTATTTAATAACCATCTGATCATGAACATGTTTATCACTTGTGAGTAGTTACTTTTGTTCTTAAGGTCACAGGAGAAATCATGTTGCAAGTAATCATGTGAACTTGATATGTGTTCGATATTTTGATATATGTATGTTGTGATTCCCTTAGTGGTGTCATGTGAACGTCGACTACATGACACTTCACCATATTTGGGCCTAATGGAATGCATTGTGGAGTGGTTATTAGATGATGGGTTGCTAGAGTGACAGAAGCTTAAACCCTAGTTTATGCGCTACTTCGTAAGGGACCGATTTGGATCCAAAAGTTTAATGCTATGGTTAGATTCTATCTTAATACTTTTCTCATAGTTGCAGATGATTGCGAGGGGGTTAATCATAAGTAGGAGGTTTTTTCAAATAAGAACAACACCTAAGCACCGATCCACCCACATATCAAATTATCAAAGTAGTGAACACAAATCAAGCCAACATGGTAAAAGTGACTAGATGAAATTCCTGTGTGCCCTCAAGAACACTTTGCTTATTATAAGAAACCGTTTTGGCCTGTCCTTTGCCACAAAAGGATTGGGCTACCTTCCTGCATATTATTTTCCATTACTGTTACTTGCCCATTACAAATTATCCGCTACCAAATTATCTGTTACTTACAATTTCAGCACTTGCAGACATTACCTTGCTGAAAACCACTTGTCATTTCCTTCTACTCCTTGTTGGGTTTGACACTCTTACTTATCGAAAGGACTATGGTTGATCCCCTATACTTGCATGTCATCAAGGCTCTTTCTTGGAGCCGTTGCCGGGCAGTGAAGCGCTCTTGGTAAGCGGAAATTGGTAAGGAAAAATTATTACTACATGCTGAAATTTACTATCACTTGTTACTATGGAAAACAATCCTTTGAGGGGTTTGTTCGGGGTATCTTCACCTTGATCGGAACCACAATTAGTCACCCCTCAACCTACTACACCTACTGAAAATATTGGTTATGAAATTCCTTCAGGTATGATAGAATAACTGCTAGCTAATCCTTATGCAGGAGATGGAGCCGAACATCCTGATATGCACTTGATATACGTGGAAGAAATTTGTGGATTGTTTAAGCTTGCAGGTTTACCTGGAGATGAAGCTAAGAAGAAGGTTTTCCCTCTATCTTTGAAGGGAAAAGCATTGGCATGGTATAGACTGTGCGATTATATTGGATCTTGGAATTGGAATCGATTGAAATTGGAGTTTCACCAAAAAAAATTATCCTATGCATCTAGTTCATCGTGATCGGAATTACATATATAATTTTTGGCCCCGTGAAGGAGAAAGTGTCGCTCTAGCTTAGGGGAGGCTTAAGTCAATGTTATATTCATGCCCCAAATGTCGGGGGTTGGGTGCGACATATGCCAAAGGATGGCTTATCATGGTGGGGGCGAGTAGAACGTCGCCAGTGCCTAGAAATGGGATAAGGCGAAGACATGCACGCCGACGAATCTTACCCAGCTTCAGGGCTCTCCAGGGAGATAATACCCCTACTGCTGCTCTACGGGTTTTCCGCATGATCACTATGGCAAAGTGTTTACACGGTTGCTCCTCGAGCTGTTTCCTGGAGGTAGGAGAAGGCAAGGCTAGCTCTCTCCTTCCTATATGATCTGGTCTAGTGCTAATGTATTCCAACCCTTTGCATGGATGCCCTGGGGGGTTTATATAGGCCTACCCCCCAGGGGTACAATGGTAATCTGGCTGGGCGCGGGCCCAGCCGCCAGTCTCTCTGGCCGCCGTCTTATCCGCCGACTCCTAGGGCCCGCCGCTGGCTCGGTACGGAGCCGACAGGCTGCGTTCGCCGCGGGCGGGTCTTGCCGGCTGCAGATTACTGTAGCCCTGCCTCTAATGACGCAGGCTCAGTCATGAGGTCGTGGCGACAGCTCCGCCATCTGGCGGGCGATCACTGTGGCCACTACTTGTCGTGTCTGATTAATGGTGCGTGGGGCCCGTGGGAAGGGCCGGCCGACTTCTGGTGGCCGACTCCCATCCGGGCCGACTGGTGGTGCTTTCGCCGTCTTTCGTACGCCCACTGACTGGTGGGGACCATCATCCCTGGGTCGTACCAAGGCCGTCGTGGGCACAGGGCTCCGCCCCCTGGGGCTGACGTCAGGGCCGGCATGACAATAGTGTCGCGCCACGCGGAGATCTCCGCGGGTACGGCATACTGTAGGCACGCCTGACCTTGGAAAAGAGGTGGGAGTGGACCTTACTGTGGCCACTCCCCGTCCCGTCCCTCTTTATGAGGGCATGGGGGTTGTTGGCGTCGCGGGCCAACTCCCCAAGGCCGGCTTCTCTGGAAGTCGCCAGTCAGGAGTCAGCTCATCCTGAAGTTGTCCCTAGGACTCGGCCGCGAGTGGGCAGCCGGCCGCCTCGCCGCCGACTCTCAAAAGGTGGCTCTTTGTCCTGGGTCTCGAGGGGCACAGTCTGCCTCAATGTCTTGAAAGGTTCTGGGCCTGGCTTAGCCTACCCGTGGCCCATTACTCCGACAGTAGTCCCCGAAGCTGGTGAGGCTCCGAGGGTGACATGTCGTGGAGCCTCAGCAGTTTCTTCTCTCCGGCGGTTGGGCCTGGGCTTCGCTAGCCGTCCTCTATCAAGCCGACTAGTTGGAGTCGGACTTGCTCAAGGCCGACTTGCCCCTAAAAAAGTTTGAACGTTGCGGCGGAGTTCAGGCGGCGTGCCTGATAAGCTTCCGGGTCGCCGCCCGTGGTTGACCCGTCGCGAGGCGCCACGTGGCGGAGCTAGTTTGATCACCCACGCGCGCGACAGGACAGGCCTACAGGCGGGGCCCGCCACTACCGCGCCTCGGCATGCGAACGGATTCATTGCAGCCGCGCGGACGGTTGGGGTTCCCGCGCGGTTATTGCACGTGCTAACTTCGTGTGGTAAATCGTGGGGGTTGTGGGGTCCCGGGCGCAGTTAATCCCACGTCCGCCCCCTCGACTTCTCAGCCCACGAGCCTACAAGTAGGCGGGGGGAGGGGGGCGGCGAAGCACGCGCGCCCATTCTCCCCACCTCCTTTCGCTCCTTCTTGCTTCTTCTTCTTCTTGCCGCTGCTGCTCCGAACCACGTCGTGCCCGCAGCGATGAGCTCCTCCTCCGCCGCCGCGCCTCCTGCTGTTCGCTTCGGAGTGTTGGGTGGCTCCGAGGTTGACGACAACGACATCGAGATCCTCCGCCAGACACGGCGGCTGCCTGGCAGGGACTTAGTGCGGGTCCGCCTTGCGCCGGAGGGAGAGATATCGCCGGCGCCGGAGGAGGGCGAGCGGGTCATATTCCGCTTGCACCTCATGCGCGGCCTGGGATTACCGGCGAGCGGCTTCTTCCTCTCCTTCTTGGAGTTCCACAGGCTCCAGCCGCACCACCTTACTCCAAACACGGTGGTGCTGCTGGCTGCCTTCGCCACCCTATGCGAAGGCTTCCTTGGCGTTCTCCCCACCATCGAGCTCTGGGGTGAATTCTTCCAATCCAAGCTCGGCACACACGTCGCCGGCGTGCTGGCCCAGTGTGGTGCATTCATCGCGATGCAGAGATCAGTGGCCGACAATCCGTTTCCCACCATCGCACTGATTAAGTCAGTGAAGATGTGGCAGCGGTCATATTTTTATGTGAAGAACGTCGCCCCAGAAGGCGACTGGGTCAACCTGCCGGCTTACGAAGCCGGCGCGCCGGCTGGAAGGCTCCCCAGCTGGTCACACCGAGCCAAGACGCTGTCTCCCGCTGGTGCCGCCGCCGTCGCGCGACTCCGAGTGCTAACGCAGTCGGAGGGCCTGACCGGGGCCGACTTGCTGGCCGCCTTCGTGGCGCGCCGAGTCCTCCCACTCCAAGGCCGACCTCACCTGATCTGCCAGATGAGCGGTCATCGGGACCCGAGTCGGATGTGCTCCAAGGACATGCCTCACGCGGAGGTGGCGAACATGGTGAACTACATCACGAACTGCGGTCTCTCGGTGGACTGGCAGTTCGGCAAGGAGCCGTATTCGCGCGCCAACCCCCCGCCTATTGTAAGTCGTCTTCCTTCTTCTTCTGTTTCTTTGCTGCCGAGTCCGAATTGTCAAGTCTGACCGTTTTAGTTTTGAATCAGAATCCTCTCGTCCCTCCTTTGGCCGGCACCGCGGGGCCGGCTCGTCAGTTTGTCCTCGATCGAGCGAAGAGCGACGTCGACGATCCTGACTTGGGGACGGCGGCCATGGAAGCCGGCGCCGAGGAAGGAGGAGGAGAAGGAGGCGGCTCCAGGCCTTCGGCCACTTTCGCCGACTGGCCTTACGACGAGGCCGAGGGAGAAGTCGCCCCGCGTCGCCAGCCAAAAGCTGGCCAGCCAAGTGCGAGTTCCTCCGCCAGCTTGGATGCCCAAGGCGGCGTGAAGAAGCGCCGGGCCGGGCCGAGTACGCTTGGTGGGCGGTTGAAGAAGTTCAAGGGAGCGGCCGCCGCGACCAAGCGGGAAGAGGCGGCCGCGAAAGCCAACCGCTTCCTCAAGGAAGTGAAGAAGCCGCCGCTGGTCTCTGCGTAAGCGCCTCCATCCCTTATCTTTATTTTCTCTTTGTTGATCTTGTCTGAGTTTTTCATATGCTTTCCTCGCCTCAGGGCTCCCCTCACTCTTGAGAGGGTTGTCGCCGCCTTCGTTATGGGGTCGGTGGAGACGTCTGCCACCACTCGGCGGATTGACCCCGCCGCCGACCTTCGGGAGGTGACGGAGCGGAACGTGCGGGAGAAGCGCGAGGAGGACGAGGCCGCCCGCTGGGAGAAAGTGGAGGCCCATAAGGCGGAGGCCTCCGCCCTGAAGAAGCTGGAGGCGGCCGAGGCCGCCGCTGCGGCAAAGCGGCCGGCCAAGGAAGTCACGCCCCGGCGGTCGGCGGTGTTCGTTACCCCTCTGAACTCCGCCCCCCCGGAGTTCACGGGGCAGTCAGGGGAAGCCGGCGGTGAGTTCCCAATCGTGTAGAGGGGCGGCAGCAACGCCCCCATGCCGGACGCGGTCGCGCCGCCACAGCCGCCCCCGCCGCTGTCTAGAAGCGTGCAGGGCAAACAGCCGGCGGATCCACCCTTGCCGCCAACTGAAGACGAGGCCGTGGCAAGGCTACTCCTTCAAGTCGGCTCGCCAACGCGCCGCCATCTTGAGAAGGCGACTTCGGCGCCACGCCCCTTGGAGACCGGCACCACCAGCTCGACGATTCCAGACGCCGAAGCGACGAGCGCTGTGCCCATTAGGTGGGTGCGAGGAGGCGGCACGGGCCCGCTGAACCAGGCGCTTCTGGATGTCCAGACGAAGCTGCGAGCTGAGAGCGACGCCATCCAAAACTGCACCAAGGCGCACATGGCGTCGCGCACAGCCATCCGGGTATGCTTTCTCCTTTGTCCCTGTTTTCTTGTTTCTCTCTGTGGGGGCGTGCCAGCGCACCCACTGGGTGTAGTCCCCGAGTTCTGGGCCGGCTGCTGAGCAAGCGGCCCGGGACTCCAATTAGTAAGTTTCGAGTACTAACCTTTGTTCTGAAATACTTGTTGAAGGACTATCACAACCTCCATGTCACCGCCTTCAACCGCAACATTGAAGAGCTGGGCAAGCGGACTGCCGACTAGTCGGAGAGCCGGAGTGAGTCCTTTTTCTTCTTTGCGGGGGCGCGCTGGCGCACCCGCGGGCTGTAGTCCCCGAGATTCGGGCCGACTGCTGAGCAGTCGGGCCGGATCCCCCCGGCGACCTTCTTCGTTGATGACTTAACGCCTTCTTTCTTCTTTCTCTTCGGAGGCCAACGCCGCACTTCAACAGCAGCTGAGCGAAGCCAACTCCGCGTTGCGCGCCAAGGGGGAGGAGTGCAGCAAGCTCGCCGCAGAGCGTGATCTGCTGGCCGCACAATTGGCAGAGTAGAAGGAGCTGCTTACGAAGACGCAGAAGGAGGTGGAAGAGGCGGAAGCCGCCCTCCTGGCCGAGTTTGCGAGCGAGTGCTCCTCCTAGACCGACAAGGAGGCAATGCTGGTCTCCGGCTTCCACGAGATCGAGGACCTCGTCGACGATGAGCTTCTTTGCTTTCCTTCTTCGAGCCGCCTCCTGGTTTTTTGACTTGTTCTTCATTCTTTCTGTCTTGGCAGACTTCTTCCCCGGCCACTCGCAGGCCGCCATTCAAGCTATCGAGGCCGATCGCGAGGAGCGGAGGGAGGATGGCGTGGAGATCGCCGCTGATGCCCCTCGGACCCTTGACGAGCATATTCTGAGCATTGGGGCTCGCCTGCGGCCGGCCCACCAGATGCTGCGCCGGCTTCAATGTGTCGGTGCCCAAGCGATCGCTGCCCTGTGGCCAGACGTGCAGGCTCTGCGCACCCCCAGTCGGACTGCCGACTGGCTGGAGGTCGTGGCTGGCCGTCTTGAGGCCTGGAAGGGTTCCTCGGCCCGGGCCGGAGCGCGCTGAGCCTTGGAATTCGTCAAGGCGTGGTATCCGGGGCTGGACCTAGACCGGCGGGCCACACTCCGGTCAGAGGCCCAGCCGGAGCTGGCAGCCGCGAAAGACGCCCTCGTCAAGCATGCGGCGAGGATCGCCGAGTACACCGACACCAGAATCTTTGTCCCCGAGCGGGCTGAAGACGGCGAGGAGGTGCCGCCGGAGTGGTTTGGGCTGAACCCCGACTACGGCGAGGACGCGACAGAGGTGATCGGCTCCAGCGTCGAGGAGGAAGACGAGGCGGAGGACGGGAGTGAGACGGAGGCACCGGAAGACGGAGCGGACGGCCAGCCCCAGCTCGACCGTGCCTCCAGCAACGAACCGTGCCCGCCCGAGCCAACCACTACCGGAGGTGATCAAGCCGAGACCGCCCAGCCGGCCGCCCCAACATCCAACACTGCCGTCTCCTCTGATCCTCCAAACCCGTGTGCCACCCCCTAGGCTGCCACCTTGTCTTTGTTTTATCTGTTCTAATAGTTTTTGAAGAACTCGTTAATCCGCACAATTCCACCCGCGGGGTGTATTTTGAAATTCTGCTCGAAGATTCGGCCAAGGGCCTTTGTTATGTAAATATTCATCCGATCTCTATCTTTCTTGCTCATTGTTCTTTTGGCTTTTTCCTTTGCCGTCTTCCCTCAGTTGCCGTCTTTGTCAGTCAGACAGCCGCTCTGCGGACTGCTGCTAGATCAAATTCTTGGTCACTTTGGGAAGGCAAGTACTTAGCCGTTTTTAGAGTTGTTTAACAAGTCGGATAGAAGGCGGCAAGCCGACTATTCAAGAGTCGGTTTGCGAAAAAAGGCTGGAAGCCGGCCTTAAGTTATGTTTGTGCTTTGAGTCCTTAGCCATTTTTCATGTGGATGCCCATTCTTCCTTACTCATGCCCACCGGACAGTCGCTCTGCGAGCTGCGGCTTCTGGCAGGAGACGGTTTAGACGCCACACACAACTTGTCCAGCTGCAGGAAGCATTTCATAGCGCAGGTCGGCAAGTCCCCGGGCCGACTAGTCGAACCCGGTGCCAAGCGGCATAACAAAGAGTAATATACTCGAAGACATATTTCTTATCATATAGATAAAAGAGGGCAGTCCCCGAGCTCTTCTCGGGGGGCCCGAAGTCTTGGTACTTTTAACACAAAAGGTAGCGTGATACATACTGCGTTTAACTGTAAAATTTTCGGAGGAGATTTGCATTCCATGGCCGCTCTGTCTCTTTGCCGGAGTTATCACTCTTGCGTGCTCGGGGCTTCTGAGCGTCGATCAGGTAGTAGGAGTCGTTGCCCAGCACTTTGCTAATGATGAAGGGGCCTTCCCAAGGTGCCGACAGCTTGTGCTGGCCGGCTGTTCGCTGGATTAATCTAAGCACGAGGTCGCCCTCCTGGAAAGATCTTGGCCTGACCTTCCTGTTGTATTATCTGCGCAGGCTTTGCTGGTAGAAGCTGGACCGGCTGAGTGCCAACAGGCGACCCTCTTCCAGCAGGTCGACGTCATCTTGTCATTCTTCTTCTGCTTCTTCCTCGGTGTACATGGTGACTCGCGGGGAATCGAACTCTATGTCCGTTGGGATGACGGCTTCAGCACCGTAGACGTGGAAGAAAGGCGTGAAGCCGGTTGACTTGTTTGGAGTCGTGCGCAGACTCCAGAGGACGGCTGGTGACTCGTCGACCTAGCAGCCAGCCGAGCGCTCCAGAGGCTCGATCAGCCGGGGCTTGATGCCGGACAGGATGAGGCCGTTTGCTCGCTCCACCTGGCCGTTTGACTGTGGATGGGCGACGGATGCTAGGTCCAGTCGGATGCCCTGTGTCGCATAGAAACGGGCCAAGGCGCCTTTGGCAAAATTCGTGCCGTTGTCGGTGATGATGTTGTGTGGTATGTCATACCGAATTGTGATGTCGGAGATGAAAGTCACGGCAGTCGGACCGTTCAGTTTCTTGATTGGCTTCGCTTCTACCCACTTGGTGAACTTGTCCACTGCGACAAGTGAGTTAAGCCACCTCGTGCCGTCTTGAACGGCCCCACCATATCTAGACCCCAAACTGCAAAAGGCCAGGCAATGGGGATGGTCTTGAGTGCAGAAGCCGGCTGATGCGGCTTGGAGCGGAACTTCTGGCACCCTTTGCATTTCTGGACCAATTCCTTGGCCTCTTCTAAGGTCGTTGGCCAAAAGAAACCGTGTCGGAAAGCTTTGGCGACAAGTGCTCTTGAAGCCACATGGTGGCTACACTCACCTTGATGGATGTCTTTGAGAATTGCTTGGCCTTGCTCTGGCTCTACGCAGTGCTGGTAGACACCAGTGACGCTGCGCCTGACCAGCTCTCTATTGACTATGGTGTAGGCTACCGCTCGGTGTTGTACTTGCCGAGCTAAGGTCTCACCAGTTGGCAGCTCTTTGCTCACCAGAAATTTGAGGATGGGCTGGGCCCATGAGGGTGCTGCTATTTCTTCGACTGCCAGAACTGTGACTTGGATGAGGGCGGCTGGGCTGGGAGGCGGCGGGCTGGAGTCAACAACCTCTTGCTGGATTAATTGAAGTCTTCGGGCCGACTGGCACAACTCTTGGGCCGAGTTCTGGAGTCTTCGGGCTGGCCGCCGCAGTCCCCGGGCCGGGTTCTGCAGTCCCTGGGCCGGCCTCGACTGTGGCAGCTTTGGAGCCATCTGCCAAAATCCCCGTACCGTCCACCGGGGCTCTGGAGTCGGAGCCGACTTCTTCGGGAGGAGCCGACACGAAGATGGAGTCTGATTCTGGTGAAGGCTTGATAGACGGCTTGAGGAGGCGTTGAAGGGCGACGCCGGATGGTATTGCTTGGCGGGTAGAGCCGATTCGTGCCAAGGCGTCTGCTTGGTCGGTGTCGTTTCTTGGCACATGGAGGAACTCACACCCCTCGAAATATCCACTGAGTTGCTGCATGAGGAAATGGTAACTCACCATGTTTGCATCTTTGGCGTCCCAGTCGCCAGATGACTGCTGGACCACTATGTCCGAGTCGCCATAACACAGGATCCGGCGAATGCCAAGTTCTTTGGCAAGTCGGAGCCCGTGAATGAGTGCTTCGTACTCGGCGACGTTGTTGGAGGCGGCAAAGTGGATTTGCAGTGCGTATTTGAGCTTGTCTCCTTTAGGAGAAGTGAGGACAACGCCGGCTCCCAAGCCGGTGCGCATCTTGGAGCCGTCAAAATGCATCCGCCAATGGGTGGAGTCGGGCGCTGGAGGTAGGTACTGGTCTCGGCCCAGTCGACGAGAAAGTCGGCCAGTGCTTGTGACTTGATGGCGGTGCGGGGATGGTAGTGGATGTTGTAGGGAGCCAGCTCTATGGCCCATTTGGCCACTCGGCCAGAAGCATCTCGGCTTCCGATGATCTCGGCAAGTGGGGCCGTGCAGACCATAGTGATTGGATGCTCTTGAAAGTAAGGCTTCAATTTCTTGGCGGCAAAGTGCATGCCATAGCACATCTTCTGGTAGTGGGGGTAGTTCTGCTTGGAGGCCGACAGTACTTCGCTCAGGTAATATACCGGTCTCTGGACAGGTAATGCCTTTCCTTCCTCCTTGCGTTCCACTACAATGACTGTGCTGACTACCCGGTGTTGGGGAACGTTGCAGAAAACAAAAAAAAATTCATCTAGCAACGAGTGATCGGATTGCATCTACATACCTTTGTAGATCACGCGCGGAAGCGTTCAAAGAACGGGGATGAGGAAGGTGTACTCGACGTGATTCAAATCACCGGAGATCCTAGCGCCGAACGGACGGCACCTTCGCGTTCAACACACGTACGGTCAGCGTAACGCCTCCTCCTTCTTGATCCAGCAAGGGGAAGGAGAGGTTGAGGAAGATGGCTCCAGCAGCAGCACGACGGCGTGGTGGTGATGGAGCTGCAGTACTCCGGCAGGGCTTCGCTAAGCTCTATGGAGGAGGAGGATGTGTTGGAGAGGGAGAGGGAGGCACCAAAGGCATGGGGTTAGAAGTCCTCCATCTCCCCACTATATATAGGGGGGCCTAGGGGGGGGGGCACCGGCCCTAGGAGATCCAATCTCCTAGGGGGGCGGCGGCCAAGGGAGGAATCCCTCCTCCCCAAGGCACCTAGGAGGTGCCTTCCCCCTTTGGGACTCTTCCCTTCTTGAACCCTAGGCGCATGGGCCTCTTGGGGCTGGTGCCCTTGGCCCATACAGGCCAAGGCGCACCCCCTATAGCCCATGTGGCCCCCGGGGGCAGGTGGCCCCACCCGGTGGTCCCGGTACAATACCGGTGACCCCGAAACTTGTCCCGATGGCCGAAATAGCACTTCCTATATATAATTCTTTACCTCCAGACCATTCCGGAACTCCTCGTGACGTCCGGGATCTCATCCGGGACTCCGAACAACATTCGGGTTACTGCATATACATATCCCTACAACCCTAGCGTCACCGAACCTTAAGTTTGTAGACCCTACGGGTTCGGGAGACATGTAGACATGACCGAGACGACTCTCTGGCCAATAACCAACAGCGGGATCTGGATACCCATGTTGGCTCCCACATACTCCTCGATGATCTCATCGGATGAACCACGATGTCGAGGATTCAAGCAACCCCGTATACAATTCCCTTCGTCAATCGGTATGTTACTTGCCCGAGATTCGATCGTCGGTATCCCAATACCTCGTTCAATCTCATTACCAGCAAGTCACTTTACTCGTACCGTAATGCATGATCCCGTGACCAGACACTTGGTCACTTTGAGCTCATAATGATGATGTATTACCGAGTGGGCCCAGTGATACCTCTCCGTCATACGGAGTGACAAATCCCAGTCTTGATCCGTGTCAACCCAACAGACACTTTCGGAGATACCCGTAGTATACCTTTATAGTCACCCAGTTACGTTGCGACGTTTGGTACACCCAAAGCACTCCTACGGTATCCGGGAGTTACACGATCTCATGGTCTAAGGAAAGGATACTTGACATTGGAAAAACTCTAGCAAACGAACTATACGATCTTATGCTATGTTTAGGATTGGGTCTTGTCCATCACATCATTCTCCTAATGATGTGATCTCGTTATCAATGACATCCAATGTCCATAGTCAGGAAACCATGACTATCTGTTGATCAACGAGCTAGTCAACTAGAGGCTTACTAGGGACATGTTGGTGTCTATTATTCACACATGTATTACGATTTACGGATAACACAATTATAGCATGAATAAAGACAATTATCATGAACAAGGAAATATAATAATAATCCTTTTATTATTGCCTCTAGGGCATATTTCCAACAGTCTCCCACTTGCACTAGAGTCAATAATCTAGTTACATTGTGATGAATCGAACACCCATGGAATTCTGGTGTTGATCATGTTTTGCTCTAGGGAGAGGTTTAGTCAACGGATCTGCTATATTCAGGTCCGTATGCACTTTACAAATATCTATGTCTCCATCTTGAATATTTTCACGAATGGAGTTGAAGCAACGCTTGATGTGCCTTGTCTTCTTGTGAAACCTGGGCTCCTTGGCAAGAGCAATAGCTCCAGTCTTGTCACAGAAGAGCTTGATCGGCCCCGACGCATTGGGTATGACTCCTAGGTCGGTGATGAACTCCTTCACCCAAATTGCTTCATGTGCTGCCTCCGAGGCTGCCATGTACTGCACTTCACATGTAGATCCCACCACGACGCTCTGCTTGCAACTGCACCAGCTTACTGCCCCACCATTCAAAATATACATGTATCCGGTTTGTGACTTTGAGTCATCCAGATCTGTGTCGAAGCTAGCGTCGACGTAACCCTTTACGATGAGCTCTTCGTCACCTCCATAAACGAGAAACATTTCCCTAGTCCTTTTCAGGTACTTTAGGATATTCTTGACCGCTGTCCAGTGTTCCCTGCCGGGATTACTTTGGTACCTTCCTACCAAACTTACGGCAAGGTTTACATCAGGTCTGGTACACAGCATGGAATACATAATAGAACCTATTGCTGAGGCATAGGGGATGACACTCATCTCTTCTATATCTTCTGCCGTGGTCGGACATTGAGCAGAGCTCAATTTCACACCTTGTAACACAGGCAAGAACCCCTTCTTAGACTGATCCATATTGAACTTCTTCAATATCTTATCAAGGTATGTGCTTTGTGAAAGACCTATGAGGCGTCTCGATCTATCTCTATAGATCTTGATGCCTAATATATAAGCAGCTTCTCCAAGGTCCTTCATTGAAAAACTCTTATTCAAGTAGGCCTTAATGCTATCCAAGAGTTTTATATCATTTCCCATCAAAAGTATGTCATCTACATATAATATGAGAAATGCTACAGAGCTCCCACTCACTTTCTTGTAAACGCAGGCTTCTCCATAAGTCTGTGTAAACCCAAACGCTTTGATCATCTCATCAAAGCGAATGTTCCAACTCCGAGATGCTTGCACCAGCCCATAAATCGAGCGTTGGAGCTTGCACACCTTGTTAGCATTCTTAGGATCGACAAAACCTTCCGGCTGCATCATATACAATTCTTCCTTAAGGAAACCATTAAGGAATGCCGTTTTGACGTCCATTTGCCATATCTCATAATCGTAGAATGCGGCAATCGCTAACATGATTCGGACGGACTTTAGCTTCGCTACCGGTGAGAAAGTCTCATCATAGTCAACCCCTTGAACTTTTCGATAACCCTTAGCGACAAGGCGAGCTTTATAGATGGTTACATTACCATCCGCGTCTGTCTTCTTCTTAAAGATCCATTTATTTTCTATGGCTCACCGCTCAACGGGCAAGTCAGTCAAAGTCCATACTTCGTTTTCATACATGGATCCTATCTCGGATTTCATGGCTTCTAGCCATTTGTCGGAATCCGGGCCCGCCATCGCTTCTTCATAGTTCGAAGGTTCACTGTTGTCTAACAACATGATTTCCAAGACAGGGTTGCCGTACCATTCTGGTGCGGAACGTGTCCTTGTGGACCTTCGAATTTCAGTAGGAGCTTGATCAGAAGTATCTTGATCATCATCATTAACTTTCTCTCTAGTCGGTGCAGGCACCTTAGGAACATTTTCCTTAGTTGCGCCATTTTCCGGTTCAAGAGGTAATACTTCATCAAGTTCTACTTTCCTCCCACTTACTTCTTTCGAGAGAAACTCTTTCTCCAGAAAGGATCCATTCTTGGCAACAAAGATCTTGCCTTCGGATCTGAGGTAGAAGGTATACCCAATAGTTTCTTTAGGGTATCCTATGAAGACGCATTTTTCCGACTTGGGTTCGAGCTTTTCAGGTTGAAGTTTCTTGACATAAGCATCGCATCCCCAAACTTTTAGAAACGACAACTTAGGTTTCTTTCCAAACCATAATTCATACGGTGTCATCTCAACGGATTTCGACGGAGCCCTATTTAAATTGAATGCGGCAGTCTCTAAAGCATAGCCCCAAAAAGATAGCGGTAAATCGGTAAGAGACATCATAGATCGCACCATATCTAATAGAGTGCGATTACGACGTTCGGACACACCATTACGCTGAGGTGTTCCAGGCGGCGTGAGTTGTGAAACTATTCCACATTTTCTTAAGTGTGTGCCAAACTCGTGACTCAAGTATTCTCCTCCACGATCTGATCGCAGGAACTTGATTTTCCTGTCACGTTGATTTTCAACCTCACTCTGAAATTCCTTGAACTTTTCAAAGGTTTCAGACTTGTGTTTCATTAAGTAGACATACCCATATCTACTCAAGTCATCAGTGAGGGTGAGAACATAACGATAGCCACCGCGAGCCTCAACACTCATTGGACCGCACACATCAGTTTGTATGATTTCCAATAAGTTGGTTGCTCGCTCCATTGTTCCTGAGAACGGAGTCTTGGTCATTTTACCCATGAGGCATGGTTCGCACGTGTCAAATGATTCGTAATCAAGAGACTCTAAAAGTCCATCAGCATGGAGCTACTTCATGCGTTTGACACCTATGTGACCAAGGCGGCAATGCCACAAGTATGTGGGACTATCATTATCAATCTTACATCTTTTGGTACTCACACTATGAATATGTGTAGCATTACGCTCGAGATTCATTAAGAATAAACCATTCACCATCGGAGCATGACCATAAAACATATCTCTCATATAAATAGAACAACCATTATTCTCGGATTTAAATGAGTAGCCATCTCGAATTAAACGAGATCCTGATACAATGTTCATGCTCAAAGCTGGCACTAAATAACAATTATTAAGGTTCAAAACTAATCCCGAAGGTAAATGTAGAGGTAGCGTGCCGACGGCGATCACATTGACCTTGGAACCATTCCCGACGCGCATCGTCACCTCATCCTTCGCCAGTCTCCACTTATTCCGCAGGTCCTGTTTTGAGTTACAAATGTGAGCAACCGCACCGGTATCAAATACCCAGGAGCTACTACGAATACTGGTAAGGTACACATCAATTACATGTATATCACATATACCTTTCGTTTTGCCGGCCTTCTTGTCCGCTAAGTATTTGGGGCAGTTCCGCTTCCAGTGACCACTTCCCTTGCAATAAAAGCACTCAGTCTCGGGCTTGGGTCCATTCTTTGGCTTCTTCCCGGCAGCTTGCTTACCGGGCGCGGCAACTCCCTTGCCGTCCTTCTTGAAGTTCTTCTTACCCTTGCCTTTCTTGAACTTAGTGGTTTTATTCACCATCAACACTTGATGTTCCTTTTTGACTTCTACCTCTGCTGATTTCAGCATTGCAAATACCTCAGGAATGGTCTTTTCCATCCCCTGCATATTGAAGTTCATCACAAAGCTCTTGTAGCTTGGTGGAAGCGACTGGAGGATTCTGTCAATGACCGCGTCATCCGGGAGATTAACTCCCAGCTGAGTCAAGCGGTTATGTAACATTGTGAGTATGTGCTCACTGACAGAACTATTTTCCTCCATCTTACAGCTGAAGAACTTGTCGGAGACTTCATATCTCTCGACCCAGGCATGAGCTTGGAAAACCATTTTCAGCTCTTCGAACATCTCGTATGCTCCGTGTCTCTCAAAATGTTTTTGGAGCCCCGGTTCTAAGCTGTAAAGCATGCCACACTGAACGAGGGAGTAATCATCAGCACGTGTCTGCCAAGCGTTCATAACGTCTTGGTTCTGTGGGACGGGTGGGTCACCTAGCGGTGCTTGTAGGACATAATCTTTCTTGGCAGCTATGAGGATGATCCTCAGGTTCCGGACCCAGTCCGTATAGTTGCTGCCATCGTCTTTCAGCTTGGTTTTCTCTAGGAACGCGTTGAAGTTGAGGACTACGTTGGCCATTTGATCTACAAGACATATTGTAAACATTTTTAGACTAAGTTCATGATAATTAAGTTCATCTAATCAAATTATTCAATGAACTCCCACTTAGATAGACATCCCTCTGGTCATCTAAGTATAACATGATCCGAGTTAACTGGGCCGTGTCCGATCATCACGTGAGACGGACTAGTCAACATCGGTGAACATCTTCATGTTGATCGTATCTTCTATACGACTCATGCTCGACCTTTCAGTCTTCTGTGTTCCGAGGCCATGTCTGTACATGCTAGGCTCGTCAAGTCAACCTAAGTGTTTGCATGTGTAAATCTGTCTTACACCCGTTGTATGTGAACGTTAGAATCTAACACCCGATCATCACGTGGTGCTTCGAAACAACGTACTGTCGCAACGGTGCACAGTTAGGGGGAACACTTTCTTGAAATTATTATGAGGGATCATCTTATTTACTACCGTCGTTCTAAGTAAACAAGATGCAAAACATGATAAACATCACATGCAATCAAATAATAATAGTGACATGATATGGCCAATATCACATAGCTCCTTTGATCTCCATCTTGGGGCTCCATGATCATCTTGTCACCGGCATGACACCATGATCTCCATCATCATGATCTCCATCATCGTGTCTCCATGAAGTTGCTCGCCAACTATTACTTCTACTACTACGGCTAACGCGTTTAGCAATAAAGTAAAGTAATTTACTTGGCGTTTCTCAATGACAGGCAGGTCATACAAAAAATAAAGACAACTCCTATGGCTCCTGCCGGTTGTCATACTCACCGACATGCAAGTCGTGATTCCTATTACAATAGCATGAACATCTCATACATCACATATATATCATTCATCATTCATCACAACTTTGGCCATATCATATCACAAAGCACTTGCTGCAAAAACAAGTTAGACGTCCTCTAATTGTTGTTGCAAGTTTTACGTGGCTGAAATAGGGTCTAGCAAGAACGTTTTCTTACCTACGTGAAAGCCACAACGTGATTTGTCAACTTCTATTTACCCTTCATAAGGACCCTTTTCATCGAATCTGCTCCAACTAAAGTGGGAGAGACAGACACCTGCCAGCCACCTTATGCAACTAGTGCATGTTAGTCGGTGGAACCGGTCTCACATAAGCGTACGTGTAAGGTTGGTCCGGGCCGCTTCATCCTGCAATACCGCTGAAGCAAGATAAGACTAGTAGCGGCAAGAAAGTTGACAACATCTACGCCCACAACAAATTTGTGTTCTACTCGTGCAAAGAGAACTACGCATAGACCTAGCTCTGATACCACTGTTGGGGAACGTTGCAGAAAACAAAACAATTTCCTACGGTTTCACCAAGATCCGTCTAGGAGTTCATCTAGCAACGAGTGATCGGATTGCATCTACATACCTTTGTAGATCACGCGCGGAAGCGTTCAAAGAACGGGGATGAGGAAGGTGTACTCGACGTGATTCAAATCACTGGAGATCCTAGCGCCGAACGGACGGCACCTCCGCGTTCAACACACGTACGGTCAGAGTAACGCCTCCTCCTTCTTGATCCAGCAAGGGGAAGGAGAGATTGAGGAAGATGGCTCCAGCAGCAGCACGACGACGTGGTGGTGATGGAGCTGCAGTACTCCGGCAGGGCTTCGCTAAGCTCTATGGAGGAGGAGGATGTGTTGGAGAGGGAGAGGGAGGCACCAAAGGCATGGGGTTAGAAGTCCTCCATCTCCCCACTATATATAGGGGGGCCTAGGGGGGTGCCGGCCCTAGGAGATCCAATCTCCTAGGGGGGCGGCGGCCAAGGGAGGAATCCCTCCTCCCCAAGGCACCTAGGAGGTGCCTTCCCCCTTTGGGACTCTTCCCTTCTTGAACCCTAGGCGCATGGGCCTCTTGGGGCTGGTGCCCTTGGCCCATACAGGCCAAGGCGCACCCCCTACAGCCCATGTGGCCCCCGGGGGCAGGTGGCCCCACCCGGTGGACCCCCGGGACCCTTCCGGTGGTCCCGGTACAATACCGGTGACCCCGAAACTTGTCCCGATGGCCGAAATAGCACTTCCTATATATAATTCTTTACCTCCGGACCATTCCGGAACTCCTCATGACATCCGGGATCTCATCCGGGACTCCGAACAACATTCGGGTTACTGCATTATGATGATGCATTACCGAGTGGGCCCAGTGATACCTCTCCGTCATACGGAGTGACAAATCCCAGTCTTGATCCGTGTCAACCCAACAGACACTTTCGGAGATACCCGTAGTATACCTTTATAGTCACCCAGTTACGTTGTGATGTTTGGTACACCCAAAGCACTCCTACGGTATCCGGGAGTTACACGATCTCATGGTCTAAGGAAAGGATACTTGACATTGGAAAAACTCTAGCAAATGAACTATACGATCTTATGCTATGTTTAGGATTGGGTCTTGTCCATCACATCATTCTCCTAATGATGTGATCTCGTTATCAATCCAATGTCCATAGTCAGGAAACCATGACTATCTGTTGATCAACGAGCTAGTCAACTAGAGGCTTACTAGGGACATGTTGGTGCCTATTATTCACACATGTATTACGATTTACGGATAACACAATTATAGCATGAATAAAGACAATTATCATGAACAAGGAAATATAATAATAATCCTTTTATTATTGCCTCTAGGGCATATTTCCAACACCCGACTGGTGGCGGCGATGTACAGGAGCATAGGTTCCTTAGGAGTCGGAGCCGCTAGAACGGGTGAAGTAGTCAGCATCTTCTTCAACTGGAGAAAAGCTTCGTCCGCCTTGTGGTTCCACTCGAAAAAAGTGGTCTTCTTCATGAGCTGGTATAAGGGGAGAGCTTTCTCTCCCAGCCGACTAATGAATCAGCTGATGGACGCCAAGCAGCTGGTGAACTTTTGCACGTCCAGCAGTCGGCTGGGTACGTCCATCCTCTCAATGGCCTTGATCTTTACAGGGTTGCACTCTATGCCGCGTTCAGAGACCAGGAAGCCAAGGAGTTGGCCGGCTGGTACTCCGGCTGGTACTCCGTTTACAGGGTTTCTCAATTCGGTCTCATCGAGATTGGTAAATTGTGTGTAACGGTTAGTTTTTGTGTGGAGGCTATATATACCCCTCCACCCCTCTTCATTCGTGGAGAGAGCCATTAGAACATACCTACATTTCCAATAAACATTTTCTGAGAGAGAACCACCTACTCATGTATTGAGGCCAAGATATTCCATTCCCACCATATGAATCTTGATCTCTAGCCTTCCCCAAGTTGCTTCCCACTCAAATCTTCTTTCCACCATATCCATACCCTGTGAGAGAGAGTTGAGTGTTGGGGAGACTATCATTTGAAGCACAAGAGCAAGGAGTTCATCATCAACACACCATTTGTTACTTCTTGGAGAGTGGTGTCTCCTAGATTGGCTAGGTGTCACTTGGGAGCCTCCGACAAGATTGTGGAGTTGAACCAAGGAGTTTGTAAGGGAAAGGAGATTGCCTACTTTGTGAAGATCTACCGCTAGTGAGGCAAGTCCTTCACGGGAGATGGCCATGATGGGATAGACAAGGTTGCTTCTTCGTGGACCCTTCGTGGGTGGAGCCCTCCGTGGACTCGCGCAACCGTTACCCTTTGTGGGTTGAAGTCTCCATCAACGTGGATGTACGATAGCACCACCTATTGGAACCACGCCAAAAATCTCCGTGTCTACATTGCGTTTGCTCCCTCCAAACTCCTCCCTTTACCTTCATATGAAATGATTTACATTCCGCTTCTATACTCTTAGACTTGCATGTGTAGGTTGATTTCTTGACTTGTGCTAAGTTGCTAAAATATGCCAAGACTTAAAATTGGGAAAAGGATAAATTTTTATTTGGTCAAGTAGTCTAATCACCCCCCTCTAGACATAGTTTCGACCCTACAAGTGGTATTAGAGCTTTGGTCTCCATTTGCCTTGATTTCCATAGCTTTGGTGATCATAGCCTTGGTTTCACAACCTAGGAGAGTATGGCGTCTAGAGAGGGAAATTACCACCATAGAGGTCCTTGCTTTGATGGTACTAATTTTGCTAGTTGGAATCTTAAGATGAAAATGCATATTCTTGGACATAACCCCGCCGTTTGGGCTATTGTGTGTATTGGCTTGCAAGGTGAATTCTTTGATGGGAGAGAACCAAACAGTGAAGCTAGCGCGTAAGAGTTGAAGGTGCTACAATACAATGCTCAAGCTTGCGATATCCTCTTCAACGGATTGTGCCCCGAAGAATTCAACAAAATCAGCCATCTTGAGAATGCAAAGGAAATTTGGGATACTTTGATTGATATTCACGAAGGTACCGACTCCGTCAAGGAATCCAAATTGGATGTGCTTCAAAGCAGCTTGACAAGTTCAAAATGAAGGATGGTGAATGTGTCGCTAAAATATACTCTAGGCTTGCTCTCATCACAAATGAGATTGACGGCTTAGGAAGTGAAGAGATCACTGATAGATTCATCATCAAGAAGATCCTAAGAGCCTTGGATGGAAAATATGATACCGTGTGCACATTGATCCAAATGATGCCCAATTACAAAGATCTCAAACCAACAGAAGTAATTGGAAGAATTGTTGCTCATGAGATATCACTCAAGGATAAAGATGAGCTTCACAACAAGTCTAGTGGTGCTTACAAAGCCTCATGTGATAATCCTACATCATCAAGTGAGAAACAAGCCTTCGATGTAGAATTGAGCCTAATGGTGAAGAATTTCAACAAGTTCTATAAGAGTAGAAGCAAAGAAAGCAGTTCCAAGTCAAGGTCGTACAATGACAAAAAGATCTTCTAGTCGTAAGCGTAATTGCTACAATTGTGGAAGACCCGGACACTACTCCAATGAGTGTACGACCCCCTACAAAAGAAGACAAGATTCACCCAAAAGTAGAAGTAGAAGAGAAAAATCACCTCCAAGAGAGAGAAGGAGTAGAGATGATCGTTACGAACGAAGAACCTCTCGCAGAAGCAAGGATTCGGACAGGAAGGACAAGTCATCAAGTAGCTACAAAAAACGAAGACATCAAGCTCACGTTGGTGAATGGTAATCCGGCTCCGACTCTAACCATCACTCTAAGAGAAGTTATCACTCCGACTCTGAATATACCCCGAGTATGTTGCTGGTCTAGCACTTGTGTCAACCAACTCCTATGACATATTTGACTCACCAAATGAAGGAATTGGAAGATGCTTCATGGCTAAAGTCCCAAAGGTACCAGACCCCGAGTATGTTGATTTCAATAGTGATGAAGATGACTAGCTAGGTGATGATGATTTACTTGTTGACAACTCTAGTGATGAAAACTATGATGAAATTGCTATTAATCATGCTAATCAATATAAAAGGAATGATGATGATAAGAAGGAGATTGAGCGTCTAATTAAAGAACTAAACACTCTTAAGTTAGCTCATGAAACTACCTTTGAAGATCATTGAGAACTTGTAAAGACTCATGAGAAGATACACTTTAAAAAGCTCAACCTTGAGCAAGAGCATGGGTTCTTAAAATCAATCAATGATGATCTTCGCAAGAAAAGTTGTTCTTACATTGCCAAGCGTTTACTCTTGTCTACTTACATGCCACAAGTTAAATCTAGCAACAAGAGTAAGAAATATTCTGCTTCTAGTAGTAACAATAATCATGTTAAATCCAATATTGATGCTTCTAGTAGTTCACTTGAGCAAGAAAATAGCTTATTGAAGGAAATTATAGAGAAAGGTGTTTACAAGAGCCTTGCCGGAAGTAAGCAATTTGAGGAAATTGTACGCAAGAAAGGAAGGCACCGGAAGAATCAAGGTGTTGGTTTCGAATGAAAGTTCAATGCCAATGGAGTTGAGTGGGAAGAAGATCAATACCACAAGACGAAGTTTGTTCCTCAACAAGAGAAGTATGATCCTACTTCTTTCAAGGGGACACAAGCTCAAGATGATCTTTCACCACAAGACCACAAGAAAAAAGGCAAGGACAAGCTTCAAGAAGAGATTGATGCATTTGAAGAAGCTCCCAAGGCCTTGGTCAAGTGGGTTCCCAAGACTTCATCAAGTACGACTACAACTCCAAGGATTCCCATGAAGTTGACGTGGATCCCGAAGAAGAAGAACTAGAGAGTTATTGACGGTGACTCCGCCAAGATACTTCACTCATATCATCTTGGAAAGGACAGGTGCAAACAACTTGCACATCTTGCACTAGTTCAAGGAGTCACAAACCCTCTTGTTTGTAAGACAAGGGACAAGGTAACCCAATGCTTTCATGGAAATCATCTTATGTGAACTTCACTCTATGTCTATGGATATCCTTGTTTGTTCCTTGTGGGACTAACCCTGTAGGTATTGAAAGTGTAACTCACTCAAATGGATTGCTCTTAATGTTCTACATCAACATTGAGCATCCACATCTTCAACATCTACATGAAGTCATCATCGACAAAACCCAAGGTTAGTTCATCCCTCTTAGGGGGGATATCACATCTAGGGGGAGCTTTACTCTAAGATTTGAGCTAAAGAAACTCTAATGGTGTGAACACAACAATGCTTTATGTAAAAGTGGTAACCCCACTTGTGCTTAAACGATGAGTATGACCTACGATCAAATGTCCTCATTTGACTCCTTAGTCAATATACTCATATATAGATGACCTAGTCATCGCAAAATTGGTTGATAGATGCTAGAGTGTTTGTTCATGCTTTGTCACATATTTCATTTTCTGTTTTATTGTGTGAGCATGTTGGTTGCATATTTTATTCATTCAAGGACATCCATTTGTTGCTTTGATTGTTTGGCTCTTTTTCTTTTGCCAAATGGATGGACAAGAATTCCTAAGAACTTCCTCTAGCTATCTATGCTTTTCTCGTCTCAAACTCTATTCATGCTACATCACAAAGTTTGATCAAGTCAGATTCGAACACTTTGTGTGAGGAGCACTCGGAGTCCCCGGTTCGTCATAGACTTAAAACTTCCAAATCCTCTCTGTGCATTTCGGTCTGACCGGTTCATCCTTTTCGATCTGACCGATTCATCCTTTTCGGTCTAACCGAGTTCATCTAGTTGATCTAGGTTTTCAATCTCGGTGCAACCGATTAGAACTTTTTAGTCACACCGAGTTGCATTAACCGCTTGTGATTCTGCATCTCGGTGCCACCGAGTTGTTCCACTCGGTCACACCGACAGGGTCAGGATATATATACCAACTGGTCAAATTTTGGAAATTTCTCTAAAACCTCTCAGCACGCGCGTGTCCTGCTCTGCCGCCTCGGGTCTTCGGATCGTCCTCTCATCGCCAGCGACCTCCCGCCGCTGGTCTCCATCGGTGTCAACAAAATTCAACTTCGTTGTTGCCGCTGTAGCGAGCTCATCACCGAACTAGGGTATGAGTTCGAATCTTTGTGTTGTTCCTTTACTTCCATTCTTAGCACAAAGCAAATGCCATGTTCTTTACCACATAGGAGATCATCCTGTCCAGCAAAAACATCCTTTAGATTAGATTCGATTCGAAAATTTAGGGTTAGGTTTCCGCCGAACTCATCTCGGACCGACCGAGTTGTGGAAATCGGTCTCACCGATTTAGCTAAGGCCATTGCACTTGCACTGTTCGGCCTGACCGAAACTTGCGAATCGGTGTGACTGAGTTAAACTCTCAGTGAAACCCTAGCAATCTAGGAGTCACCAAATTGTGTCTCGGTCTGACCGATTTCACTAGTTTAGACTCCAAAAGTTGCTTCGGTATCACCGAGTTTAACAAATCGGTAGCTCCAAAATGCTTTCTGTGGAAAACTAAAGCTAAGTTTTTGAATCATTTGTTTTGCAAAATCTCTCCACTTTGTGATGTTCATCCACTCTATCTCATCTATAACTATTCACAGGGTCAGCTGTCAGTTTGCTTTGCCAGAATGTCTGATCAGAGTGATAGCCAGAATAAGTCAGAAGAGCAGATGAACCTGAGTGAGGGCACTAGTCCCTCTAGAAGCTATGATGAGGGTAGCAAGAGTACCCCCAAGCAACTTTCCCAAGGAAGCTACAAGGACAAGGAATAAGAGAAACTCAGACTCAGAGGATGAGGATTATGTTGTTGATGAGGAAGAAGTGAGATCCAAGAAAAGGGTTGTTAAGAAGGAGTTTGGCTCAGCTGCATCCAGCAAGCCTGGCGTGCACAAGAAGGTTCCTGCAAAGAGGGTGCCAACCTTAAAAGCCAGGGCCTCAACTATTGAAACTTCCAAGTCAAATTTTGAAGAGGCTGCTAGAGAATGCAAGAAAAGGAAAGAAAAGGTAAATAAAACTATGGCCAAAGTCCTTGGAAGATCCTCTATGATGGAAGATCCAGAAGAAGAAGAAGAAGATACTGCACCAGCATCAAAGTCTCAAAAGCTGACGGGAGATGCCATCAAGTCTAGGGCTACCCCTTCTAAGCCCAAGACATCTCCCAAAGCTTCTGCTCCAGCTCCAAAGACTGCACCCAAGAGGAGCACAAGAAATATTCCTACTACTGAGAAGAACAAGGCCGCAGTGCCTGAAACTGAAGAAGATGCTGAAGCCCAAGTGCTTAGGAAACTCAAACCCAAGATTCCAGATCATGATGACATCCATCTAGTGGTAGAAAAAATGAAGATAAGGAAGGATGCATGACTCAGACTATGGAGACAATCTGACCAATATGCTGTGAGGAGAAGGACTGCTATTGATTACATGTTCCACACCAAAGAGCGACAAGATTTCTATGAGACCATCTTGCTTGACAAGAAGCCAATTGTTTGTGATATGAAATGGGCAGATTGGGAACACATTGATGACAATGAAGACCATTTTCTAGGAGTCCATGACAACTTCAGGCAATGTGGAGTGGACGAGTTTGTGGGTCAGAAGTTGACCAAATGGGATGATGAACTGATCATGCAATTCTACTCCACAACACACTT
The DNA here is from genome assembly GCF_002162155.2 of Triticum dicoccoides. Classification (NCBI taxonomy): domain Eukaryota; kingdom Viridiplantae; phylum Streptophyta; class Magnoliopsida; order Poales; family Poaceae; genus Triticum; species Triticum dicoccoides. The sequence continues at coordinate 384,925,335 of NC_041384.1, forward strand.
CTATCCTGATGGAAAAATTGTCTGGATGTCTGAAGGTACTAGGTACCAATCTACAGTTGATGAATGGGAAAAATTGATCAATGCACCTAAAGAGCAAGAAGATTACCTAGATGTCTATGCCAAGAAGAATAAGGATCACAACTCCATGGCAAATATGTACAAGGAAATTCCCGACAAAGCCTTGGAAACTGTCAAGATGGGCTCTGTCTACTATTTGCTGTCTGGATTGACCACAATCAACACTATATTGAGGCATACAATGTTGCCCAAGCATGGAGATCATAGAATGATCCGAGGTCACTCTATCAACCTGCTGCAGTTGTTTGATGTGCCCCAAAATTCAAAGTCATGAGTCGGATTGTTGAAACAATCAAAAGGATAGCTGCAGATCAGAAGAGGTCATGTGGGTATGCTCCACACATTCAAATGCTCATCAACTCCAAGATGGGCACATGCACTTATCTTTTGGATAAGGAACATCTACCCTTGAAACCAGATTTTGAGGACAACACTGTTGTCATGAATGAAAATGATCCCACATCTGTAGAGGCACAAGAAAAGAGAGAGAAAGTTTAGGTTGAGAAAGCTGCAAAGATGCCAAGTGCTGAAGAAGCATCTCAAGTGTTTCTAAAGACTAAGCAAGATCAACTTGGATATCTAATTCAAGCCACCTTGAGGATTGAGAAGGGCTTGGCCACCTTGACTCAGAACCAAGAGAGCCTGGAAAGGGTCATTGGGACTAAATTTTATGATCTTGACCTGAAGGTGACAGAGATGCAGACAGCAGTTGAGCAGCTCTAGGAAGAAGCTGAGGAGAGGAAAGGGCAGGCTACCATAGATGCTTTTCAGAGAGTGCCAAGAGGGCAGAGATCTGCTGCAGTGCCAGTGACTGACACTAGAGCTACTACATCAGCACCTGTAGCCACAACATCAGTGCCACCTCCAGTTTCAACTCCACCAACTCCAACAACTTCCACAGATGCATTCATCCTTGGAGTCCTCTCAACGCCTCCTCCCGGAGATCAAGCCTAGAGAGACGCATAGCACTATGCATTTTCAAGCTTTTTGGTAACTTGTTGCCAAAGGGGGAGAAAGTGTATAGATCATAGGCTTCGAGAGAGAGAGAGCTTTGCTTCTTTTGCCTTCTTTGTCTTTTGGTTGATACTTATTTTTTGTGCTTGCTTGGCACTTTATGTCTATGTGTGTGAGATACTTGTATGATCATGTGTTTGATCATATCCTACCTTAATGCTTCAATGATGCTATTCTATCACTTATCTCTCATGTATGATCATTCACTTTGCCTTGGTGATGAGTGCATATTTTATCTCTATCATTTTGAGCTCTTCACCAAGATGTATGTGACATGGAAGAGTAACCCATGATCCTAATTGATTGTGCATTTGCATTGAAAAGAAAATTTTAAATAATGCACAAATTTAGGGGGAGCTCTTGCTTATCACATACTTCTCAAAGCGACGATGTATTTCAATCTTATTATCATTTGTCGAAGCTTTGATCTATATGTTGTCATCAATTACCAAAAAGGGGGAGATTGAAAGTGCAACTATCCCTGGGTGGTTTTGGTAATTCCTAACAACATATAGCTCATTGAACTATTACTCTTTCTACATGATCATTTCAGAAAGTTCAATGATTGGCATGGCATGGACTAGGAATGTGGATACCTCAAAATGCTAAGGACACATATTGGCTCAAGCTCAAGACTCTACATTTTATTTTAGTGATCCAAGATCACATTGAGTCCATAGGAAAGACAATACTATTAAAAGGGGATGAGGTGTTGCTTGATGGCTTGCTTTCTCAAAATGCTTAGTGATATGCTCCAAAAGCCCTCAACCACATTCTCATATCCACAGATGTCCGAAACCAAAAGTCAAACTCGGCCCCACCGATTTGATCTATCCGGCGCCATCGTGTTCATTTGACCTAGCCATAACCAGAAACCCTAATCAGTTTGGTCTCACCGATAGGGATCTCGATCTCACCGAGATGGGATTGCAAACTCTCTGTTTCCCTTCGTAGCGTTTTGGTCTAACCGAGATGAGCGATCGGTCCCACCGAGTTTGCAATGCAAACTCTCTGTTTCCCTTTCGTAACATTTCGGTCTCACCGAAATGAGCGATTCAGTCCCACCGAGTTTGACTGACCAACTCTGTGTTTGCCTATTATAGAAATCGGTCTCATCGAGATTACATTATGCCCTGACCCTAATGAAATCGGTCCCACCGAGTTGACATGTCGGTCCCACCAAAAAGCCTAACATTCACATTTTGAACTAAATTGGTCTGACCGAGTTTTATGATTCGGTCTCACCGAGTTTGGTAAATTGTGTGTAACGGTTAGATTTTGTGTGGAGGCTATATATACCCCTCCACCCACTCTTCATTCATGGAGAAAGCAATCAGAACGTGCCTACACTTCCAACATACATTTTCTGAGAGAGAATCACCTACCCGTGTGTTGAGACCAAGATATTCCAATCCAACCACTAAAATCTTGATCTCTAGCGTTGCCCAAGTTGCTTTGCACTGAAATCATCTTTCCACCAAATCCAAATCTGTGTGTGTGTGAGAGAGAGAGTTGAGTGTTGGGGAGACTGTCATTTGAAGCACAAGAGCAAGGAGTTCATCATCAACACACCATCTATTACCTTTTGGAGAGTGGTGTCTCCTAGATTGGTTAGTTGTTACTTGGGAGCCTCCGACAAGATTTTGGAGTTGAACCAAGGAGTTTGTAAGGGCAAGGAGATCGCATACTTCGTGAAGATCTACCCAAGTGAGGCAAGTCCTTCGTGGGCGACAGCCATGGTAGGATAGACAATGTTCCTTCTTCGTGGACCCTTCGTGGGTGGAGTCCTCCGTGGACTCGCGCAACTGTTACCCTTAGTGGGTTGAAGTCTGCATCAACGTGGATGTACGATAGCACCACCTATCGGAACCACACCAAAATCTCCGTGTCTACATTGCGTTTGCTTCCTCCAAACTCCTCCCTTTACCTTCATATGCAATGATTTACATTCCGCTGCTATAATCTTAGACTTGCATGTGTAGGTTGATTGCTTGACTTGTTCTAAGTTGCTAAAATCTTCCAAGACTTAAAATCGGGAAAATGATAGATTTTTATTTGGTCAAGTAGTCTAATCACCCCCCTCTAGACATACTTTCGATCCTACAGATGGCGAAGTGAACAAAGGTACATTTGATATACATGTTATTGATGTGTACCTTACTAACGCTTGTAGTAGCGCCTGGGTATTTGATACTGGTTCTATTGCTCATATTTGCAACTTGAAACAGGGGCTACTAATTAAAAGAAGATTAGCTCAGGACGAGGTGACGATGCGCGTCGGGAATGGTTCCAAGGTCGATGCGATCGCCATAGGCACGCTACCTCTACATCTACCTTCGAGATTAGTTTTAGACCTGAATAATTGTTATTTGGTGCCAACTTTGAGCATAAACATTATATCTGGATCTTGTTTGACGCGAGACGGTTATTCATTTAAATCAGAGAATAATTGTTGTTCTGTTCAAATGAATAAAACCTTCTATGGTCATGCACTCGATGGTTTATTGAATCTCGATCGTAGTGATACACATATTCATAATATTAATGCCGAAAGATGCAAAATTGATAATGATAGTGCAACATATTTGTGGCACTGCCGTTTAGGTCATATTGGTGTAAAGCGCATGAAGAAACTCCATGCAGATGGACTTTTGAAATCACTTGATTATGAATCATTTGATGCTTGCGAACCATGCCTCATGGGCAAGATGACTAAGACTCCGTTCTCCGATGGGTGTTGAGGCTCGCGGCGGGTATCGTTATTTTCTGACCTTCACAGATGATTTGTGCAGATATGGGTATATCTACTTGATGAAACACAAGTCTGAAACATTTGAGAGGTTCAAAGAATTTCAGAGTGAAGTGGAGAATCATCGTAACAAGAAAATAAAGTTTCTACGATATGATCATGGAGGCGAATATTTGAGCTACGAGTTTGGCCTTCATTTAAAACAATGTGGAATAGTTTCACAACTCACGCCACCTGGAACACCACAGCGTAATGGTGTGTCCGAACGTCGTAGCCGTACTTTATTAGATATGGTGCGATCTATGATGTCTCTTACCGATTTACCACTATCATTTTGGGGTTATGCATTAGAGACAGTTGCATTCACTTTAAGTAGGGCACCATCTAAATCCATTGAGACGACACTGCATGAACTGTGGTTTGGCAAGAAACCTAAGCCATCGTTTCTTAAAGTTTGGGGTTGCGATGCTTATGTGAAAAAGCTTCAGCCTAATAAGATCAAACCCAAATTGGAGAAGTGCGTCTTCATAGGATACCCAAAAGAAACTGTTGGGTACACCTTCTATCACAGATTCGAAGGTAAGATCTTTGTTGCTAAGAATGGATCCTTTCTAGAGAAGGAGTTTCTCTCGAAAAAGGTGAGTGGGAGGAAAGTAGAACTTGATGAGGTAATTGTACCTTCTCTCGAATTGGAAAGTAGCTCATCACAGAAATCAGTTCCAGTGATACCTACACCAACTAGAGAGGAAGCTAATGATAATGATCATGAAACTTCAGATCAAGTTACTACCGAACCTGTAGGTCAACTAGAGCACGTTTCGCACCAGAGTGGTACGGTAATCCTGTTCTGGAAGTCATGTTACTAGACCATGACGGACCTACGAACTATGAGGAAGCGATGATGAGCCCAGATTCCGATAAATGGCTTGAGGCCATGAAATCTAAGATAGGATCCATGTATGATAACAAAGTGTGGACTTTGATGGACTTGCCCGATGATCGGCAAGCCATTGAGAATAAATGGATCTTCAAGAGGAAGACGGACGCTGATGGTAGAGTTACTATCTACAAAGCTTGATTTGTTACAAAAAGGTTTTTCAACAAGTTCAAGGCACTACTGTAGGATGCTGCTAACGCGACACTACAATCAGAGACCCTTCGAGAAACTGTGTGCGATGCCATAATCGCAAACGGTGTTGTATGAAAACCGTCAGTAATGTACAAAACGTTTGCGATGACGGATGCATCAAACACGGTTCAGATTTTAGTTGCGTGTGCGATGAAGGGCATACGGTTCAGTTCAATTAAATGTTTGCGATGAGGAGGAACAAAAGAAACGTGTAGCCAGATGAAGGCGTGTGCGATACACAACATACGGTTCACTCGAATGAACTGTTTGTGATTAGGCAACACAAAAGAAATGGGCAGCCAGATGAAGGTGTGTACGATATACAGCATATGGTTTACTCAGATGAATTGTTTATGATTAGGCAACACAAAAGAAACGGCCAGACAGATCAAGGTGTGTGTGATATACGACATGCGGTTCACTCGGGTGAACTATTTGCGTTGACACAATAGTACAGAAATGGTTCAACTTAACAAGACGTGTGTGTTGTGCGATGGGATTGCATGCGGTTCACTCGGCCCTTGTCGTCAGTGTGTGACCTCTGTGGCAACCGTGCTCCCCAGGCGCCTCTTCGTGTACCGTGGCAACCGTCCTCCAACTCTTTGCCTTTCCCTCTCGATTTGGAACTACTTTCGCACACTAGCTCGTCCTCCCTCCTCCATTTGCCTTCACCCTTCCTTCTGCCTTTGTTTGATCGTCTTCTCCATGGAGGGAACAAGCCGGAAACGACCCCGTTATTCTTGCCCCAATCTGAATGATGATGCGGTGGAGGAACTCATTGATTGGTCCGACGTCATCACCTTGGCTAGCATGGTAGGTTCGTTCAAGACCATTCTCGACTCAACTAATAACATCATTACAAGGAACCCAAGGGTCCAGGAGCGGTTTGATCTCCTCTTTGTCCTTCACTGTGACCCTGCTAACTAGCGCGGGGACGAGGGAAGCCTCGCCTTGTGTAAGTTGATGCCGCTTGATAATGATACGTATGATGTTAACATGCCATCGCTTCAGGGCAAGGCTTGGGCAGGCACAAATGGAGATTGGGTTGTTTATATTGGGTACAACTGTGAGTGGGAACTTCTGAATGTGTACACTCGTCACCGGGTTCCACTTCGAAAATTCTCAGACGACTGCCCAGAGGTTGAGTACACCGGTATTCTACGTGAGTACAAATATGATCATGCTGACTGTCAACTATGAAAGATAGCAATTTGCCTAGGTCCCCAACGCTCTTGGGGTTATAGGAATTCTTATGTTGTCCCTATCTTCGATAAGCTTGTTCCCGTCCTTCATGGTTCGACTCACTGGATATTGCTCAAAAATCAGTTTCTATACACGGATGAGTACTGTGATGCAATTCAATACAAGGATCTTGTGTTGGCTGCCACCACTCATGGCACTGTTTTTGCATGGAATCCTCATGATTTCGGTACATTTGTCTTCCACCATAATTATAATTGTTTCATCCACATGCATGTGGGTTAGCTAGTTTCCCTTTACTAATTAACCTTCTTGTGTTTCCAAGGTCCTATGAACATTCCACCACCTATACTTGAAAAATTTATTCACGAGCATGAGGACGAGCAGGACCCATATACTCAGTAGCGCCTGGCAACTTATTCCGATGGATCACCTCTTCTTGTCTATATACAGGGCATTGCTGATGTTACTAAGTAAGCAGGTGTTGTCTCGTATGGTCGCACTCTCCGGACCTATTCCAACATCAGTTGTAGGGTATTCGGGATGGATACTGGTGTACTAGCGCCAACACCTTCTCCCTGGTTCAGTATTGAAAGTCTTGGAGGAAACTCGCTCTTCCTTGGACAAAACTATCCAATGATGGTGGAAGGCGATCAAGCTGTTGTTGACACAATGTTACTACCATTTATGAGAAGCAACTGTATCTATACCTCGGACATTACTATGCTTTCCTACTGTCCCAATATGGGTATTGAAATAGGCCGCTTCAGCCTGGATGATCAGTCCTGCGTTGGTCTTGAGATTGACAGTAACTGGCCCTTCCTAGAGAATCACTTTTGGTTCAAAGCAAGCGTTTCCAATACCAACGAGTGGTTGAGCTGAAGTTCATTTCATCGCTTTGTTATTTGTTGTGTGCGGAAAACTTTACTAGAATGTTCTGTTGGAAATGATCTATAATCCAACGTGTATCCTCGTTGTCGTTGTGGGTTGATGACTTGTTGTATGTAATCAATGGTACATTTGCATATGCGTCCATGAACTCACGCCTGCTAGTGGTGTCCATATGAATGGTGCTAGTGATTTTAGTTGCAAAAATTAGATAATGCTAGTGATTTGTAGCTGCATATTTTGACAAATCGCAGTGTTACAAGGTTGACAAATGGCAATGTTACTAGATAAACAAATGTCAATCTTTCCAGTTTGAGAAATGGCAACATACCCAAAATAATAGATATGCAAATCCCAAAATGACAGATATGCAAATCTTACCCAATTGTTTGTACGTGGTTGCACATGGGTCATGCAAAACAACCATTTTCATTGAAGGGATGCAGAAATCCCGCTCGGCACATTTTCCCTTGGCTTCCTGGGGATGCTGTCGGTTCACATACGGGTGTTCCAACTAAAATGTTTGCGATGAGTGTTTTATATTTAAAAACCGTTGATGTTTTTCTCAAAAGAAAATCGTTTGATAAGTCTGTACATTAAGAGAGAAAATCGCAAGTTCTTTCAGACCATATGTTTCAATCAGTCACACTGCGAATTTATATTCATATGGTCGAGAATTTGAGATACATTATTAAACCCCAAAAAACTATTTCTGGCGACGGTAGAGGCGGCGTGCCGCACCGTCATTGTCATTGTCATCCTCCGGGACACCGTTGTTGAAGTCTTCAAGGCAGCACAAAATGTTCTTCACTTGTAAATCAAACATCATGTTGTCGTGCGATCGACGGGCAGGGCGTGGGAGGACGGCAACTGGCGCCGTTGAGAGGTAGCGGTCGACGACAGCGTCCCACGCCGCTAGGGGGGGTGCACGGGCATGGGCGCGGCGGGTGCAGCCGAACACACGGGGACCGTCGCTGCGGTGGGTGGAGGGGCGTGCCCAGGCGCGTCGGATGCAGCCAAACGCACGGGGGCCGGTGGCATGGTGGGTGGAGGGGCGCGCACGGGCATGGGCGCTGGCGTTGGCATGTACACGAGCTCGCGCAGGTCTGCAGAGACCTCACTGTCGCCCGCGGCTTCCAGCTCTGCGATAGTGCTCGGCGACCAGCCTGTCAATGCTACGGGGATGGTCGCTGGCGCGGTCGCATGGATGGGAGCTTGGACGGGAGCGGGGGCAGCAACCGCTGCGGCCGGCTCGTTCTGGGCCATGTCCCAATCCTCCTTATTTTCTATCTCCTCCGGCTCGGAGTCGACTTCACCAAACTTGAAGACTAGTGGCAGACAATCATTCTGCGCCATGGCGGTGGA
>NC_041384.1:384934106-384939040 GCF_002162155.2 Triticum dicoccoides
GAGGCGAACAGTAAGGACGCCCATATTAAACAGCAGCTCGGGCGCCATTAATGGAGAGGAAGGCGGGCGTCCATGGAAGTCAAAGGGCTCGCTTCCCAGTGAGCCTGCGCAGCGTAAAGCTCGCACGCTTTCCAGTGAGCCTGCGCATTGGAGGACAGCTTGCACGCCCCTCGGTCAACCTGCGCACCGAACTGCGCTCGCATGCCTCCCGTTCAGTTAAGGTCAAGCAGCTGTCCGCACGGCACCTCCTACAGCCATTAAAACCATGACATGTGGCGTCACGTGAATGATTAACAGAACGCACACGTTTTGAATTATGCAAACGTTTGAGATATTAAGTGGCAACTATTTTTTCAAAATGCCTTTGTTGGCTATCATTATTCGAGTGCGCCTTCTCTCAAAATGGACATGAAAAATACCACATCATGTCGGGCGCCATTCCATGATAGCATGCCAAGTTTCATGAATGTCAGACGAGTTTTGGATTTACTAGAATTTAGAAACCAGGCATCTCAATGTTTTGTCGGCAATCAACGGTGCCCTGGTGTTTGAAATTAATTCCCATTTATTGCGTGGGACCTAAGAATGCACCCAATGACACATATTTGATTTTCAACCAATTTATGTGAACTGGAGCATGTGCATGTAGTTCAAATTAGAATTATGCACATAAATGCATTGAAAACTCAGTTAATGCATAAATATGTCCAAAAGAACCCCAAAAAATAACAAAAATTGACACAACACTCCTGTTGTTCTATGTTGACACGAGAAAATTTTTGGAAGCAATAAGAGGCAGTGGATATCGTTTCGTCCCCAAAGGTGGGATGTTCCCTACCAAAACCATGATGCTTGTTGTGAGAAGCTCTGGTTTGTGAGAAGCATATACCCAAACCTGCCCCAAAAAGGACAAAAAAATTACCACGACATGTTGATGCCGCTCCATGAAAGCATGCCAAGTTTCATGAATTTCAGACGAGTTTTGGATTTACTAGAATTTAAAAACAAGGCATCTCAATGTTTTGCCGGCAATCAACAGTGCCCTAGTGTTTGAAATTCATTCCCATCTTTTGCATGGGACCTAGAAATTCACTCAAGGACACACATGTGATTTTTCAACCAACTTTGGTGCATTGGAGCATGTGCTTGTAGTTCAGATTTGAATTATGCACATAAAATGCCTAGAAAACCCAGTTAATGCATAAAATGTCCAAACGAACCCCGAAAAATCACAAAAATTGACACAACACTCCTGTTGTTCTATGTTGACACTAGAAAATATTTGAAAGCAATAAGAGGCAATGGATATCGTTTCGTCCCCAAAGGTGGGACGTTCACTATCGAAGCCAGCATGCTTGTTGTGAGAAGCTCTGGTTTGTGAGAAGCTTATACCCGAACCTGCCCCAAACAGGATAATTTTTTACCATGGCATGTTGATGCCGCTCCATGATAGCATGCCAAGTTTCATGAATTTCACACGAGTTTTGGATTTACTAGAATTTAAAAACCAGGCATCTCAATGTTTTGCCAGCAATCAACAGTGCCCTGGTGTTTGAATTTCATTCCCATCTCTTGCATGGGACCAAGAAATTCACCCAAGGACACACATGTGATTTTTCAACCAACTTTAGTGCATTGCAGCAAGTGCTTGTAGTTCAAATTTGAATTATGCACATAAAATGCCTAGAAAACCCAGTTAATGTATAAAAAGGCCAAACAAACCCCGAAAAATTCCAAGATTGAACACAACACTCCTGTTGTTCTATGTTGACACTAGAATTTTTTTGAAAGCAATAAGAGGCAACGGATATCGTCACGTCACCAAAGGTGGTACGTTCCCTATCGAAACCATCATGCTTGTTGTGAGAAGCTCTGGTTTGTGAGAAGCTTATACCCGAACCTGCCCCAAATGGGACAAAAAATTTACCACGGCATGTTGATGCTGCTCCATGGTAGCATGCCAAGTTTCATGAATTTCAGACGAGTTTTGGATTTAGTACAATTTAAAAACCAGGCATCTCAACGTTTTGCCCACAATCAACAGAGCCATGGTGTTTGAATTTCATTCCCATCTCTTGCACGGGACCTAGAAATTCACCCAAGGACACACATGTCATTTTTCAACCAACTTTGGTGCATTGGAGCATGTGCTTGTAGTTCAAATTTGAATTATGCACATAAAATGCCTAGAAAACCCAGTTAATGTATAAAAAGGCCAAACGAACCCCGAAAATTCCAAGATTGAACACAAAGCTCCTATTGTTCTATGTTGACACTAGAAATTTTTTGAAAGTAATAAGAGGCAACGTATATCGTCTTGTCCCCAAAGGTGGTACGTTCCCTATCGAAACCATCATGCTTGTTGTGAGAAGCTTATACCCAAACCTGCCCCAAATGGGACAAAATTTTCACCACGGCATGTTGATGCCGCTCCATGATAGCATGCCAAGTTTCATGAATTTCAGACGAGTTTTGGATTTACTAGAATTTAAAAACCAGGCATCTCAATATTTTGCCGGCAATCAACAGTGCCCTGGTGTTGAAATTCATTCCCATCTATTGCGTGGGACCTACAAATTCACCCAAGGACGCACATGTGATGTTTCAACCAACTTTGGTGCATTGGAGCATGTGCTTGTAGTTCAAATTTGAATTATGCACATAAAATGCCTAGAAAACCCAGTTACTGTATAAAAAATGCCAAACAAACCCCGAAAAATTCATTCCCGTTTCTTCCATGGGACCTAAGCATGCACTGAAGGACACAGATTTGATTTTTCAACCAATTTTATGCACCAGAGCATGTGCATGTAGTTTAATTTTGAATTGTGCACCTGAAATGGCTAGAAAACCAGTTTAATGTATGAAATGTCCAAACGAACCCTGAATAATTCCAATTTTTTTACGACACACATACAGTTGCATGTTCACTGTAGATAAAAGGTCTAGCAATTCAAACACCATCCATTGCCGCTGTGACCCCATTTCGTAATTCAAATCAAGTAGATCCCACACAGTTTATTCTAACCAACCATGTGAGATGTAGTACAAAATATCTTGGAGCACCGTCGGTGTATACTACACCTATGGCTTACACGAGAAGGTGTGTCGGCTAGAGTCCACAGCCGGCGTGTCAAGCACACTAGCTCGCTCCCCCAAAACTCCCGCCTCTGCATCCCTCTTTGCTCCAGTCCCTTGATTCAAATTTTCAGTAGCCCCGGCATTTTACTCCCGCCTCTTCATCCCTCGCAACCTCAAAAATATCTGCTCGCCCTTGATCCAAATTTTTAGTAGCCCCGCCTTGTTAATCCCGCCTAGTAAAATTTTCAGTTGCCGCAGTATTTCCTCAAACGCAACCTCCGCTCACACAGACACACACAACCCTCGAAACCATTGGTAGGTTGCCGCCACTGCCGGCGCTTCCATCCTCAACCTTTGCCTGTGTGCCGGGGAGCTCGAGTAGCCAATGGCCAAAAAAAGGTTTATCGCGGCCTTTTCGCCCGACGCCGACGAGGTGGCCGCCGAGATGTCCCCTCGTCCTCCACGGGCCCGATCCGCCGTCGCCGGTCCCCCGATCCGCCCGCCGTCGTGCCCCTATGCCGGTTCGAGGACTTCTCCGTCCTCCCCCGGACCCGACAGCCGCCGAAGTCCTACCTCAGGGTCCGGCAACGGCGGTGGGGGACATGGGTTGCCGAGATTACAGATCAAGAGACCCACCTCGGTAGCTTCCACAGGGCCGAGCTCGCGGCCATGGAGTACGACCGCTGGCAGGTCCGCTACCACGGGGCGGCGACTAGGCTCAATTTCCCCTTTGGCACACGTCCGGTCCACCTCATTCTACCGGAGCCAGGGTGGTGAGCTCGGCTATGGCACGGGAGGACCATGAGGCGTGGGAGCGTCTCGAGGTCAAGGACGCCGATGAGGCCTACATGCAAGAGCTCCGCCGGCAGCACCCGGAGCTTGTGGAGGCGGAGCGAGCGATCTTTGCCAGCGCGGAGGGCAGCGAGGTTATCACGCTCTCCTCCGATGATGAGGTCAAAGGCGGCGAGGATGGTGGCGCGGAGGGCGACGAGGTTATAACACTCTCCTCTGAGGATGAGGTCGAAGGCGGCGGCGACGGCGGTGCGGAGGGCGTCGAGGTGGGCCCCTAGGATGAGGAGATCGACGTCGACGAGTGGAGGAGTGCCTTCCCCAATGACCCCGATGACGGTACTAGCCTGGACCCGGCTCGCGGCACACCGTACATGACGAGGAAGGATTGGCTCGACCTCTACTTCGACCGAAAGTAGTTTAGCTTAGTTTCAATTTATGTTTTATGTTCGGTTATGCAAAACTATATATGTTTATGTTTTAATGCATGCTACTTTCGTTTGAACCTGCTTTGAACTTGATCAAATTGAAGTTTACAACCTTAAGTTTAGGGGATCGACTAGAAAAGGCCAAAAATTGCTGGAGTATATATATATATATATATATATATATATATATATATATATATAGGGTCGTGCTATTCGTCACCCTGGGTGAGGAATAGTTATTCTTCACCCCGCTCTATTTTACCATCAATGCATCATAATTTTACGTTCCGTAAGTTTTGTCTTATTTCCGACGCAAAAAGGGACCGTAAGAAAATATATAATCATCGTAAAAAATATTTTATGTTATGTAAAATTACAAACGTAAAAACATAGTCTAAAATACACATAAACTGCAAATTTTCTTGTCTTATGACCTATTTTTTTATTTTTTTTATGTCAAATTTTACGTAGTGAATCAATAGGAATGTAACTATTTGAATTCGAAACGTAATTTAATTATGAAATGATCATAAGATTACCTCGGGTGAAGAATAACTTATTCTGCACCCTGGGTGATGAATAGTAACACTATATATATATATATATATATATATATATATATATATATATATATAT